>NC_045739.1:15148708-15148782 GCF_008692095.1 Etheostoma spectabile | reverse complement strand
TTGTAGACCCTGGGCTGTCTACAGAGACCATTTTTTTAACAGTGTGTTCTGGGGACAGGCAGCTTGTGGATAGT
>NC_045739.1:15134689-15148698 GCF_008692095.1 Etheostoma spectabile | reverse complement strand
TTGCTGCATGTGACAACAAATGTTGTAGCCTAAAACATGCGTGATATTGCTTAGAGCACTTTTGAAACAAAGCGTCAGCATTGAAACGTTTCATCCAGCTCCTAGCCTCATCCAAGGGCGATGGGGACAAGGTCCAGGCTGAACTCGGCAGGCTTCAGGTGGAGAGCGACTGCGCCAAGGCTGAGGTGAAGGAGGTGCTGCAGGCTCTGGAGGAGCTTGCCATCAACTATGACCAGAAGAGCCAAGAGGTGGAGGAGAAGGGCCTGCAGAACCAGCTGCTGGCTGACCAACTGTCCCAGAAAATGGTACGTTGTGAGAGTGACTGACGGAGAGCTAAAATCAGAGACAGGAGTTGAAACAGGACGATGCTTGCTTCCTTGCTGCAAGAGACAAGCACCTGTAGCAGTGAGCGGAAAATACAGCAGGAATTACATGACAGTCAAGTACTGGAGGAGAAGTGTTAGAGACTTTTTTACATGAGGCTTAGCTGTAGAGGACTGAAAAAATAAATGGATTTTTGCAATGCTGTACTGTTTCTCAGAGGGTTTTCAATTTCTTATTCATGTGGCTTAACTGCTATAACACCTTATAATTCTGCAATCACTTTTAAAGGACCTATAGGTGAAGCTAGCAACCTAATCATTTGAAATGAAATCCATCCTCATATGAAAGCCTTAATGATAATTAAGATAGATATTATATAAGATAAATATATAGATATTTATTACTAAAACTGAAAGCTTGAAACTGCAACAGTGCCTCTGTCCTATTTGGGCTTACTTTTATATATTTTACATATGAATAGGTATCCTGGTGTCTCGATCTAGATGTACCATAAACCTTTTTCTGGTGATATGTGGTCTCTGCGTGCTTTCTGTTGGAAACTGGTTGTGCTTCCCTGGTCCTGTCTGATTTTCTCTTTTTCTTCTACAGGCCAGTCTGATGGAGCTGGAGGCAGAGTTGTCTCGTATGCAGGAAGTGAGCGGGCAGCAGAGGAAACGCATCGCTGACGTCCTCAACGGTCTGATGAGGGACCTCAGTGAGTTCAGCACCATCGTGGGCAACGGGGAGATCAAGCTGGTGAGTTGGCTTTAAGTGTTAACAGAGGTTTAAATACACTGTATGTTTACTGTAGGTACACTATATAGAGTGTGTTGAGTTGAGTTAAGTTTCTTGTTAGTCCCAACTGGAGAAGAAAGCATGAAAGAGAAAATAATCACCGCTTTTCTACAATCCTCAGCCGGTGGAGATTAGCGGTGCGATTGAAGAAGAGTTCACGGTGGCTCGCCTCTACATCAGCAAGATCAAGTCAGAGGTGAAGAGCATGGTGAAGCGCTGCCGCCAGCTGGAGAACATGCAGCTGGAGTGCCACCGCAAGATGGAGGAAACCGGGAGGGAGCTCTCCTCATGCCAGCTCCTCATCTCCCAGGTGAGGGATGGAGGGCGTGGGACAGGATGGGAGGGGAAGAGATGCAGTGGAGGAAAGCCTGCGTGAATTAATCAAATATTGTAGTTTGTTGTGAATGGGTTTTTATGGCTTTTTTTATTTTTATTTCCTGTGTGTGCGTTTGTTTGTGTTTGTACAGCATGAAGCTAAGATCCGCTCGCTGACAGAGTACATGCAGAGCGTGGAGCAGAAGAAGAGGCTGCTGGAGGAGAGCCACGACTCCCTGAGCGAAGAGCTGGCCAAGCTGCAAGACCAGGGTAACCACGTGTACACATACACAAAATATTAAATACAGAATTAAGGTTCAAGCAAAAGGAAATTGGATTGTTATTAGGCTGTTCCTCTGTGGTGAATGCTTTCTTTCTCTTTTTCTTCTTACAGATAACTCCCTGCTTGAGGAAAAGGATGGAGAGAAGGGTGAGACTGAGGATGGAAATGTGAAGGTAAGACATGTTAAAAGGCCATTTTTTTTAGTGCCCAGCCAAAAACCTTATTAAGCTGATTTACTGATTTTTACTAAATTAATTGAAATTGTGACACAAGCATCCTTTCCACCCAGAATATAATACAAGTAAAGTACTTATTGTAAATATCTAACTCCTTTGTGCCATTTCATGCCTGTATTTTAGTTCCTGTAGGGGGCTACATGCAGGTTTATAAGGGTTACTTTAAAAATGTATTCCTATACAATTACTACAATTATCTATTTAAAAATGTGGTCAGTACCATAATCTAATACCACAGTATTAAAGCAGCATAACTTGATTACTTTCCATTACTTTTTTTGGAGTCCCTCAATGCCAAATATGGGCATGACTTGCACTGTACTGTAAAGCTGTTCCCGTTTTCTGCTTTTTTTACAAAATAACATTACAATTGGCAACTGTTTGCCATGGTTTCATTCAAGACCAGAGGGGTGTTGTGTGAAACTCTTAAATGTTGTTGCTGAAGCCAGCATCTCTGAAGACGTTGTGCCTTTTGCTCTTTTCATTTGCAGAAGGTTTCTCGTCAGCAGGAGTCTCACCGTGGCCTCCATCACCAGCAGCTGGCCCGCCTGCGGGATGAGATCAATGAGAAGCAGAGGATCATTGACGAGCTCACTGAGTCTGTGACCATCTTAATTAGTTCTTTCTATTTACACATAGATACCATAGATGTGATAATTTAACATTATTAATTGTTGTATGCTATTTTTATTATTTACAATATGACATACAATATTTTCATACTGCGGACACAAAGGTTTACCAACTATTTTCTGTTGGATAAAACAGGTTTGCGGTTCATTCAACTCTTTCTTGTCTCTTTTATCTTCCCAACATGTGTGCTGTTGTTTCCCACCTCCAGTCGTAACTCCAAGCTGGAGCTGGAGCTGGCTCATGTTCGCGCTGACTTTGAACGCCTGAAGAGTCAGGACAACACTAAGAGTGAGCGTCTGGAGGAGCTCTCGTAAGTATTGTTGAGGTCCATTTGAGTATAGAATTGATACAGTCCACTGTCTCTTCTTTTAAATTCCAGCAGAGGGCACTCAAAAAAAACATTGATACACAGAAATATAATAGTAATGATGGTTTTGCTGTTTCTGTCAGATTCCTGCATGAGCGCCATGAGCAGACTAAACAGGACTTGAAGGGTCTGGAGGAGACTGTCGTGAGTAAAATATACACCAATGTCTATGTGACTCTGTCTCTTTTGAAACATTGTCCCTTGCTGTCTCTCTGTCTCTCTCTCTTTCCTTACTCCTCAGAGTCTTAGCTTACCTCAGTCTGCTATCTTTTCTTTTGAATTACCTTTCACTAACATCTTGTACATTCAGAATTGTTTTCCTAACCTGCTCTCCATCTGTCTGTCTAGGCCCGCGAACTCCAGACCCTCCACAACCTGCGCAAGCTGTTCGTTCAAGACCTCACGTCGCGGGTTAAAAAAGTAAGCAGCTCAAGGATGATAATATGACATGATGTTAAGGAATCTGTGACCTAAATTCCCATTAATAAACCTGAGAATACCAACAATATCCTCCATTCTTCTAATCCCCTTGACTTTTTGATATTGTGAAATTCACTTTTTGGATAGTGGATTAAAGATCCAACAGAAAGGCCTTGCAATGAGTTATTATGTCACTATGCTAAATACTGGGTGAATAGCTGTTCTAAAAGGGGCTTGTTTGGCACATTTGACCATGTATTGATAACAGAAAAGGTGGAAGGTTTTAAACCACAATTACTCAAAAGTGAGTTTGAAAGGTATTCTCAAGGTAATCTGCTGTATTTATAAAGGCTTCTGTCAGCCCCTGTCAGGTGTTACGAGCATTTTCTGCCATTGGACACTACAAAACCTCTTTCTCCACCTTGCTTACTATTTGTTTCCTTATCTTTGTGCCTAATTATCCTTTCTGCAGAGTTCCGAAATGGAGCCTGATGATAGCGGGGGGTCTTGCACCCAGAAGCAGAAGATTTCCTTTCTTGAGAATAACCTGGACCAACTTACAAAGGTTCACAAACAGGTGAGAAATACACAGAGAGGATGAAAGGAACTTTAACTTTTAGTGATGGAAACACAGTTTTGATTGTTCAGACCAGGAGACTGATATTCTAATTTTAAGAGATTAAGTAATTCTTTGGGATAATTTGCCTGCTAGTTGCCTGAAATGTACACCCAGGAGTCAAACCTCAGTGGGTTCATAACAGATTTTTATTAATTTATTGCTATATTGAACAAATTTTGAGTAAAGTAGTATATTCAAAAATCACAAATATCTCATAATGTAAGCAAATTGTGCCCTCTAAACTCTGCCCTAAATGTCTTTTTATTAGTAACTGGTGTGATGGAAGTGACTAACTAAATGATATTGCATCACATTACTGTAATTGCATGGCTTTTTATGTATTTGTACTTCTTGGAGCATTTTAAACAGGGACTGAATTAGCTTCTTAAATTGTAAGTGCCAAACTTGGCTACATGTTTTCACTCCTTCCTCTTCCTCTTTTTTCTCTTCTTTCTTCACACTGATTATTTTTTTTTAATTTAGATTCCAATTTTCCCACCCTGTGTCATTTCTCACCCCTCCCTCTGTCTCTCTCCCTTCCAGCTGGTACGTGACAATGCAGATCTGCGTTGTGAGCTTCCAAAGTTGGAGAAACGTCTTCGGTCTACTGCTGAGAGAGTTAAGGCCCTGGAGACTGCACTGAGGGATGCCAAGGAGGGTGCAATGATGGACCGCCGCCGCTACCAGCAGGAGGTCGACCGCATCAAGGATGCCATGAGGGCAAAAAGCGCCCTGAGGCGCCCGCATGCAGCACAGATTGGTATAGCACTAAGCTTAATCATTTGATTTATGGATTG
This sequence comes from Etheostoma spectabile, assembly GCF_008692095.1. Taxonomy (NCBI): domain Eukaryota; kingdom Metazoa; phylum Chordata; class Actinopteri; order Perciformes; family Percidae; genus Etheostoma; species Etheostoma spectabile. Next base: position 15,143,909 of record NC_045739.1, on the reverse strand, counting down.
TATTGGTATTTTCCTAAATGAAATGTCTGAAATGCAAGAAATTTTAGACTGACTTTCTGTCTCTTATGTAATCCAGTTTTATTATTATTGTATCCTATATCACATTATCACCCTGACAGCTAAGCCAGTGAGACCAAAGCAGCTGCCCGTCTGCTCTCCCACCAACCCGTTCTACACTTACATCCGTGCCACTGAACAGGCCAATACCTACAGCAACGCCCTCTTCCAGGGCAACGTGACACAGCCGAGCGCTGCCAGCTCAAACTGCAACCCAAACTCTGTCCAGAGTAACACGTGAGTTTAAATCCTTCCTTCTACCATTTCAGGCCACAGATTGCATGTCCTAAGTAAGGTCTGTGACATATGTTTGATGACAGAGTTCAGGAAGAGTCAGCACTAGTCTTCAAAAAACAGAGCATCCTGTGGTTTTGGTACTGAGTGGTCGTTCATCCAAGCATGTGCAATCATTATAGCCTACAGCTGGCAGGCTATTCTCTTTGATATTACGTATTGCTTAAACAATGTGTTCCTTTTTACTCTATGGACCTTCTGATTTTTCAAATTGCTGGATCAGGCAAGTCTCCCTAACTTGTTCTGTCTAATGCTGTGCTCATGTTTGTTTTTGTTTTCTGTTCCCACTGTAATGTTTTACACAGAGTTTCCACAGCGCTGGGCTACAGAGCAGGCAGATATACTGGAGACATACTGGAGTCCTTCCCACTCAACATTGACAACGGTAATAACAACACTTATCTGTATCCAAACTGATTTTCACATACATGTATACATGCATGCACATGTACACAGAGTTTGGCATCAAATCAGTTAGAGTACCTGAAATGTTTATTGCCAGGAACTCAGTGTTCTTTATACACTCCTTATTATATTATAGGTATATTGATCATCTTTATCAATCAAGGTAATTAATTTATTGTTTTATTTCCAGCAGGTAACAGTATCAGTGAAACGAGAGACATCAATGACAACAGGTGAGGATGTCAGTTTCACTAAGTTTACAGTAAAACAACAGTAAATAGAATTACGACAGGATCACGATGCTGAGTGTTGTGTTTGTATGTTTGCATCAGAAGTGATGTTTACTGTGGCAACGAGGTGGATGATTCAAACAGGCATTACATCATTCAGCAGGAGACCGCCGCAAGTTAATGCCATGGTAATTAACAAAGTATACAGAGTCACACACACATACATGCACGCACGCACCCACGCATTCACACACACACACACACACACACACTAAAATCTTCTTCCATTCAGATAGACATTAACTATGATTCATCTGCATTTTAATTTACATTTCAGACAAATGTCTGTCCTTCAATTTCTTATAGTACATTAGGAATATCAACTCACAGTTTACCGAAAGAAATTAATAAGGTGGAAAAAGCCATTGCTATGGTCCTTTTAATAAGAAACATCTAATAGAACATTCAACGTATTTCTGTATTTCTCGAAACGATGACTTCCTTTTTTTTTCTCTCTCCAGAAGATGACCAAACACTGTACCCGTCCAGGGACCCTCCCCTTCCATCTGCATGCAGCCTGTCTCCCCCGTCCCTCCACTGCATCACTGATGAAGATGATGATGAAGATCTGTAGCCCTGTAGTCTTCAAACTAGATGAAGCCCCTCCAGCTCCTTTGGTGACCACTATCTACCTTAGGTTTGGGGTCCAGTCCCTTCCAGTTTATTCAGTAGAGGAAGTAAATTAGACCAGAATTCGTTTTTTTAAATACAGAACTTCACTTAATCAACTCATTGATCTCTCGGCCAATCAATTTGTCACCAGATATCACTGACGCTGATTACCTCCTGAGGTGGTTGAGCTGAAACGGGACTTACTCCATCCCTGACGACTTAGTACACACATGTTGTAAATAATAGTGCTGTATACTCCAGTAGAGGTTTTTGACCAGCAACATTTCCAGCCTCCACATCTTCTTATGGGCAACATGTGAATGACATACTGTAGGCAGACGTGACCTTTTTCTCTGTCTTAAATAAGAGTGTAGTGTGTAACGCCAGCTTGTAACAGAAGACCCACACTCTGCATGCATGTCGCTTAGCAGGTTAGCTTTCAAATCTTTGCATGTGTCCTGATTCCAGTCAGGAGCTGGTATGCTTTGAGTGTAGAGTCTGATCGACTTCGACAGATGTCACACACACAGAGAGAGAGAGAGAGAGAGAGAGAGAGGGAGAGAAAAAGAGAAAAAGAGAAAGAGAAAGAGAGAGATTTTCCGATCCTATTTTAAAGTAAAACTGGTCTGTTGTGTTAATGTGGCTCGAACAGAGGAAAAACAACAAAAACACATCACAAGTAGACATAAGGAAAAACGTGTCAGGGAAACCCAGTCTGTGTCAAGGAAACCTTTTGTTATTGCTTTGATACTGTGATGTTGCAGCTGTATGATGCCATTGTATATTTCAGGTAATATTACCCACTTCCATTTATTGTGGATCCCACCCTGCATTGCGCCGACACCTTGTGAGTCTTCATATCGAGCCTTAACAAGAGCTGACTTCTCATGATCAAACTAACACGTGTGCATACATTTGTAAGTACTACCTCTAGAGCTACTCATTATACACCTATTACACTATACTAACATCCTCTTAGATGTTGAATAAGAGCTGATCTTAAAGTTTCTAGAGAAAAATGCAACTTTAGTACATCATTAGCTGTAAGTAGATTTAAAAGCTCTTATCAGAGCAGTAGTTATATTCTTCTGAAGTTCATTCATACACAGATTTGTCGTCCAACACAACAGAGAATCAGGGCTGGGCTGAAAGCGTGCTTGCAAAAATATTCTAGTGCAGGACCAGAAAGTTTGGGTTTACCACGTAAGGTGAGATTAAGGTATACTACATTGATTTTCAAATATTTCCCTAAACTTTCTGGTGCTTGATGCATTGTCCTATTTGGTACCTAGTAAGGCTGAAATTGTAATGTGTGCATCCTTTGTCTCCTAATGTAAAGTCAGACAATGTATTGTCTAAACACTTTTTAGACTATATGGATGTATTTTTAGTGATTCAACAGCTTTTTAAACAGACCCATCAACAGTCTGATGATTAGGGAGTGTCTACAAGCGAGCCCCCAGCTGAGCAGCCACCAGTCTGGGATGGACAGACCGTTTCTTGTTGTTTGTAGCTTGTTGTCAAAGCGTGCTGTTATTCTTCTGTCAGAAATCCTGACCAGCCAATCAGGATAGAAGATTGCAACATGTCTCCGATGGGTGGCAAACATATGGATGTGTTTGGACTGAGCTGAGTCACTGAATTAAAGGACAGATAAGAGCAGAAGTGTGTCGCTCTTAAAGGAAACATGCTTTACACCAAACAGCTTTTAAATAACAAAATCAATTTAACATTGAAAAACATTTCTCTATGCTAAGTTTAGTGTATTACATGGCATAACTGGATTATTTAGCCCAAATAGGACCTGAGTATTTAAATTGTCCAATACCTAACAGCCTAATTTATGACAGCACCGCTCTGTTTCATGCTCTATGCTCATAAACAACATCTCAGGGCTTCACATTCACAATCACAGCCGCCATGAGCCATCACCACTGTCTTCCTCATGTGAGTGCTGATGAAAAATCAGGTCAGCGGGTATTCTTTGAGGCTTAGCAGATAAATGGGATGATAAATCTACAGAAATAACATTTTATACATAGTGTAATTCTAGCAAATAACATCTGAAATAAAAAAAATCTTTCTGGTCAGACCCTACTGTATGTGTCCAAGCAAACCCTCTATTTGACATCATGTTTCAAGTATAATAAGTAAATCCGAAGGAGGGGCGGGATTTGTACTATATTGCCACCTGCTGTCAAACTGTCTTATTTCAACATATCTAAAATACATGTGCTATATATTGTTAATCTTGTAAGTAAAATAGCTTGCCATGACATAGTAAAATGCAAAAGAAATGCACACACTAATTTCGGTCAAAGAAATGTTTGTTTTATTTATTTCTGTATGCCTATACTGTAGCGTCAACATGATTATGTGAAGAATCACAGTTCTGTATATATAGACTCATCACTATGCTGTATTGTATGTGAATCATTGTGTTGTAGTAAAAAGTTCAATAAACTTTAGAAAGGAAGGAGTATGTTGTAGGGATTTATTTGGGTCCAAAGATATTCACTGTCCCACACTGATCATTGCTTCATCTAGTGGATAAAAAAGTAAATTGTATCGAAACAGATTTGATTGAATGAAAAGCCCCTTTATTGGATGACTCTCCACATCAGCACATCTTCTCTGAGAAGAACCAGCTCCCTTCAACCCAACCTCAGATGGAATAAAGGTATACCAAGGGACTGCATCCATGCCCACCAAAAGACTACTCCCTTTTCTCCATTTAGAGTAAGCAAAACGCAAATGCTCCTCTTTAGAACACTTATAGTTAAGTATATACCAATTGTTGGTGTATTGTTTATCCAATTGACTGAAACTCCCCTATAAACTATGATTTAATTGCTATTGGTGACTGCTGGTGAGTTGCATGTACTGTATGTTGGATGCTCTCTGTTGTTATTACAACCTCTGACCCAAACAGGAAATTAATTTTCAAACAATGTTATGAAATGAACCTTGGCCAAAACTTCTGGCATGAAAAGCAAGTTATCTGTTGATGCTGGGAAATCCAATTATTAAGCAAAGTGTCATCAGTGCATTACATATACTGTTTGTCATGCAGGATAACCAAAACCCTCCTGTAAGGAGTTGTCAAGGGGATGATCATCATAATCATCATCATCTTATGCCGGGGAAAAGGCTCATCATGTAATCACCAACCTAACTTCGTCTATGTGGTTTATCAAACAATATCAATATTTAATTATTATGTCATCACATAAGAAGAAGAGTGGGAATTAAAAACCCTGTAAATCTGAGACTGTTACATTAAACCCAGTGATTACTTTATGTATTGATGTATTATTATTATTATTATTAATATTATTATTATTATTATGATTATTATAATTATGTATCCATGATAATAATTCTCTGTATGAACATTGTCATTGCCCACATTTCTCAAATTGTGTTGAAATGATAAAAATCTCATTTTGCAAAGGAACTTCCTTTGTGTCTCTTATATAATAATAAGATGCTTTTCATCCTTCCCACGAGAAAGGAAGCAGTGATGTAAACAGCAGCAGCAGCATGTGAGACATCATCATACTGCGGTGTGTGTGTGTGTGTGTGTGTGTGTGTGTGTGTGTGTGTGTGTGTGTGTGTGTGTGTGTGTGTGTGTGTGTGTGTGTGTGTGAGATGCTGCTGCATGTCCTTACAGTAACACAAATTACATTCATATGAGGAAAAAAATACAATGCCGAGGTTTTTCTCAGGCGTCTCTCATGTTCACACAATCAAATTAGCCCACATTTAGGCTACATACATTCAAGATCGAGCTGTTACACATGAGACATTCATCTAAACTGATATCTTTTGACTGACTTTAGGGATATAGAGTTTAAAAGTTTCCGCTCTATGAATACATACAAATCTTTTGTTTTTAACTTGGCTTTTCCCATATTGTTTAAATTATCAATAGCAATCTACTCTCCTTGTTTATTTTCTCTGAATATGTCATCCTCCTTTTGTGTGCTATAAATATGGTTTAATTTGACACGGCAGGAAGAGAATAAAGCATCAGGTGGTGAATTCAGGACCAATATTCATATCGAGCACACACAATTTTGGTAAATAAAAATATCCCTTTCAGTTCATCTAGGTAAACGTGTCGTGCAACGTTACATTTGGTTGAGTGAGTGAGTGAGTGAGTGAGTGAGTGAGTAGAATGATCAAGTGAACGTGGTGCTCAATATTCCAGAAATGCCTTTTCTCCCATTCTGGTTTCATTCACTGCTGCACATTGACTTGCACTCACTCAGCGCCCATTGATTTCCGCTCCCCGCTGCCAGGTGGAATCAGACACTGGAGAGACTCATCGGCACCAGGAGAACGCTGCACTGCCCACCCATACAACAGGGCTTGAGAGGACACCCTCCACACCTCCAGGTGGACACACAGACGCAGCTTGAAACCTTCGGTAGCTGATTGCGCTGCAGCAGCGTGTTCCTGCTGTGGGCGAAACACAGTCTGGACATGAGGAACGTGACGCAAGGTAGAGAGCTCGCTCATTCATTAATCATTATTAGTCAATTATCCACTTATAGTGGTTGGCTATGACATTATGAAAGGGATTTAAACCTAAAACGCTAAACGACAGATAAAGTTGCTGAATTAAACCTTATTTGTGTGTAAAGTTGGCACAGTGACTAATTGACTTCGCATTATAGTGTCAAGCTGACCCAACACTTTGTCTTTTGTGAGTTGCACTAATTAAGATTTTATTGCAGAACAAAACCGATTTGAAGTTACAAATCATAGTTTGGTTGATGTGTTGTCTTCTCTGCGTAGTCTACAGGATTTTTTTTTTTTTTCTTTAGTTTTTTTTTGGGGGCTTCCCTTTATTAGACTGACAGTTGATAGACATGACAGGGGTGGTGAGATGGGGTGATGACACGTAGCAAAGGTCGAATCCAAACCCGATCCGGTGCAGGATGTAGCCAACATGGGGCGAACGCTCTTACTGGGTGAGCTAGAGGACGCCCCAGTTTTTATGAACTTTAGTTGTAAAAATCCCAGTGCTGGGCGTAAATATTCACACATAACAAAAAAAGAGGCATACTGTAGTATTTATTTTTTACACAGCACTGAAACTGAAGCTGCACAAGCCTCCATTATACATGTACTGAAGTATGTTATTGCTGGAGCGCCCATATCTAGCCTGATCATGAGTAAGGGCTATCTTCTATCACTGAGCTCAGCTTCTGGATCAACTATTTGATTTTAAAATGTATTGTGATCAATATACTGTATATAGTTTCAATCCGATAACATAATATGGTGCTGCACAGCCAAAGGTTATCATGTCACAAAACTTTGTTACACTGTATCATCAATGAGTCTGTATGCCAAAGGGTATCTTAATAATGGTTAATTTGCAGTTTATCCTGTTTTTAAACACACATCAGCACCCAAAGGATTGCGTTTTACTCCAACAGAGGATGAATTAATCCATGCAGATATCCTTTTAATCATAAACCAACAAGTAGGTGTTAATCTTCCAAGCTATTTGCTCTGCAACCAGTCAGTTACATAAATGTAAGACTGATGATGTGATGACACCCACACACACACACACACACACACACACACACAAACACACGCAACACAGCATGCTCAAGGGTCACTTGTCTGAATCAAAATTAGAGAGATTGAAAATCTGACTCCTTTATAAAGGGTGGATATTTGATACTCATAATTTCATCTGGTGTTATTTCACTTGGACAGTTTTGTTACTTAATGAGAGGTTTGGGAAAAAGCCATCGACTCTATGTGAGGTTTTATTATATTAGACACAATTGCGTGATTAATTCGATCATTACACTGTTTTTTTTCTCTCTTTAATTATGCCAAAACACTTTATGTCATGAACCCAATTTTGGTTTGAGATGAATAAGGACATGATGATTTGTAAAAACAGACTTGCAACACTCAATTTAGAAACTATTAACTCATTTAACTACAATCAGGACCAGTAATTTGTATTTTCAATTCATTTTTGACAGAGTTGTTTCCTACATAGATATCATAATCACTTTAAAATGAAAGAGACAACTAGTCATGTAACAAATAGTGAGAAAAAGTTGAAAAAACTGTGTCAAAATGAAGAATGTTTGTTTTAGCTTTACAAATATGAAGAATTGGTTTGCTTCTTTTAAACTCAAAATGTAATATACAAATAGTTAAATTGAATATGTCCGTAACCCTCCCCATACATTTTAGTACATCACTTTGGAAACTTGTGGTGGATATTTCTCATTATCATTATTAAAGCCATAAACTGCTCTGTGTTGGGCCTAATGTTCAGTGTTCCTCCTGTGTGACCTGAACTCTTTGGCTTCATTCCAGTAACCAGCTGTTACTGTCTGTCTGTCTGTGTGGCTGCTTCTTCTCTGCTGTGTGGGCGAGGTTATAAATAAGAAGCTGGAGGTTTTTGCGTGTGTGTGTGTTGTTTAACCAGCTGCTGGCGAGGTTTGTCTCCTCTTGAGAGCAGGTGTACCCGGTGGCCTCTAGATGCTGTTCTCGGGCCTGTTTTAAGAAACACCCCCCCCAACACACACATACACACACACGCACACACACACTTTGATTGGTGATATCCAGATATGAGTGATGTCACAGGGTTGTAGTTTGTGCTTTTTTCTGAGACACCTGAGTCAAAAAAACATTATGATGACCTCCAGAAGTCTCCAGTGGTTTGAGAGTTTGGGCAAATTGCTTCTGCAGTGATTGCTGGGAAGTTTACTGAAATACAGACCGCAGAGAAAAAGCTTAAGAATCTATATTTTGAGGTGTTTGTGCTTTTTTTTGATTTTTTTGATCCCCTTAGATAAATTATAGCCTTTAAGTGTGTGTGTGTGTGTGTGTGTGTGTGTGTGTGTGTGTGTGTTGTGTGTTTGTGGTGTGTGGTGTGTGTGTGTGTGTGTGTGTGTGTGTGTGTGTGTGTGTGTGTGTGTGTGTGTGCATGTGAGAAAGTGCCCTCGACTTTACAGGCAGCCCACCAGCAGAGACAATCATATACATAATTTATATACTCTACACCAGTGGTTCCCAAACTTTTTCAGCTCAAGACCCAAAAGAGAATTTGGTGCCCCCCCGGGACCCAAATTTACAAAAATACACCATGAATCATTGTGACATCTACATTTTTAAACTGTGGACAAAAGACGGAACAAACCATGAATTTAAATGTACATGAAGTATATTCATTCTATTATAGAAGTAAGCAAAAACAGGAAAGGTCTCTATTGTCTTTCTGTGTCTCACCCCTTTCTCAAATCATGTTCTTATCCCCTCCCATCATCCCTCAGTACCGACACCAACATTTTTTTAAATAATGCTGACTTGAATTTAACGATATGTATGTGGCTGGTTGAAGATATCAACCAGCTGATCTATTCTAGGTTTGGTTTTTGAAAGTGCCATTCTGAGGTCATGCTGAGCATTTAGTCTGTTTCTGTGTTTGTTTTCCAGGTATGCTAGAGTCGAAAAGCCAGAGATTGATATGCATTTTACTCTGCCAATTGGCAACCCAATAAAACGGGTCTGCG
>NC_045739.1:15119341-15134679 GCF_008692095.1 Etheostoma spectabile | reverse complement strand
ACCCATTTTGGGTCCCGACCCTAAGTTTGGGAAACATTGCTCTACACATTGACAGCTTGACATCCACGGTGTATAACAGGACCATACTTTATCATGTAAAGTAAAGTTAATGTTTGGTTTGTTTTTTTTGATAATAAGAGTGACCTTAGAGGTTTTTATCCAAACTTGTCAAATGTGCTTACAGTGCATGTTGTCACATATTTTGAGATTTGTGTTGATATATTTAATTGTTTTCATACATAGCCACACAAACATATAGAGACACAGAAAAAACAATATGAAGGAAAGAAAGTAACATAAAATCAACAGAGAAAATTTAGAATTCAGTCTTCCAGTACTTTTCAATAAGTATCTTAGAAAAGACATGACAAAGTAGGGTGTTGATTTTCTCCAATACCAGAGAAGTTAGCAAATCTCTAACCCAGTGTCTAAAAGGTGTTGGAGGATTTTCAAAAGAATATTACTTCTTTCAAGATGTTTAGCAAAGGCTATTGGGAGTGCCCATTGTCACACTAGTTTTACCATTTTGTTTATTCAGTCAATGAATATTCAGTCAATATTCAGATGAACCGTGCCTCACTGAATCTCCAGTATCTTTGAGAAGTGCTTTTTAGCTACACTCAGCATGGCTCTAGGGATGGTGTTGGTCTGATAGACTGTTGGTCTAACCACCATATTGGTCCAGACTGAAATATCTTAAAATCTACTGAATGGATTGCTATGACATTTTGTATGTGCATTCATGAAGTTCAGAGAAGGAATTTTATGACTTTACCTATTGGTTGAATAGACAAAATTGTAATTTATCCAAAATTTGGTTTATGACCAATACAATACTAATGACATTCCCGTCAGCCTAAGCTGCAAAGTATCTTACAAAGTTGCTGGCATGGCTTAAGGTCTTGTTTATTTACAGAAACCATAGGACAATGCACCACAGGAAAATGAGACTCCGTTCTTCCGCTTCAGTTTGCTAGTGAAATGGCTTTTTTAAATTTTTTCTCCAGACCTGCTGTGACTTGACAGTCAAGGCCAGGGTTGCATGTGAATCATCTGGGAGTCGTGGTATTATAACAAGTTTAATGAATATGCACTTAATCAGTTAAACATAAATCCATAAGACCTCACCTCACAGGCTAGAACTTGGTCAAGACTATGGACTGACTACATTCTTGGTCATTAAAGGTGCTCGAAGCGATGTTGGGTGACGTTACTTCTTGCTGATGTTAGAAGTACTTTCAAACAAAACGAGACTAGTATGCCCCTCCCTCCTCCTCATTCTGTCCGTTCTGTGCTTCCGTGCACTAACCCCCCCAACCCCCACCCCCAAATCCTTCTTGTCGGTTGTTGGCTGGAACACTGTGTGTGTGTATGCTTCGTGGTGCAGGTGGGCACAATTTGTTTTTGTTGCCATTTGTAGACCCTGGGCTGTCTACAGAGACGTGTTTTTTTTTTTTACAGTGTGTTCTTGGGGCAGGCAGCTCGCAGATAGTGAGGAGATGTTGGCTGGATGTGACAACAAATGTTCTAGCCTAAAGCACGCGGGACATCGCTTAGAGCACCTTTAATGTACTGTAGCATGTTATAGGAATATCAATCAGAAGAGGAATGTCTTGACTGTCTGTCTTCTTTTTTCTTTTAATCAATTTAGGTTGTCTTCATTCTCATTAATCAATGTCCCAGTTTTCTGTCATGCCTGCCTGTCTATATTGTTTGTCCATCCGGCTACTGTTGTCGTCATATTTCAGTCAGACACATAAACAGTTACACATATCTCTGTGAAAACAATATGTTTTAAAAAAATCCAGCCAGCCTTGCAGTTCATTGAGAGTGACCCAAACAGCTTATGGTGATTTATGACCAGCAGGGTCAGCTCCAGAAGAGGCTGTGAGAGGTTATACAGTTGGGCCAAAATAGACGCCTCTCCTTCACTCCCCCATTTGGTAGATTTGTCTCTCTCAACCCAGAGCTGTCACTGTAAAGTAAGTGCCTGGATCTTTTGGGTCAGTTTGTTAAAAGACCCCAACTGTTCGAGTTTTCTGGTAGCCCACTGTTGTGCCCTCACTGGTTTGACCATTGATGTGGTATAATAATAGCACCCAGTGGAATACTGAACAGTTTTGTATGTCACATGGTTGTCACAACCATAATGATGACATTCCTGTCTGCACATTTGCAACGTGAGTCAACACATGTAATCTATAGGGTCTTCAGTAGCTCACTTATTGTGTTACTGTACTAAGCTGAAGTTGAATTTGCCTGTTTGGAGTAAGAAAACAGCATGAAGCCTGAAAGGAAGTGAGGTGGGATAACACATGGAGGTGTTTTTTTTTAAGCCAGTATCTAGTGGTTATTACTGGTAATGCATCTTGCTATTTGGATTGACATTAAAATAACCAACTGTGATGGTTGCTGCTTGGGTGAAAGCCAATGTGGATGTAGCAGTGCAGAAGAAGTGCACTTCTCCAGCAGAGAAACCAAGGGGTTTTTCAGTTTTTTCTTGTCCACTGACCACTGATTACAGGACTGAAGGTTTTCAGATCGAGTTAGAGCCAAATTCTTTTCATATTGTCATAATATATGTACTTTTTTCTCCATATGGTTTGACAATCACTGCACCCTGATACTGAATTTGACTTTTCACTCAGTAATCTGACTAGGGATTAACCAATATGGATTTGTTAGTGCCCATTTTTTCATCAGCCTTAGCCAATTGCTTCTGTAAATGCAAATTATATGAATTTCCTGTGCAGCCCAGCTTTCACTCCTGCCTGCTCCCTGGAGAAAATGCATCCCAGGCTATGTTAACTGCTTTACAAAATGGTAATGAGGTGCTAGCTGCCTAAGCCAGGGTTCAGGACGATGCATGCTTGAAGTGCTGAGGATGCTGGAGGCAAAAATAGAAGGCCAAGGCATGAGGTGCATTTGTTTCCATCACTGGTTGGGATTAGCAGCTTCTAAACACTCTGTTCCATTAAGGCTATTGTAACAAAGTACTGGTACTCATGAACATGCACACACCTTTTAAACCTCTGTGACACTCTTACATTGACAGTGCTGCTTCCAAATACAGTAAAGCCAGTGTTACATTCAGAGCGGCAGTCTTGTTTTTATTGTTTTTAAATCTCTGGTTAATGGTGCACAGACATTCACAGTTGGGATAAATAAATGTCAGATACAAACCAAACACTACGTGCAACTACTTATTATAGTATGTTTTATCCTATGTGAGATGTCATTTTTTGCCCTTTTAGTGCAGTGAGAGTGAAATCGAAAATCTTTCGGGAATTTTTTTTAATTAGCAAGTTGTTCCTGATTTCATAGTCAAATCTAGCTGTAGTGTTTGCACTGTTTCCAACTGAGTAGTGCAAACAGTGCAGCTACAGTGCAGTTAGCATGCACTGTTTTGGAGAAATTTGTAACCCTGAACTAAAGATATGTGGATGCAGCACCAATATGAAAAGTAACATATAATTCAATTCAATTTTATTTATAGTATCAATTCATAACAAGTAGCTAATATAGTAGCTATTAAATTTTTATTTCAGCAGTGATCTTTATCTGAACCTCACATGTCCTCCCTCCTATGAGTGTGTGTCACAGTGAAGCGGTTGTCATCCTCTGCTAGGGTGAACAGTGAATTTCTAAGGACACACACACACACACACACACACACACACACACACACACACACACACACACACAACACACACCACACACACACACACAGAATTTCATGGATTTATTTTTGTTAAATGTTTATTTTTAACCAGGACAGAAGGTTCTGTGCAGATTGTAATTCACAATGACAACTTGACAAAGAAGCAAAACAGTAGGGGCAGAGATTTGGGATTAAGTTAAATCCGGTTTATAATATGTATGAGTGAAATGGAGTGAGGGGAGTGAGTAAGAAGGGGATTGAGAGAGAGAGAGAGATGAGGACAAGGACAACAAGGCCTTGGCTGCAACCAGTCGAATCAACAGCTTCTCTCCTCTGGCGAGGACATGTTCACTCTGCTCAAGCCTAATAACACTGACATCATGTCACACACACACACAGGCATGCACGCACGCACGCATGCAAGCATGCACGCACGTACGCACGCAAGCATTCACGCACGCACGCAAGCAAGCATGCATGCACACACGCACGCACGCATGCACACACGCAATGTTGCTCTTTCTTACCCATGCTTCCTTGACACTTTTTCCTCTTGTTCTCCCTCTCTTTTCCCCTTTTTTTGTCCCTTTGTGGATTTTGCACATTAGCCTTGTCACCCAGTGGAATCAGTGCATTAACAGCCTGGAGGAGCGCCAGAGGGGGGGGGGGGGGGGGGGGGGGGGGGGGGGCTCCAGTATATGACAATAACAACATACATGGTTTTCCTCTGGCTTGTTCTCAACTGCAGAAGTTGTGGCAGAGGGCACGCTACTCTCAAATACATTATGATGAATAGGTTGTTCAGTTGCCAGCTTACGAGCAACTGATATTTATTATGATAATATGATATCATAGTTTCAGCACCCATTAGTGCAGAAACAATTAGTTGATTAATTAATTTAAATATTTTTATATTTAACAACATGAGCCAAGATTGTCAAATGCACTAGTGTTAAACACAAGCAGCCATAAATAAACTAAATATTATACAGTATATGCTAACATATGATGATTATCAGTATGTCCCTATTTTGTGTTACATGCTAATTCTATTGTTTTGAGTATGTAATGTGTTCATACTGGAAAAGTATCAAATTGAAGCACAGTTGAAGATGTCAGCATACTTCATTTGCCTGAAGTGTGCTGTTGAAGGACACCATTCTCACACAATAAATGCACAAAGAAAATGGAAGAGGAACAGTATACTTACAGCTGCAGTACTGTACAATGAATTGCAAATGTTGGTTAAAAAACATTTTTTCTTGCTGTTTCTTTGTGGCTTTCACAGCTGTCGTAACGGCAAAAATACTACAATGTACCATAACAATGAATATATGTAGACTGTTGGTATGTATTATAGAATTGGGAAACAGATTAAAGCTGCTCTTTTTCAACAATTAAATTAAAACAGTTAACAGTGAACCTAGATTGCTTGCTTGTGAAAGGGGACGGTCATAGCAACACAAAGAAAGCCTTAAGCAGTGCTTTAGCATCTCTCAGCTCATTGTTTTAGTTTTCCTGCCTGCAACGTTACAGTTTTAATTCACTTTCATTACTCTCATAGCTTTGTTTTCAGCTGCAGGTGACTGTACTGTATGCTGCCTGCTCGGCACCAAATGGCAGACAAAGTTTGCAACTTGCTGGTGAACATAGTAGAGCATTTAGCAGCTGAAGAGCCAACTAATTCCCTCAGGAGTTGGTGGAGATCAAAAGCAGAGCTAAAAGGAGAGTGAATATTACACTTAACACCCACCAGGTGGCCAGAAACACGACTCCAAATGAATGCTAATGTAGCTGTTGGGTCAGAGAGAGAGAAAGAGAGAGTGACCTCACTATCAATCTTTGTCTCCACTTTGACATGACCCGGTCAAACATGCAGAGACGAGATATTCTTGCTACCGTCTCACTGCAGCTTCAGTCAGTATGATGTTTAACCAAATAGAACCCCCTTATTGGGTTGAACACTTTTCCCCCACTCTCACTTTTTCTCCCCTCACCTTTCCTCATCCAGCCATTCCCTTTTCTGTCTCTTCAGCTGGAGTGTTTTCCTGATGTTTTTATTGTTTGTGCTGTACTTGTATGTAAGCGGTTTGTGAATAATATGATGTTTTGTGAGGATATACTGTATTTTAAATTATATAGTAATTTTCTTCATGGCAGATACATCTCTTCTCACTTTTTTGCTTGCTCTCATTATCAGATCCCATTACTAAGTTTGTCCTCACAATTGTCTTGTGACAGGGAGAATTAAGCAGTTGGTGGATGGTGGTTTTTCTACTACAGTGACAGCATTGAGCATATTAAACAATTTGTAACTGTGGCGTTGTAACTGCCAGCTGTGTATTATCATGCTTTACTTATGCTTCTTGTGCTAAAAATGCCAAATCCTTTTTGTATTTTGTGCAAACTCTGGAACATCAGGAGGGAATCAATCAGCCTTCCAGTGTGCACTTACTGAGAGCTCGACTCTAGTGCATGCACATATTTTTACTCTCACTTCTGATGCAGCCTAACCAACCAACATGGATTTTTAAACTCTTAAAAATCAACCACCACTTGTTTAATCAGCTTTAATGATGTGTGGTTTAATCCTCTGTGTTTTCAGCAAACAAACACAAATATATATTTGTGCAAATGTGAAAAGAAAAGTTTAGCTGGATGTTTAATTTAAGTCTTTTTTTCATCTTCCTTCAATATGACATCAACACACACTCAAACTTCTTTTTGTCATTTTTGTCACAGGACATTACATCAACTTACATGAATTCTACCACACGCAGTGCATGCCTAACCTCACCCCTTACCCTACAATTTGATAATTAACCTCGTGGGCACCAGTTTTTTGGATTCATAATGTGACAGTTTGACCAGATTTACATCCCCACAATGTAAGCAATACACACACACACACACACACACACACACACACCCACCACACCACACCCACACACATCACAAAGTAATAAAAACACAGTAATAACTGGTTATAATTATTCTACAGTATTCTAGGCGGCTAACAAGAATATATCATTGATATGTTGTCTTCACTACAGTGTATAACTGCAGCTATTCACTAGCTAAACTCTTCTTGAAAATGACGAGTTAGTTGTAGTAAGCTTCTTTAGCTGTTTACTGTGGCTCTTTACATGATGTCACAGACAAAGAGAGTGAAAACTGTAACAAAACACAAGATACAACTGTTTAGTCCTATGAGATATATGTAAATAAAACGTTTTTAATACAGTCATAAAATGCTTTTTGCTGTAATATGCCTCTTACACTTACATTATGTTAAGGCGATAACATTATCAACTTACGACATTGCCTCTGCAGCATTTACCATGCGGATTGCAATGGATGAAAGCATGTTAGGTGATTCTGCCATTTTTCTCTACCCCTAACAGGAAATGACCTCTTGACTTCTTGAGGACAAAAAACCATTTCAAAATAAAAGCTCCTACAAATAAAAGTCTATACAACATAATACCTATTGCCTTAAAGGCACAACTCCCCGCCTGGCCTCAGTGAGGTCACGTTACTTCTAAACAGGAAATGGGTGTGTTTTTAGTACATCTTCTTTAACTAAAGCAACACAACTTCTGAGACTGGCCTGAGGAAAGTCTTTGAAGTCCCTGGACTGTAGTCCTTATTCCACCTTCCTCACTCTCCGTCCTTTCCAGAGGTTTTGTGATTATAGCCGTCGGCCAGTGGTTACGGGCTACTTGAGTGTCTTTAAGAAGGACAATGTCTCCCTCCTGAAGGTTTTGGTGGATTTGTGCCCTTTCCTTCTGCAAAGCAAGGTGGCAGTACTCACGACTCCAACGATTCCAGAACCTGTTGGCTAGAGACTGAACTTGTCTCCACTGCTTGTGAGGAGGTCTTTTTCTGTGAAGTCCCTGGTGGGGAGGGACTCCCACTTTCTGAGTTAGGAGCATTGATGGTGACAGATGAATGGATCCTCAGGATATTTGAAACTGGGATTATGGGCTCGCATTTAAGATTGCTGTGACTTCTGCCATTGCGTGCACGGACATCATGGGTAAGCAGTGTACTGTTCGAGGAGCATTGAATCCAGAATTCTTCGGGCCAGACCGATTAGACTTCCCAAGAACCACCCATGTGTGAGGCGTGCGGGGGATTGAACTCCCAAGACACCTCTTGGTTAAGATACGTCTGCCACAGCACATCTGGTTGGTCCTTGCCATCCCAAGTTCTTTACAGGCCCTATGAATTTGTGCCGCAATCCATCTCAGTTGTTTGGCTGGTCCTCTATTGCAAAGAAACCCTTAAAGCGTTGATGCAGCCTGATGTGTCCATTGAGTCATGACCTCATGTGGACAGCCCTGAGCTCATGCAGCAGAACATTATGGCCCACCGTTTACTCTCACTTGCCCCCTCTTGTCCGTCTGGCGCAGATGACCCAGGGTCCAAGACATCCAAACCTACGTATGTAAGGGAGGGCAGGTCTTAAGGCGTTCTGGCGTAAGTTGCCATGCGTTGTTGCTGGAATTTACCTCTAAGCCTACGACAGGTTACGCATTTGTAGGACCGAATTGATGATCCTTTTCCACCCAAGATCCAAAGTCCTGCTGCCCGGACAGCACTTCCGTCAGATGACGACCTTGTGTTTGACCTCAGTGTGATAGTGTCTGACGAGTAAGAAAACATGGTTTCTTTGGGAGGATGACCGGGTCTTTTCTCCAATGTCCGGTTAGCATTCTTTAGCCGGCCTCCAAGGCAGATAAGATTGTTCTGCAACATTGGGCTAAGCGGATAAAGTGCTGTTTCAAAGGGACTGGCATAGATGTCTCCAAAGCTTCGAATTCTTTTGAATGCTTCCTCTGAACAGCTCTGATGATGACCTCCTTAGCTTGCTTAGTTCATCTGGAGTGCGGGACAGATCACACTTGTGCCATCCCTACATTTGTCATTCCAGTTGATGGTTTTTGACACCTTGCAATATGCATTAGGAGTGCAATGCTCGAACAAGGGTCTTGAAGCTGGAGAACCTTTGAAAGCGTTCCGAGCTAAGTCCTTTCTCTTTGAGCTTTGTGCATAGCTCCTTACTTCTGGACGGATCTCTACGTCTATATCCGGTTTGATGAGATCGAAAGACTTGACTGGTTCGTCAGAAGTTTTGAAGAGGAAGTTGGGCCCTGTAAACCACGTTGTTTCTTGTAGACGGGAAGCAGAACTGACCGTGATGCATGGTCAGCGGGATTTTCCTCTGTGGGCACGTAGTGCCATTGTTCAGGTCTTGTAGATTGGCGAATACGCTGAACTCTATTATGCACGTCGTAGAAGCGTTTGCTCTCGTTGTAGATATCCGAGAACAACCTTGCTGCGCTGTAGAACTTGGTTGAGTCCAGCTTAATATCTAGTTCATCATGAATTAACCTAGACTTTCCACGGCCAAGACGGCCGCACATAGCTCGAGTCTTGGGATGTTGGTTCAGACTGAGGTGCCAGTTTTGACTTTCCCATACAAACCCAATTTGAATTTGTTCTTCTTCTTGCATGACCTTCAAGTATGCCACAGCACCGATAGCTTTAGTGGACGCATAACAGATACGCAAGCTCGGTTTTCACCGCTTTGGCTAGAGAGCTTACTGTGATGCCCTTGGTATTTGAAGGAGCTTGAGGTCCTGGAGTGAGTCTCTCCAGACCTCCCACTTTCTCAATTTGTCTGCAGTAGAGGTGTATCCCATTCAGAAGCTCGACCGTGAGTTCCCTGAGAAGGGCTCTTCCTTGGATAGTGACCGGGGCCACAAACCCAAGGGGTCAAAAACACTGTTGTACTGTGGAGAGGACTCCACGGCGCGTAAACGCTTCACATCAGTTGAACAGAGAGGTGAACTTCCCTGTTATCTCCCATAGGAGACCCGACTCCGTTGAGTGTGTGCGCTTCTCCACTGAGTCTACATCTTTTATGCCCCTGTACAGTCTTCTGGTGGAAGGCTTGCAAGACTTCTTTACTGTTTGAGGCAAACTTGTGAAGACGGAGGTTAGACTCTGCAAGTGAAGTCTGGTTCTGCGTAGTAGGTCGATGCGTTCCGCATCTGTTGGCGTAGAATAGAGGCCATCATCAACATAGAATGCCGTTAACAAAGTTGACTGTGTCTTCCCCATATTCTGGGAACCTTCCCTGATAGCTCTTCTAAGCCCATAAATGCTATGGCAGGAGACGGGCTGTGCCAAAAACAACCTTCATTCTGAAGTCTATGACGTCTTTGGTCACATCATTGTCCTATACCACAGAAATCTGAGGTAGTTCCTGTGATCCTCGTACCACAAAGCAGTGAAACATCTGCTGTATGTCCGCTAGGACAGCAACTCTTTCCTTCCGAAACCGCAATAGAACTCCCAGAAGTGAGTTTTTCAGGTCTGGCCTGTGAGGAGCACGTCATTGAGCGAAACCCCTGAATGTTTAGCACTCGAGTCGAACACACCCGTATTTGCCCGGCTTTTGTGGGGAACACCCCAAGGTTGGCAGAAACCAACATTCTTCGCCTTTTTCCAGCGGTGGTGCACCCTCGGCGTGGTCGTTCTCCAACATTTTTCCCATAAGGCTACAAACTGTTGTTGCGTATCTGGCTTCCATTAAGGCTTCGTTGGGTGATGCAAAGCGCTGCATTGCTTGTTCCCGGTTGTTAGGTAAGTATTGTCTTGGTTGTCGATGGGAGTGGGGCTACCCAACTTTGTGATTCATCCCTGAAGACTTCCCTGTCCATAAGCTTTAAGAACACCTGTGTCTTCAATGAGATGCAACCTATTGTCGTTTTCTGTGTGATGAAAACAGTTTGTCCAACATCTCTCCTGTAACCTTGCTAGAGATGTGTCTTGCCTCCCTACCGCAAAGAACCTTTCTTTGGCTTGTAGGAAACTGGTGCAAGGTCTAAGGAGTGATGGGCGGCCATTGTCAAGCACAGCTGTCTTGAAGGTACTGACCGTAGGCTTGTGTGCGTGCCCCAAGCAGACTTCTCCGACTAGCACCCAGCCAAGGTCTAGGCGTTGGGCAAATGGAGCATTGTGTGGACCATTGATTTGTTCCCGTACCTTGTGAACTCTAATGATATCTCTGCCGAGCAACAAGAGAATCTCTGCTGTAGGGTCAACTTCTGGGATGTGTTCCGCTACCTTGTGAAGGTGAGGGTGACATAGAGCTGCATTTGGCGTTGGGATTTCTGACCGATTGTCGAGAATGTCATTGCACTCAATAAGGGGTGGGAGAGGGATTGAGACCCTGCCGTCAAGTGACTCCACCACAAACTCTCAGCCCTACGTCCAAATGTTTCCACTGTGCCGGAACACGTCCTCAAAAGGTAGGAATATGTTTGCGCTTGACATTGAAAAGTTCAAAGAAATAGACCTTGCTAACGATCGATTACTTTGTCGTCCAATATAGCGTAGGCCTTGATGCTTTGTCTGGTTGACGTTTGGGTATACCTTCACCAAGCAAATCTTTGAACATGACCTGCTGACTTGTCCTGTTCCACAAACTTCGGTACAATTCGCGCTGATGACGGCTTTGGTGTCGGTGCTCTCGTCTCCTCCCCGCCATTGTGTGGTGAGGTTGAGGGAGACCTGTCTTGAGGTCAGGACCCGGATCATAGCAGCGTCATGGTAAGTGCTATCACACTCTGTACACTTAACCGTAACTGGACAGTCCTTCGCCAAGTGAGTAGTTGAACCACAGCATTTGAAGCAGATTCCTTTTGCCTTGAGAAAGGTTTTTCTTTCTTCTAGGTTTTTAGCTCTAAAAGCCTTGCATCGACTTAGTGGGTGAGGTTTACCATGATTGGACAGGTTTGTTTGGTTCAATGGTACCTCTTGGATTGTTTGGTGTGTTGAGGCGATATCTGTCTTGTGAACTGAAATAGGGGTTTGGTTGCTTTTAAAGGAGGGCCTTTCAGGCTTTGCGTAAGCACTGGCTAGAGCAAAGCTAGGGTCATTCCTTTCCTTGCCTCATAGTGTATAAAACTTGCAAAAAACTCGAATGGAGGAAACCGTCCATTATTTTTCATCCTTGTGCTTTAACACGGCAGATACCCACTTTTCGTGAAGACCATAAGGCAGTTTTGCAACTATGGGTTCGATCCCTCTTGCAGTGTCCAGGTAAGACAGGCCTGGGAGGAAGCCGTCCTCCTTGGCTCCCTGCACTTCCATTAACAGGTCGGCTAGTTCACGTAGCTTTGTGTGTTCTTTTCCTGAAAGTCTTGGGAAATTATCTAGCCTGTTGAAAGTGACCTTTCGATAACTTCAGGTGCGGCGAACATTCCTGGAGACGTTCCCAAGCCTTTCTGAGTGCTACTGCAGGATTTGTCACATGCACTGAACGGAGACGTTTGACTTGGTCACTGGATTCCCTACCGAGCCATTTGGTCATTAAGTCTAACCTCCTCCGTAGCTGTGAGTCCTAGCCCTTGAGTGGCATTTATTATGATGAATGCCAAGCTCGAAAGTTTTCTGGTTTAATCATCAATTGATACAAACTTGAACTCACCAGGTCGCGACGAGCTAAGTACTGTGCCAATGTTCAGTTCCGGGTGCTCCATGGTTAGCTGCTGTCGTGTAGTGTGGAAGGAAAGTCCGAGCGGGGTTTGAGTACGTGTTACGCATGTTGGTTTGCCGATGTTGGTCCCCTTTCGGGGGATCTGACTTTCCACTTTAACAGCTGAAGGCATTTGCACATTTCCAGCCATAGTTTGCTAATGCGGGGTTGGTAGTGTTATAAGCATATGGCGGTTCTTTGGGACGAACAGGCGGCTGCCATGCGAAGGGAAGGATTGTAAGATATTCTTGAATAGTTTCATTTGCAGGGAGTGGAGATAGTAGGGAGCCAGCGTTCATGCCTGCTTGCCTCAGGGACTTGGTACGTGGATGGGTTTCACCTGCGTGTAGGTCATATGATCTGGACATATTCACTTGTACGCTCCAGTTTTCTTTTTCTGATGGGCCTGCCTCATCTATACACAAGTTGTCCTTGCATCCTCCCACGCAGCGCTTCAGCTTCGGCAGCTGCTGCCTCAGACATGATAGCAAGCCTTCTAGCTCAGCATCCTTTCTTGCCTTCTCCACCTGCATTCAAACTCAATAGCTGCTTTCTCTTTGTGATATTCCGCTTCTCTTTCTGCCTTTTCTTTTTGAAGCTCAGCCTCCTTTGCAGCTCTTTCATCTTACTCTTGCTTCTTGGTCTGCAAATGTAGCGCGTGCTTTAGCTGCCTCTGCTTTAGCACAACACGTGTTAATGAGCTAGCTGATGAAGCTGAAGATCGTGAACTTCTTTTACTAGCCACTGAATCCCTGTCGCTTGTTTACCATCCATCTTACCACGATGTACACACACGGCCTTCTTTGTCTTTTCAATGTTGTCTTCACTACAGTGTAGTAACTGCAGCTATTCAACTAGCTAAACTTTCTTGAAAATGACGAGTTGAGTTGTAGTAAGCTTCTTTAGCTGTTTACTGTGCTCTTTACATGTCACAGACAAAGAGAGTGAAAACTGTAACAAAACACAAGATACAACGTTTTTAGTCCATGAAGATATATTAATAAACGTTTTAATTACAGTCAATAAATGCCTTTTTGCTGTAAATATGCCTCTTACATTTACATTATAGTTAAGGGATAACATTATCAACTTACGACATTGCCTCTGCAGCATTTACCATGCGGATTGCAATGGATGATGAAAGCTTGTTAGGTGATTCTGCCATTTTTCTCTAACCACTAACAGAAACTGACCTCTTGCATTCCTTGAGGCAACAAACCATTTCAAAATAAAAGCTCCTACAAAATAAAAGTCAATATACAACTATCCTTTGCCTTAAAGGCGACCAATTGATACCAACAAACAGGTGTGTGTATGTATGTGTGTGTGTGTGTGTGTGTGTGTGTGTGTGTGTGTGTGTGTGTGTGTACAAGTTAAGAAGGTGCCAGAGATAAAAACCTAAGAATTTGCATGTACTTAGATTTACTCTCGCTCTCTCTTTCTCTCTCCCTCTCTCCCTCTCTCTCTCTCTCTCTCTCTCTCTTTCTGTCTCCTTGGTTGCGTTCCCCTCCTCAGACACACATAGCACCAACACTTGAGGTGCTGCGAGAGCAAACACAGAGAAAGAAGCAGAGAGAGCACAGTAAATCAGAGACATAGAGAGAAGGAGAAGAAAACCAATCAAAGTTCAGCGCAGCGCGGGACTTGACGAATGCTCATCCAGCTGGCTTAAGGTTGTCCTCACTCACTCTGCAAACAAGTGTCTGTGCATAATGGATTTCATTTTGGTCAGCAGACATCGAGCAGGAGCAGCAGCAGCAGCAGCAGCAGCTCTGTAGACTACTATGGATTATTTCAGAGACTGGTGCTTTTGTGATGAATGGAAATGACAGCATGCAGAAAAGAAAATGGTAATATGACAACCTGCTCTATTTGCTGTGACATGCTTTTACTTCCATCCTGGTTTGACTTTGTTCATGTAGGATTTTATCTTTTTTGTTTGCTCTCAGCCTTGAATCATAATTTAACTTTTTCCTAATCTCAAAGTTTAACATTGTAAAGTTGTTAAGAAACCTTGCAGAATTGGTTTATTTAAATCTTTCCTTCACTTGTTATACAGTGGCTGTTACTAACAGTTTATGCAGAGCCGTTAGACACTTGGTATTGGTTTATTTAGCTAATGTAAAGTTTTGGCCTGCTTCTGTCAAATACTGAGCTTGTATTTTTACATTCATTTTATTTATATTTATTTATAAAGACCAACTTCTCTAGAGGTGTTGTATATTCAGTGGCGTTTTCAGCTTCCTGGCGTCTATCATAATCCTGTCATGTACGCCTCTGTGAAGCATATATGACAGATTAGCTTATTCAAGATATGCTTTTCTCTTTTAATATTGTTTGTACATTGAATACCTTTGGGTAACTGCTGATCAGACAAAACAAGTGACTTGGACACATTAACTTGCCCTCTGAATAAATGTAATGGGCATTTTCCTCTATTCTCTGACATTTCTTATAGATTAAATTTTTAATTAGATGAAATAAATCATGATCATCACTAGCATCCCTAAACATCTTATAATAAACACCTTGCTTCTTTTAACTCATAATGAATGTTTTATTCATGTAAGACGTGACAGTTAAAACACTGTCTTCTCTTTATTTATTACATCCTAACAAGTAGTCTTTTATGTTGAAACATGCATGTACACTGACTGTGTACAAGCATAGCTACCATAGCTCACACTAGCTGCTATTCTCTGCAGTGTTTTGACACGAGTTGAAGGTCTCAGGTTTCAGATTTCACAAACCAGCCACTGTACCTGCATCCTCAATCCACATTTACTGGCATGTGAGTCATGCAGGAGGAAAAACCCTCCTACGGCGTCAGGGAGGTTATATTAGAAATCAGTGCTGTCGGATCTATGGATTTGAATCTGGAAAGTTTAACACTTTCTCATGTTTTTGCCTGTTGAGATTCTTAGCCTTCATATCCTGATGAGGAAGTTTCTGAAAGTAAGTGTTGTCACACCTCGGCTGTAGAGAGGGTGTGCCTGGTTGGGCATAAAGTAAATTTTGTTTGGCACTTACTGACTGGGAGGATGTTATAAGGAGTTGAATTTTTAAAATCCCCGCCCAGCTCTCCTGTAGGTTTGATTTGGCAAGATAGTGTGTGTGTGTGTGTGT
>NC_045739.1:15094834-15119331 GCF_008692095.1 Etheostoma spectabile | reverse complement strand
GTGTGTGTGTGTGTGTGTTCTGCTGTAATTTTCCCGCCCTGTTTACAGCATATTTGCCTTGTCGTTGAAACCAGAGTCCATTAACTTGACTATTCCTGTTTTGGAAGTGACCTCAATGTTTGGGTATTTGTTCCTGTGTTGACCTGGTTCTACAGAGCGTCCTTTTTCTCTCAGCAGAAAGACTTCTATTCCCCTTCTAGTGATTCAATGGAAATGCACTACAGTTAGCTCAACAGCTCTGGTAGAAAAACTACAAATCATCCCCACGCTTTTGGAGCCCGCTCGTTTATGTTGTTTTGGCTAGGATGTAGGTGGCATCTGCATTCAGAGTACGCTGCAACACGTCCGAGGATACCAAGCACATTCGAAAAACAGTAACTGAGTTGATGGGTTGACTGAGATGGTGTAGCTCTGAGGCAGCTGCTCAAAGTGTTCCACTCTGATGGGTGTGGACAACTGCAAAGTGTTCATTTTTACTCTGAGCAAAACATACACTGACCTTTTTTCATTCCTTTTCCCTGCCAAGGTTTGTGCAGAGCTGCACAACATGTGAATACAATACCACATCAAATAAAGCTTTATATTATATTATATTCATAAGTCCCAACTAGTAAGATAATGATTTGATTTGTAGCCAGCTTGTGTCTGCACAGTTTTAGGTTGCAACATAATACATTTGATTTGATGTCATGTATTGTGATGATGATGGTCAGATTAGCATGGCTGAGGGTTTTCACTTGTTTTTCCTGTATCTAAGTGATCGTTTCTGGTTGTTTGTTATAAAATCTGCCGGTATGAGTTACATCAAGCACAGCTGTGAGCTAATTGCAGATGAGATGAGTGTGTCAGTGAAAGCTAAGCCACACTTTGATATAATAACACACCTCACACACACGCACACACAGAGCAGACATGTCAACTTACTCACGATGAGTTTAAAGGTTTGCTTAAAATCTCGGCTCATTTATAATTCCCTGACGTGTTTTTAATGACTTAAACACAGGCCTTGCTGCCTCCTGACTGCTACTTTACAGCCACCTTCAAACCGTCCTGCTGATCAAGGCCGTCATGATTAGTGTTTGCCTTCCGCAAGCTCCGATTTGCTGATCCCTGTGGAGCTACTAAATATACCGTCTGGCCATCTCGGTGCCTCGGTGGTCATGTACAGTAGCTTTACTCAGCCTGTGTTTATGTGCGACCTCAGTGCAATCTGGTTTGTGCTTTTGCTCGGGTGTCACCGGGTGTGTTGAGGTAGAGAGCCACAAGACACACTCAGAAAAAGATAACAGAACAGATAGAGAGGGGAAAAAAAAATTGTGACTCTCTTTGTACCTTTTAGCACTTAAAGGTACAGATTTTAGTAGGCTATAAAAGGCACAACGCTGTATAGTTACATCCATTTACAGCAAAAAAGTAAAAGCTGGAATTTCCTTACTTTTCTGGTTTCATGCTGCAGATATCCAAGCTGTAAATAGCACATGATTTATAAATTATTTACACAAGAAATGCTCAAAACAGATAGCAGATGTTTTTTTGGGCAACCTTGAAAACATCTGATAATGTGTGTGAGAAAGTATTTTCATCTCAAAAATCTGTTTGGGCTGACAATATAAGGCAGCAACAATCTGGGGAGCCAACAAACTAGCATTAAACATCCAAAGAAATGATTCCAATATATGAATATTCAAAATAGAATTGTTAAAGGACATGTTCCAATGATTTAATCATATGTATGTTTATGTATAATGTCAATAATTTTATAATAATAGGTATTTAAGGCACTGAATGGTAAATACCTTGAGTTGAACCATCTCCTTTTTAAAGATAGAAGATACAAAAGGCTTAACAAAATCATAGTAAAGACAGTGTCGTCATGATGCTCATTAGTTATTTAGCTCAGTTTGTTAAAATAATACTTTAAAGTTTTTTTTTTACAGACTTCTAGATGTACGTAATTCACAACTGAAGGAAAACTTTCAGAAAATATGAAGAAGAGTTTTGACATGTTGCTTCTTCGCCATTAAAGAATCTCAATGTTTATAGGCTTCTATCTGTTTTAACAAGGGGACTCTTCATCACGGCACATTTTGTACCATGCCTTGCGTGAGCCACTTCTGTGCAACTCTGCGTCAATGCTAATCCGTTTACTGCACAATTGGATTTCCCTAAAAATTACAAAATAGTTAAGATTGTCTGTCATTATCTGTATTTCCTGGTCAGGGCATGAGAGCTGTTGCCATTCAGAAGTAATCACGGCAGCAGGCAGAAAACAGCAGTTCATCAGAATGCTTTGACAATCTTGTTAGCGTGGGAAATTGCAAAACAAGAGGGATGTGAAACAATGAAATTTGACAGAAAAATAATCAAAGTTTACATTTAGTTTTGTTCAGCATTTCAGTTAATTACCAAAATAGTTTTAAAATATTAATAACAGAGAAACTCCCAAAGGATGTAGTATTAAATGGGAAATACAGACAAGTAGCAAATCTCCTGTGTGCAGTGTAGCAGAGATTTCTAAGATTGAGAATGGTGATGTGGAAAACTTGCTGAAGTTTTAGCCTGGAGACTTTTCCAACAGAGGTCGGATACAGAAGAATGCCCCTGGAGTCAATAGGAATTTATAGCTGATGCATTTTAAAATGCATCATTTATCCCCCCTGACCTTGACTCCTCACTGTCTCAGCATCTAAAAATGAACCACCAGTATTTAAGAATTTCCCAAGTGGTAAAAAAATCACATTAAGTACTCATACCTCCTCTGATTTGTCCTCTAAACAAGGGCACATTAGGAGGATACACAGGTGAAATGTGAATGTAACGGACATGGATTTATAAGTCTGCCTATGTATACACTCAAATTCTTTGGAAAGTCAGAGGGTGTAAGTAGACCGAATGTCTTCTCCAAAGAGTTGACTTTACAGGATTTAAATCATGTGTTAACTGCTACAGAATAAGACTCCTTTTGACTTGCCACAAAAAGTAACAGTGTCAATGTAGGCGTGATAATCTGAGCCATAAGGCTTAAGGCTCCTGAATGTGAAGAAATGATCCAAGTCATCCGATTAATCTTCACGTTCAAAAGAAACAGCACTTTAAATCTCTACTACTCTCTACTCTACTCTCTTCCTGGAAAGTCAAGATTGTTTTGAATACATTATTCCAGAAGTTATAATAATGAATTGGGATGAACAAACTGCTTCCTATACATAAATCCATGTTTGTCCCCAGCTCTTCTTTGAGTGGACAGCAGGAAAGCCACTTTAAGCAGTTTGTGTAATCCAGTAAGGAATCCGTGAATGTCAGCTGTTTTTTTTAAAGATGAAAAACCGCAGACGTAAACACAGGAAATGGATTCTTTTCATGCTTATTTATAAGCCCTATCAGTGTATGTAGAGGCTTTGAAGTTTGGCCAAATAATCACATCAGTTTTGCTTATTGTGCTTCATATATTTCTAAGGCATTTTGAATACATTACACAAACTGAACATTTGTGAGGGTATTTCATTGGAAGTTAGTATACAGTAGCACTCATGAAAACTGCCATTTTTGGAACCAAAAACAGTTTATTCAGTTTTCTATTTCTAAACTCTTTAAAACATTTAATTTGGGATTGAGTTTCTTTTTTATGAATACAATGTGAATGTTTTCATTCTTCTCAGGATGTAGTTAATCCACATCTTTTTACCAGGATTGACATGAATTAATTATTTTGGAATGCATGTCATCCTCTCTCACCACATTTCCTGTCACTCTCTGCCAGATACTATTGAATTAAAAATGGAAAATTACCAAAAAACACACTTTTAAAAAGTAATATCACAGTTAATGACTTCATCAAGAGAGAAATGTCCCACAGGAATGTATTAAGTCACCATGCATGCTTTCCTCTTTATTATTATTGTTAAATATAATAATAATATAGGCAGGAAGCTGCTTGACTTCAGGAATGTGTTAAGACTATTTCTGTTTCATAATGATACTGGACAGAGACATTCAAACTGTCCTCAGCTCCCGCACTGGGACATCTTATCCACAGTAATGTGAGTCTTCATTTATTTCAGTGGCAGAGTGAGAGAGACCTGGGTGTTTATATAGAGCCATGTGAATCTGAAGCAACAGTATGTTGGCCCGGGCAGAAAGACAAGTCCATACAGTTCACTCATACACCACATACTGGAGACAGACACACAAATACACACATAAATCAAGCAGCAAATTCTTTATGCTGGAAACAGCATTACAGTATATATTACTGGTGATGTGGCTTGCTTCTCACAGCTGACTATTATTACCAGCAGTGTTGACACGCTGAAAACTAAATTTCCCTCTCATTTTGTAAGCGCTCCAAAAACTAGTAAAGCATTTGCGCGTCTTATCAGGGGCGTTTCTAGGACATGAGGAGGTTTGGGGCTTGGCCCAGACCCATTTAACTTAACTGGGTGCAATGCAAAACGGGGATTGGCTTGCCCACCTTGTAAATAGCCAGTGCATGTTTATTTTAGCAGTCCAGTTTGTAGATGTTAGTTAAATAGCACCAACATTTGGCCTCATCAAAACTGTCCTGGCAACCCAAAGGCCAAGGTTTTTCCTCCAGATTTGTGTGGTGACCTATGATGTTGGGGTTCTGGGGGGTCTGCTCATGTTCAAAACTTTGTGCACATTCAAAATATAACTCATCCCATGTGTGTCCTCTGAGATTTGGAGGAGTTGTGATATTTTGAGAAAAGTACAATAGGCTATTACAATAATAATTACAAGATTGCTCTACTGATATGGTAGAACACAGACCGTCTGGCAGACACCGAGCCCGGTTTGGGTCTCTGGTCTCTGACTGAGACAAAGTTTAGGGAAGTGGCTGTACGCTGCTATACATGGGAGGTGGAAAACCGCATGTCCACACCACAGCTCGTCCATTACCTGAAGCACAATGAAATAAGGCAACTTATGATTTTAGGGGCTTACATAGGCTATTGTCCGGTTTCATATTTGTCAGTCAACATTTCAAAATGCATTCGGGGCTACACTCAAAACATTCACGGCTGAAGCCCTGGCAAAATTGGTTCACGCCGATTTTCGATTGTCTGTGTCCTATTACTGTTACCAGGGGACCCAACCCGACATTTAGATTGTTAATAACCAAACTGTTATAGCTGGCACTTCTGTTTGGTTGCAAATGATTAGTCTCAGTTTACTGTCACTGCTGACAACCTGTTGACACATTCTAACACTGACAGAACACGCTATCCCAAGAACCCACTGTTACATTTGTAGCACTCTGGGGAACAATCAGGCGTGCTCGGACACACACAATCGTTTGTTCGGGCAAAGGTTACATGTTCACAGTACAGATTTAGAATAATCAAACAGTAGAAATAATAAAAATAATACACATCCAGTAAAGATGTTTAGGAGGAAGATGTTCAATCATTTGCAAAGAGCCCCCTGAGCTTATTGGGCTGAAAGTTACTTTATGAGCTGTAATTGTACATACAGCCACATGCAGCCAAATGTGTTACAGAGGCACTGGCTATATTCAAAACGGCCTACTACATAGGCCTTCTACCAACAAACTGCATTTGTCATGCAGTATGAAACTGTTAAATTGATTTATTTTGCAGTATGCTAGGCCAGGCTTCTTCAGTTTCCAGTTTTGGAAAGGGAAAATAACCAATAGCAAACCGCTGTTTTTTATTTATATAAATTCACTTTTTTATCTGTAAAAAAAAAAGTCTTTATTAATACATTTTACTAACTTACGTATTGTTGTGATCATTCCAGTGCTTTGCATTGTGTGACACAGTAGGTGAGGTAGACTGGTGCATACTGGAGATTTTTTCCAAAGCAGTACAACATCTGGGTATTTTTGGTATACGGCAGATTTTGCTTTTGTTTGCAGAATGAATATGACCTGCTACATTTTGGCCAAATGGGTACACACTATTGGTGTTTAGGCTGTTTTGAATAAAGCCGTTTTTTGCTCTTTTTATCTTTCTTCCCTAGGCCTAAAAAAAAGTTAAAGGGTGAATCCCACAGCTTCGCTTTTGATAACAATTTGTTTTTGTAATCAAATTTTTATAAAAAAAAAAAGATGTTTATATTCAAACGGTTAAACAAAACATTGGTCTAGATGTCAATATACAGAAAAGTACACTACACATACCGCAGAAGGCACAGTGCACCTTGTCCACAATCTTTTCTTGCGATCAAATGTTTCACTCCAAAACAAAGAGAGGAAATACGGGAAGGAGGGAGACAACAAAAACACAACAGTAGAAACGATGTCTGCCGCTACTTTTGATAACATTTAAAAGTAACATTTTATTTTTCTAGGGATCATTTTCACATGAGAAGCAGTTCACACTGTGCAATTAAGAGCATACTTTTCTGCTAAATATAAAGACATTAAACATGATTGTGTGTATTGTATAATTTTCCTTACACATTCATTTAAATTTCAGCAATTTACAAGCTACCCTCTTCCATGAATCCCAAACCTTTGTAACTTTCAAGATTGGAAAGCATTTCAATTTCATTTTATGAGCTGTGAACTGAATTTGCTTTTCAGTAGGCTACACATTGTGCTGAGCCTTCCACCATCCTCATCCTCCTCATTTCACAACGACATTACCATCCTCCTCCTCCTTCTCCTTCTTGTTATCATGATGACCCATCACTGTGTTTTGTCCCAGCGGGGTGTGGCAGGACTGACCAGAAAGCTCTGAGTCACAATGTTGTTTCTGGTACTGTGGGGGCTGCGGGCTGGCTAAGAGCACAGCATTTTTTGATTGTAATGTAAGGGGATAAGACAGAGATGGTGTGGATGGCCATTGTTGCTTAAAGAAAAAAATGAAAACAGTCACAAACATAGGGACAAAATACACAGAATAGGAAAGGGAATTCAATGAGAAAGTCTGCTTGTTATATAGTATAGATCCTGCAAGTCTGAAGCCCTTTTGAAGACCACCAGTGCTACATGTCTTCCTTTTTAAAGGTGCAGAGAAGAAATGCGCAGCACATAGCAGAGCTGGAGAGACACTGAGCAAGTGTTAGTCTGAGGGAACATAATTCATCACACTGTAACTCTGTCTCCATCTCCCTACTACCATGTCTGTCTTTCTTCATCTCCACATCTGGGAACCCGTGAGTTCAGTGGAATGATTTTAACAAACGGATATAGAACTGTTTTTCCTTGATCTTCTAATTTAACTGACCAGAAAGCGAATGAATGTATTGTAAGTGATTTGTTATACTAAAGACAGGAATGTATTTTTTAAATAATTTCTTTTCTGATGTCTTGCACTCACAAGTAGTATAGTACAGCTAATATATCCCACCCTCCCCCTGAGTTGAACCACAACAACGTCTCTCTCTCAACGTTTGTTACATTGCAAGAGCTAAAAGACAAGAAAAACAAAAAGCAAATAATTTGACAGTATCACATGTACATAAAAATGGCACCTCCAGCAAAGCCATGATATGCATAAATACAAAAATAAATAAAAACTCCACCTTTGCCATCACCCTCCAAGACATACCTCAGTCATTTCACCACTGACAGGAAGCTTTTTAAACTAAGAATCATTTCCTTGCTTTTACATTGACATTGATGTAGTCTCATCCAGTAAATGACGCTGAACATGCATCGCAGGGAAAAAAAGGGGCAGCTTGATTTCATGCTATGCGTCGACATTCACACACAACCTTTTCTGATGCCATATGTCTCCCAACGGAGCCTCAACCATGCATGTACATTAACCCCCAAGGTCCAGTGCCGTGGCCTTTGCCGGGTGCTAAATAAAGCAGGGCCTAAAAGTGGGTAGCGGGCCTTGAGTTCAGGTCAAAGGGAATGTGAAACCATAAACCAGAAGCTAGCCTTGAGATCAGCTCTTACACACTGTTTACGTGGATGTTTCCTGTCAGGCTGGCTGGCTTTATGTTTAATGATGAGAAGAGTGTTTGTGTTTGTGTAACTCTTCTCTCACCAGGTCTTGAGGTTGAGGACAAGGCCTGTGTAATTTACTGTGAGAGACGGCAATGAGATAAAAGTGACTCCAAGTTTCCTATTGTTTAGCATCACTGCTATACAGAGGATTTAAGTAAATACTGTTGGTTGACTTCTGTAGTTTACCTAAATGATAGAGTCACAATTTAAATAAAGGAGACACAATACATTTTGATTGGCTAATTGCCAGAATATTGATCAGCAATTTTTATAATAAGTTACCTGTCACTGATCAAGCAAAAATGGCTCCAGATTTTCAAATGGGAGAATAATCTTACATTTTCTCCTCTGGCTTCTGAAAATTGTAATGAATAGTAAACTACTCGATTAACTGAAAAAAATATGCGTATCATCTGTTGGTTGCAGCATAAATATTTCGTTTAAAAGGCCTTTTCACTCTCAAAGCAAACTACTTACTGCAGGTAATAATAGTGAATCACTATTTGCTTTTTGAATTGAGGACAAAATGTTGACCACATTGGCTTCTTTCATATCATGTTCCATTGTTACGTGGTAGAACATGTAAACATGTGTCCAGTATTCCTGGATCACTTGTTTAAAGTTTAGATTGGAGAAGTTACTGACTAAATGACAACTTTTAGGTTAGTAGTGCACATCTATAGAACCCACATATCACGGCCTGCCTGCCTGCCTTGTAACTAATTGTGGGGGTCAATAATAAACCAGTAGGATAGTATTTTCCCTCTCTTGTGTTTTCAGAACTTTGAATCTCTGGAAAGTTCGATCCAGAACCTGCTGTCGGTGCTGTACCCACCCTTCGAGGCCACCGCCCCCACTCTTCTCAGCCAGCTTTTCCACATCATTGACAGTCGTTATCACGGAGATGCCCTGCGATGCCTTCTGGACTTTTTGGTCCCAGCCAAGCACATCTTAGACACCGTGCAGCAGGCTGCATGTGTAAGTCACTGTCTTTTACTGTACACTACAGTGGTGTGCTAAGCTCATGTGTGACTTTAAAGAAACTTCTACTATGTGTTTGTAAGGAATGAAGCTGCCCAAAGATCTTCTTGCTGGACGTAATATCATAATTAAAATAGAAAATATAAAGTTGACATTCTTCTAATTTCTGAAACCCTGTACTGTCAATGTGCTTATCCCCTTTTAGGCTCAGTACTCTGAGGTGCTTTTCCTATGTGAGGGCTGGCCTCTGTGTTTGCATGACCAAGTTGTCGTCCACCTCGCTCCTATCAACCCCCTGCTACTTCAGCCTGGCGACTTTTATCTCCAGGTGGCACCATTCTGTGACCAATCAGCTCGCATCGTAGTCTGCAGCCTCCTGGAAGAGGAGGGGCTTTTAGTAGAAGTAGTGGAGGAGACCCCTATCCCTGAAACTTCCTATCCTTGTATATTCAGCCGTGACTGGTTAGAGGAGATCAACCAGGGCCGCCATGGAACGCCTCTCAGCCAATGCCTGCTCGCCACCGAGCAGGGCGTGGTGAGGTTACCATGGGAACGGGTGGCCCTGCCTGAGTTTGTGGACGTGCGGCTGCGTGCTGGGAGTAGTATGGCCTCTGCTCCTCCATCAAATCCTCCTTTACCACTTCCGCTTTGTCATTCTCCACCTCCTAATTTTCCTGAGAATTCTGCATCAAATTGTTCATTTCCTCTTTATCCTTCAAAGGAATCTGCACCAAAACAGTATCCTGTAACCATTCAAAATTCAATTTTGACATCTGCTTCACAACGCTCTGCCTTCACCGTGGAGACCAGAATATGTCCGGCAAGGCACGGCATTGCTGTGTCACTCTGCCTGGTGGATACTGGCGCTGCTTCTTCATCTAGGCTGGTCAAAGTGAAAGAGACTGAAACTGAGCCTAAGCCTATTGGCTGGGTGTCCCCTAATACGTGGGACAGCTCCTTTACTGGGACAGATCCAAATACAGCTACAGAAACTCACACTGCTTCAGGTACATGCACCCCAGCAAGGGGAGATATAACTACGTACAAAGGTGAAGATAAGGGTGTAATTGTGTCTGAAAATATAGGTCCACATAAACATAAAGATCCAAACAACAAAGATATATGCAGGAGAGGACCAGCAGGCCACACTGTTGCAGAAGGAGAATATATTGATATTCTTCAAGCAACTATGCTTTTTAGTAGAGCTCAGTCAGCAACTGAAGAACAGCAGAAATTAGAAGTGCAAATGCAATCGCACACACAAATTGAACCACAAATCCAAAGACATCCACAAAGACGAGCACAAATGCAACCGCATGCAGAAATGGAGTCATACAGGCAACCACAGAGACAGGCAAACACACAGATACCACCTCAAGCAAAGTCACAAGCACATGTGCAGTCACCTACAAAACCACAAAGTCATTCTAGATCAGAGGCTGCTGTGTCATTAAGGCCCAACATGTCTGCAGAAACAGCTCTCCGCCATTCCCAATCCTATCACCCTCACCCTGACTTTCTTGAACCTTCTCAGTGTGTGCGCACTGTCCAGTTCTCAGAGAAACCCTGTACCCCGTGCATGAGGAGAAGACAAGGCGGAAAGGCTTCCAGAGCTCAGGAGCTTAGGTGTCGATACAGAGACTCCTACCAGGCTGCTATACAAAACCCTGTCACCTTTGGAAAGGAGAAGGAGAGCGGGAATATGTTAGCTGTGTTGGAGGAGGATGGTGATTTCTCACAGTGCGATGACAGACTACCAGGGGCTGAAACAGGGGATCCATGGTGTAATGTTCAAGGAATGTGGTTTGATTCAGGGATGCAACACCAGTCTCCTTCCTCTGTCAGTGGAGCCATCTGTAAGGAGTCAGGAGAAAGGAACACTGTTCCATATGGGAAAACAGGAGATACCAACACTGCCCCCTGCATGGATTATGGGGGAAACAATGTTTTTAAAATTGGTGCGCTACCAGAACAAACAGCTGAAAGGAGCACTTTGCCATTTAGGGAACCAAGAGATGCGTACTCTGCCAAAACTTGTGGCAATTTACACAGTGTAAATGGGACAGATATAGCAGTAGGAACAAGGATGAACAATAATAGAGCTTTGTCAAGTTTAAATGATCAGTCAGATGTCATCTCTACCGAACACTGTGGATTACAGTTTCCTTCCACTGAAATTTCATCAATGACCCTCAAGCCTCGTGAAGGGCTACATAGCAAAAATAATTCCACGGGAGCAAATCCAAACTTTCCTATGTCTCATTCAGCGCCACAGAACAGACGGGAGTCCATGTCAGATGGAAGATGTTCATCCCTCTCCACAGCTGTGGTGGACACCTCAGAGAAGTGTGCGCTGGTCATTGTTGAAGGTCAAAATGTCAGGAGAAGAGAAAATACTGGCTCCTGTGCAGAGATTCCCCAGCTGCATGTGGTCAAATGCAAAAACAGCACAGCCTTTGGACTGGTTTCACCCAAGATCAACAGGAGGAAGATGGCCATTCCAGGTGCAGTATTGCTGTTATAATTTGATCTTTAGCTTGTAGGTTTTATTGGGTTAATTTGAATATTGTTTACTACCAGAGGAAAATCAGTCTCCCTACAGCAAAATGTGTACATTTTTATAGATGCTGCTCAGCCTGGCACTACGTTCATAACCAGTAGAAATGGCCATCAGACGAAGAACCCGTTACAGACAGATCAACCTCCAACAACAGAGACACAGAAGATCTCCCAGCATGTCTCTACCCGTCCCAGACCTGACCACCTTCCCCTGGGATCCCCAGACCCCAAAGCCCACCCCCTCTACTTAGGAGTGGCGTCTCTCACAGGTTAGTTAGTCTGAGACACCGCAAATAACAACCTAGTTCTTCACTGTGCATAAACAGACAACATGTACAAATGATATTACATAAAGATTATTTGCATTAAATAACTCATTTATTAATGTAAGAGATTAAATTAAAAAACAGCAATAATACAAAAGTAACATGGAAGTATCACCAATGTATAAGAGTACATCAGCCTGTGAGAGTCCTGATTGATTTTATTATTATTTTTAAGGCTGATTATGACTATTTAATTTTCTTTTCTCATGTTTTGAACATTCACTTTTTTTCTGACATGGCAGTAAAACTCACGACTTATAATAGCTATGACACTCTCTGTCTCTATTTACTTTTTCGTTTTGCTCTTCATTCTTATGATTTCCTCTCATTTCAGATAGCATATCGGCATTGTCTTTGTCATTCAATCCTAATGTTTGTTTTTTTGTCATAATCCTAAAGTTTTCTAATGAAAACTTTACTTAATAGTTTTGTATTATACTATCTGTATTTTGTTCAACTCTATTTGATTAGAAAGACATCTCATTCCGTTATACAGTCGTCCTCAAGGATCAGTGTGAGCAAGACAGTGATGGATTTGGGGTAAAATAAATCTATTGAATTGAAATCAACCGGATGGTTTTGCTCTCTCTGCTCTCCCCTTTTGGAGATAGCTTAATAGGTTACTGAAAAATTTCACGAGGACAGTATTTTTACTTGATCTTTCCTCTCTTCAACCCCTTCAGGTGGCAGAGACAGGACAGGCCGGGCAATAGTTGAGCTCTATGGACACCACCAGGGATGGAGATCATCTGTAACAAGCCAGGAGCTCTTCCAGATGCTGCTCTACTTCCGTACTATCACCAGGTAACATATCAGTAAATCAATTAATTAATTAAGGAAAAATTAATTAACCAGACTTGAAAGAAACCTTTACATTTAAAGTCATACTGGAAGGAGGTTTTGGCAGCATTGCTGCCATGTCGGTTTTATTGTGGTAACTGTTGTCTACTTAACAGCTTTTTAAATCTCTGCATCTAGGAGAGAAATCAGAGAAGCGGGGATGACTCTCATTTTTGATTCGAGGAAGGCAAATCCTCAACCGCAGCTCTATAAAGCCTTGATGACGCTTCAGGTAAGAAGCACTGATTCTGGGTGAAATATCAATACTGAATAATGTAGCAGCTCCTGAGCATATCAGCATATCTAGTTGTCCTCCAGTTTATTTAATAGTTATGTGTAATGTGACAAAAGATCTTTTCCTTTACATTTTTGTAATCAAAGTTGCAATTTGTTGTATAATACAAAAGTTTGCTTTTGTTAATTTGTTATAAAATTTCTAGTGTTTATCAGTTCAATTTACTGAAAAATAAATACATTTCCATTGATACCCAAATGTTTTTGACTTGTAAAGGCTGTAACTCAAAGAATGCATGTAAGTAGGATTTATGGAGTGTAAATTGTTGCAGGAACAGACTCCCCAGGCAGTACACAGTTTTGTTCTGCTGGTGGACAAGGAGAGTAGCCTTCACCCAGAGAGGTGTCCCGGAATCCAGGTTAGCTTTTTACTTTTTTACAATCATTATTATAAGACACTACAGGTGGTGAAATATCTCTGTTTGGTTTCCTCTAAAGGGTAATTAATTTGAGTAGACTATAAACTTAACTGATCTCTTTAATAAAGCTGTTTTTAGCCATGCTAGCGGCATGGTTATGGGGATGGCAATGTCAGTTAGTTTGTTTCACTAAAATATCTTGATAACACTTTGACTAGCATGACAATTTTACATTCACGGTCACCAGAGGATGAATTATATGACGTTTTGAGTTTTTTCCACTTTTCCAGTGAAATATATCAACATTGCCTGACCATCAACTTTAGGAGTCACAACAAGACTTCAAATGCATTCACTATAAGACATTTTGCATTTAATAGGTTATGTATTGACCATTTGTTAAACCAGATAGATGAAATACTTGTTGTGGTCTAAAAAGTAATGTTTGGCAAATTTAGTGTTTCTGTGTGTTAGAATTTTAAACTTGATTTATGAGGATTATGGTTAACTTTTTCTCAGGTCTCTGCAGGGTAAATCCAGCCAGCTAGCTAGACTGGCTGTCCAGTCTCAGTTTTCTGTTGCACGACTAAAACAACTTTCAACGTACACACGTTCCACCCAAACAAGTTTCCTTCCGAGGCTTTTTTGCAGCGCCACCGTGGCTCCATCCGACACCCAAGACGACTGGGATTGGTTTAAATAAATGCCAATAAGCCAGAGCATGTTTTTCTCCCATATCGGAATGCTGCAACTAGCCAGACCTTCCTCCGCAGCAATGTGTAGGAAGTTGTAGCTGGGAAAACGTGTTGATTTTACTTTGACACTTGTTGCCTCGTAACAGACTGAAGTGGCAACATCGATGAAAGCCTTGTTCAAGCTGGCCGAGGTGAGTCAGCTGAGTGTCCGCCTGGATGGCACGCTGTCTCACAGCCACTGTGACTGGCTAGACCTGCACCAGGTAAGACAGAGTCACATCAATACATTACCTGCCTCTCTTCTCTCCAGCCAT
The DNA here is from genome assembly GCF_008692095.1 of Etheostoma spectabile. Lineage (NCBI taxonomy): Eukaryota > Metazoa > Chordata > Actinopteri > Perciformes > Percidae > Etheostoma > Etheostoma spectabile. The sequence goes on along the minus strand of NC_045739.1, from coordinate 15,105,021 downwards.
GTAGTTCAATAGTTGCCTCTTCACTGTTTATGATTTACAAATTTCCACATTTTTTATTCTCTAGAAACTCTTCCCATTTGTGTCTGATCTTCATGAGGCATCCAGCCTTCTTCTGAGAGCCATTAGTGAGTTAGAAGAGCCCCAGAGGACAGACACAGTACAGGTACCTTCAGTCTATCCTTTGACTGTTTACTCGTTATGTTGTATGTTGTTATTTGGGCCTTGAAAGCTGGGTTTATCCTCAATTATGTAACTCAGTCTTCACTGAAAATACAGTGTGTGTTATGAGGATAATAACTTATGTAGTTATATAAATATTTTGGTGAGTACACATGGAAAGTGTTTATGTGAAGTATGTATTGCATAATTTGCTGATCTTTAAACTGTCTTTTGTCAAACAGACTGTGCAGCAGTGCATGATGGACCAGCGGACTCTGATGAGGAATGTATTGGAGGACAGCCGATTGGTCAGCCTGCAGAGGGAGGGCGGGGCCATCTTGGCGAGGCTGAGGAAGGAGAGTGACCTCAGATACCCCCACTGCGAGGACCTCAGGTAAACTCCTGCTCTCACCTGCTCATGTACACAACAACCCAGGTATTATCTCTACAGTCTTTTTGGGGTAAACTTGTTTATATGACCTTTGATATCCTGTGATTAAATATTGTAGCTGCTAGAAAATAAACCAATAAAGAAAACACATTCCTACCAATTACCACACCAAAAACAAACATTCCATATCCTATGGTCTTTGTGATGACACAACCATCATATTTTCACTATTTTGAGATCAAAATGTAGCTGTAACACTCTTGACTTTTTACAAAAGCTGAAAAGCAAAAGATAAATGTTTTTCATTTACTCTGTTATTTTTTTTTCTCAAGCCTTTGATCTGTCTTTTTCCTACATGCAGTGACGCAGTAGACTCGGTGAGCAGCCTGTACAATCACGTGGAGGAGCAGGCTCACATCCTCGTGCAGAGGTCCAACATGTCACTGGAACACCTGGAGTATCTGCTGGAACTCAGAGAGGTGGAGGGACACTTCCTGCAGGTGCATTTTATTAATAGTTGACCATAAAATCTGCCTACTGATGTTCAGATGAATGGCACTTATTTCAAAATGTGTTATGTTTGGTAAGTGCCGTGATGGTTCTAAGGGACTATAAAAGACATCACAGTCTCTGGGTTCATGAAGGCCCAGAGATCTAAGACACCATGTGGGTATGGTGATGAGTAATTTTCAGGATTTTGCATTTGAATGGAAAATTAATGAACTATGTATTTTTTTCATTAGAATCATCTGTTGTTTTTCTCTCGTCAGTCAGGAAACACAAAGTGAAACAGTTCAGTGAATAAATCGTGACAGTATGTATATGTTTGCCTGTGTTTAATGTCACTGCATACCACATTACATATTTTTGTGATAGTTAAGTTGCTTAGCTCTGGGTTGCTTCTTTGTTGTTTACTAACACTTCAGGCCCATTAGTGATGAAAGACTTCAATAATTATATTTTTAATTGAGAAATATATTGGCCAACTGTGTTTTTAAGACACATCAAAAAGAAAAACACATACAAAAGTAAGCGCCTAAAAGAAGCACACGCTCTTCAGCACAAAAGTTTAACATGTTAAAACACAGTGCACACAGTTAAACTTATACTAATTTAATTTATTATTTATTGTTATTAGATTAGGACTTTATAAAGACGTTACACATGTCCATGCCCATACTACTAAACACGATATTGTTCTGCTTTTGTCCCTGCAGATGCTACAATGGTTTAATGTAGAAGGAGAGCACCACCTGCTGGAAGCTGAATCAGTTGAGGACTCTGGGGACCGAATGGAGCAGATCCTCAACAACTTCACTCGTTTCCTTATTGAAGCTAATGTGAGTCTACGTTTTCTTGTTGCTGTCATGTATTTGTGTGTCTCTGTTTGTCCACCTGTCTCAATCTTTTTCCCCCACTAAACCTCCAGGACCGACGGCACCATGCCATGACGCTAGTGTCAGAAGCAGAGCGACTCCAGCAGATTGGGCTCTCCTTCCCAGAGACGGAGGCATTTGGGACTCTAGTCTGCACCTTCAAATCAGGCCTGGAGGACTTTCTGTGCAGGGCAGAGGCATGCGGCAGGTCGCTGCAGATCATGGTCAACGTGTGTGATTTTTGTGAGCAGGTTGGTGTCGGCTATTTTATAGTATTCAAAATTCAAGTTTTCAAGATCCCACACGCACTAGCTCCACAAGATATGCATCTTGTGCTCTTACACCGTAGAAAAATTTGTTTGGCCCAGTTTGGGAACCAAGCCCACAAAGACATCTCTTCCTCAAAAGAACTGACAATTCTGCAGAAGCTTTACTGTGTGAACCCTTTATCAGAACAGATATGGCATGAATGAGATCTCTTTAAAAAATAGTAAATTAGAACATCCACTTTTGTTGTTATGTATGACAAAAGAAAACATCTGTAATCTCCAAACAGGCTACAGCTCTGGCCAGCGAATGCATTGAGTACCTGGACCAGATTCAATCCAAAATCCACACAGTGCAAGACCATGACCAGACTACAACACCTGTCAATCCCACTCAGCCAATGCAACACCAAAACCAAGACTCTGGGCCAAGCGGTGTGTCCCTTTGCCCATTTGATGTCCACGCACCACATGCTACAAATGTTTTACTGTCAAGCAATGACAACTCCATCCTCCAGAATTTCCAAGACAGGTTACTCCAGTTCAGCCCAGAGAGATTTCAGGAGGTGAAGACCCAGGCCAGTGTCCTACAGGGCTCCAGGGGGATGCAGGTCTGGAACGTAGCCTGGCTGAGATGCCAGGAGGCCAGGCAGCAGCTTCAGGAGAGGATGCAGGATGTGGAGGTTTACCATCAACAACTAGACTCTACCAGCTGGTGTGAACCTCATTATGTTGATGTGGTAAGCACTAACATTCAGACACCGTCCCCCGGTGGCCAGAGTCTGGTGGTACAATCAACACCCGGGCCTCTGCACCCACAGTGGGAGGGCATTGTGTCGAGAGCGGTGGATTTAGGAAAGAGAAGGTCGATCCTGGGCAGCAATGACACTAACTCAACAACTGTAGCCTGCTGTAACATCAAACCTGAGGATCACAATGATGCTGGAACCAGCCAGGGGTCAAAGGTCACTCCACATTCACCTCACAGGTAACTTCTTGGTCATTCATCTCACTTGATTTAATAGTTTACACTGTGTGAAATTATCACTATTAAATTAATCATTTTACAATAGGTCAGCAAGGAGAACAGAAAGAGAGACAAGGAGGAGACAGACAAGCAGAGTGAGGAGTGAGAGAGATGCCGCTGCTCTGTCTCAGTCCCACAATGTTGGCTGCCAGTGGTTTTCATGGGGACGAGGTCTTGGAGTGAGGTCGGTGAGTCAGGACTCGTGCACCACTGGAGTAGCGACGGCGGGGTCACTCACTCCTCCAGAGCAACGAGTTCGACCCCCATCATCTTGCTCCCACCACGGTCAGCCGTCTTGTCGGATTCTCCAGGAGGCTCAGAAGTTCCAGATCTCCCGCCACGGGAGCTTCTGCTCAGAAGACTCCTGTATGAGCGACCGGGGAGCTGTAGGGGGTAACAGGACTTTTAGCTGCAAACACTCGAGCCTCCCCATTGGGAGATATGAGGGGGCCTTTTGTTTGGCAGATCCACAGGAGAGTGCCAGCAATGCCCTGTAAGTTAACTACATGTGGGTGAAATGTGCTTGCATTACCGATTGAGAAAAATATATCTAATCAAACATTTGCTTTGCAAGATAATACTCTGAGTTAAATGGCTTGCCTTTAATTTTAATAATATTGTGAGTCTTAATGAGATGTCATGCACTCTTTACTGTCTCTAAGCTTCCAATGAAGTACTACAGGTACTGTTTCTTCAGATTTTCCTCACTTTTCTGTTCTACTTGTCAACATGATGGATTATTGAACAGGCCTACCAGACACAGACCCTTTGTTTACAGTGACTGCTAATATTAAGATCTAAACATCAATGGGAAAGTTAATGGGATCAGTCATAAGTAGAGGTATCCCAATTACATGTTTGGCTCCTGATGACTCTTGATTTTGAGTCCTTTAGAATTCCCACATCATGCTCATTTTCAGGTTCATACTTGTATTTTGGGTTTCAACTAGAACATGCGTACAGACTTTGATGTTCAAAAACTCTATTTTTCTGATACTGTCTTATTAATTATTGCATTTTATTTAACATAATGGTGTTGCCTGAACTATATATAGGCTATGGTAAGCCTACAGCAAACTAACTGAAGCAGAGGAGCTGCTATGCAGGAAGGGGGTGGTGTTTTACTTGTCTTTGCCCAGGGGCCCATTCTCATAATCCATTCATACTTGGCATGTTTATTTTCTATCACTGTGCACGTAGAGAGAGTAAAATCATCAATCAACAGCATGTCACTGTAGGTACAGGTCTCTGTTTGAAGTTAATAGATATGTGTTCCATTTGTGTTATCAGGAGGCTGCAGCGTGTCCTGGAGGAGCTGGTGTTTACAGAGAGAGAGTATGTCCGCTCACTGGGCTACATCCTGACCCACTACCTCCCCCTGATGGACAAACCAGACATCCCACAGGACCTCAGGGGCAAGAGAGGTGTCATCTTCGGCAATCTGGAGAAGCTTTACGACTTTCACAGCCACTACTTCTTGCCTGAGCTGGAGGCCTGCCAGAGGGAGCCCGCCATGGTGGCGCGCTGCTTTCTCAGACATGTGAGTAGTACAGTAACTATACAACTGTAATACAAAATATTCCATATCATTTTTGTATGTAATGTTCATTATATTTATAAAGCATATTAATGGTTTTAGTTTAGTTTTTATCTGATTGTGTTTATTTCTATTACTAGTATACAGTATAATTGAAAGAACTTAACTGATGGCATATAATTGTAAAATACAAAATAGTCCCCCCTTTTTCTCAAGATGCAGAGCCAGAAGTTGACATGTACAATAGCAGGATTTCACTGATATGATAATGATAGATTATTAGTATTATTATGTGATTATTGCAGACATGTATGACTATGAAGAGTTAAAGTTGGCTTAAAAAGAACATACATTTTCTAATATGGTTTAACTTTCCACAGAGTGAGAGTTTCGGCCTGTATGCTCTGTACAGCAAGAACAAACCTCTGTCAGACGCCCTGATCCTGCACCGTCGCCATGACATCTTCAAGGTCAGTATATGTGTCCTGTCTTTTTCTTAACGGAAATATGCAAGCGGATGTTTTACATCCTTTTGTGTTTACACAATGCAAGCTCAGACATTTTATCTGTACACAACCCTAATTTTTCAATTTAGTAGGTTCAAAATTACATTTTCAACTGGTTGCAGTAGTCATTACTCCCAAAACCCTGGAAGTATTAGTGCCATGCTTTACGTTTCCAGCTTTACAGTCCCACTTTGTTTCCCCTCACAGAAGAAGCAGCAGGAGCTGGGGGACATGATGGACCTTTCATCCTACCTGCTGAGGCCTATCCAGAGGATTAGCAAGTACAGCCTCCTTCTGCAAGACATGCTGGCTCTGGCTGGCTCATGCAGGCCAAAAGACATGATCCAGAAAACACTGCACACATCAAGTGTGTGCGCGCAAAGTGTGTGTGGCCCGGGTTCATTTGTGCCTGATCTAACGACCAGTGAGAAGGAGCGGGAGAGGACTGAGATCCAAGCTGCTGCAGACCTGGTTCGGTTTCAGATGCGCCACGGCAATGATTTGCTCACCATGGACGCCATCCAGGAGTGTGATGTAAGATATTCAAATGACAAATGAGATACACTTGATATCCAGCAGGTAAGTTAATAGCGTATTTTTCTTTCTGCTCTGTCGTACATTTCTTTGCTCTATCAGGTAAATTTAAAAGAGCAAGGCCAGCTCATTCGCCAGGACGAGTTCACAGTTTTCTTTAGGAAGAAGAAATGTGTTCGCCGCATCTTTCTCTTTGAAGATCTCATCCTCTTCAGCAAGACCAAGAGGACAGATATTGGCAATGATGTTTATGTCTACAAGCAATCATTCAAGGTTTGCACACATCCTTTGTTGTCATAATGTACAGTATATTGTATTACACAGACCTTTTCCAGTAGTTTTGCAAAGCTCCTAAATGCAAAGCTTGAAGTGAAGTCATAACATCTAATCACATATGGTTATTTCAATCAGTGCAATTTCTGTGTTTTCTCTCTCAGACAAGTGACATCGGGATGACCCACAACTCAAGCGTGAGCAGCTTGTGCTTTGAGATCTGGTTCCGCAGGAGAAAAAGTGAGGATACCTACACCCTGAAGGCCTCCAGCATGGAGCTGAAGAAAGCCTGGACCACTGACCTGGAGAAGATTCTATGGGATCAGGCCGCTCACAGTCGAGGTAGTAACAAAAAAACAACAACATACCTTAATACCACTTTTACAGTTTACAAAAGGCCTTACAGGGGGGGGGGAAGAAAAAAGATGGTGAATACACTATATATTCCAGAGCTGCGTATGCAGGAGAGGGTTTTCATGGGAATGGCCCGCAAACCTTTCATGGACATTCAACCCAGTGATGCTGCCATCTGTGACCGAGCCGTGAACTGCGCTCTGCCCGGGAGAAGTAAGGAGCTGCACACACAGAGCTGACAGAATATTTATAATATATTTTCTTCAGACTAGTGAACACATTTTACACTTCAAACTAAGTTCAGTATCACTTTAATAACATAACATCAACAGGTTTTAGTATGTGTTAGGATTTAATGTTATCTGGCACAGCAGGACCTCACATGACAATGTTTGTGCCCCATCATTCACATTAGTTAATGAGGATTTTATTTACCAAATTAATTGTAGGTATGTGGGCTTGTCTAACTTCTTTTTTCATAAAATGGTTCATTATGGCAAGAAAGCACAGTCCCACAGTCCCAAAATTAAAGAAAATATCTTATTCTAGAAATATCTTCTAATATTTAGAAAATAACAAGGCAAATGGGAAAGCCATCATTCAAACATTTGGAAGTTTCTATTATAGTCTCCGGACTACTGTAGTTATGTACTGTACATGTATTGTGTGTTTTGTAATATAATACATTTCATGTGTATTCACTTATTTTTAATTTAAAAGATACATTTAAATAAAATAAATAAAATAGGTGGTCTGGATAGTACCTGAATTGTGGATTTGATGGGAATGAATTCAATTTTTTTCTGGTTAATAATAACATTGACAATGTTTTTAGCCATTATAGTATCATAGCCATAGTATCTCAACAACTATTGGATGAATTGGCACACAAATTTGGTACATACTGTACATGTGTATTCCATTGGTATCAATCCTGATGAATTTAGTGATCTTCCTCTCTGTCATCTACCACTATCATCAGGATAATATTTCAATTTTTATGACCAAATACCTGCAAAACTAATTCCCCTCAGCCTCATCTCAAATGTTAGCATGCTAGCACGCTAAACCAAAATGATAAACATGGTACAACATGGTAAAACATTATACTTCCCATAGCATAAGCATGGTTATATTGTGAGAATGTTAGCATTTTGCTTAAAGGTCCCATGTCATGCTGCTTTTGGATGCTTTTATATAGGTCTTAGTGGTCCCCTAATACCATATCTGAAGTCTCTTGCCCAAAATTCAGCCTTGGTACAGAATTACAGCAACTAGAGCCAGTCCCACAATGAGCTTTCCTTAGTATGTGCCATTTCTGAGTCTGTAGCTCATTGAGGAGGGCGGAGTGTCCTCGACCAACTGCCACTTTGCTTGTTTGAAAGCCATGATGTCTTTCTCATGAGTGGGCCAAATTCTCTTGGCAGGCAAAGCAGAGAAAGGGGAGATAACCTTGCGCATTATGACCTCATAAGGATTTGACTTTATAAGGGGATGATTCCAGATCGGCCCGTCTGAGCTTTCATTTTCTCAAAGGCAGAGCAGGATACCCAGGGCTCAGTTTACATCTATCGCCATAAGCAGGCTGTGGAAACGCATATTAATGTTAAAACCTTACAAAGGCAAATTTTCATGCCATGAGACCTTCAAAGCACTGCTGTGTATGACCTCACAGAGCGGCTAGCATGGCTGTAGACTTATAGCCTTGTTTTTGATTTTTACATATTTTTTTACTCTTTAAAAAACATACACATTTTTATTTTTTAGATCTTTTACATTTTGTTGTTGTGTTTAACTAAGCAAAACTAGTTACTAAAATCCAAAAAGACTTTATAAAATAACTGCTTTTGCCCTCACTGCTCACTGACCCAGCCCATTAATTTCTCATTGATGACACCTATCTACGTGTGTCGTCAGTTCCTGTGGCCTGTTGTTCACACAGGAGCTTAGAATACCCGCGACCACACTCCATTGGCTCTGGCAGCACCGCCTCCACCACCCTCAGCCAATCATCTTCCTCCTCTGGCCGGGGCTCGCTGCCCCCTGCTGGTTTTCCTGGGAACCTGTCACAGGGGGTGGAGAACAGTCCTGCTGTCTGCTCCTCCCCTGAGGCTGTGACTGAAAATGAACTTAACAATCAGCGTCTTCATTCTAACTGTGAACAATGGAAAAGTCATCCTCCACTGAGTGAGTTTAAAAACATATATTTTATTTTTTTTGACGTAATAACAGAATGGCCTGTTTGCAGTTGACTTCTGAGCTCAATATGACTGAGACAAAATCCATTGAACCTGTTAAAGTTATATGACATTTGAATATGAGAAAGTATTTTAAAAAAACACTGCTGATTTGAAATTTAGTTTGGCTCTATCTTGGTAGTCGCACCAAGAATGACACAAAGGCACACCAACCATTGATCAATGGTCAATGTGAAAATGTTTTGAATGCCAATATGGATTTTAAATATATATACATTTTCTCAGTGTCAAATAATGGCCACACCACTGCTTTCATTGTTTCAAATATCTGTTTCTACTTTAGTGGACAGCACTGAATCATCTGGAGAATGCATCAACCTCTATAGCAGCTCAGACCGCAACTGCCTGTCTGCCATTGGTGGAGAAGTAGTAAAAGACACCTCTGTGAATGTATCCCAAAGTTCGAAGTCTCGCCCACCACTTTGTCAGACCCCCAGTATGAGGAGAGATGGCTCACCAACAATTAGCAGAAAGAAACCAAGTATTGCCCCCAAACCTCCACATCTGGCTAATGCTCAGGTACAGTTGAAGGTGTAACAAAACGACCTGAATTGTATGTCTATAATGACAATGGGTCAAGATTCAATCCTGTTTTTTCTCTTATGATAACTGGTGTGGTGGTTTGAAAAAGTCTGAATGTGTGTCAGTGTCAAATTGAAAGCCTAAATAATAAACTCTGTCCCTGGAAAAACAAATTCTAAATTATGACTCTGTTACATTATCACACTGAGGGCTTTGTACAGCAATATAACCAAAACAGATTAATCACTATTATTAATCAAGAACTCATGTTATCAAGTTGTTATTTTGCCTAATATTTTATTTGCTATCTTGCATAGCAGGGTGATGACATTATAATCGGAAGATCAACAGAAGTTTAACCCTGAATTCCCTGCTGGAGGTAAGAATGTAAAATGTTCATAAATTAACATACAGTTAATGTGAAAATTATTTAAAAAAATAATAATAATAAAGATATAACTTTTTTTGAAGAAAATAAAAAAGTTGTTCACAAAAAAAAATAAAGATATAACTTTTTTTCTAATTCTAATATGGATTGTTAGTTTTTCCTTAGAAAGGTTAAACACAATTAAACAGGATACACAGTAACACTTAAATTATACATTTAAAAAAAATAAAAAGTATTATTATTATCATCAGTGGCCTCTGTTGTGAAAACAAGTTGTGCCTTTAAATATTGTTGCAGATCATCGGTCCCCTGAAGCTCTTCAGTCCTGTTGAAGATCTTCTGGCCGCCCTGCAGACGGACAGTCTGAGTGAACATAGTTATTTTACATGACTGCACAGTCACAAGGCAGTCAGCTACTTTACGTCTCGTCACAAGGTTTTGTTTGAAATGATTTATTGAAGCAATAAATTGGTATCATGTGTGAGTCATTAAAATATGGTTGTCATACAGTATATCACATGTAAATGATCATGCAAGTAAGAAGAGGCGTGAGAGATTTACACTTATCTCTCACACACACGCACACGCACACACAC
>NC_045739.1:15094185-15094824 GCF_008692095.1 Etheostoma spectabile | reverse complement strand
ACACACACACACACGCACACACACAATTTTGTGGGATCTTCTGTGCTGTACAGACTTCACAGTTATTAATATGTAGGGAATCAAAAAGGTTGTATTCATTATCTTCATGGAAAAACATGGAGAAATTATTATTCTCTTGACATCTGGACTACATTGTTTTGGTTACAAGACGACAAGAGAATCTTAATGGGGTCCAAGATATAGTCAAAGTCTGCAAGCCATTCATTGGGCGTAAGCCCAGCGCTAGCTGAAGATCCTAACTCAAAGTTGATGACCATAAATGGAGACGCATGTGGATATGTGTGCAGATATGAAGAAGTAAAATAATGTATTAATTAAAATAGAAGTAATTCATATGTAAGGGTATATCTATTTATTTGTATCCATCTGGATCTGAGATTATTAAAGTAGCCCTGTATTTATTAATTTATCTGAAAGGACAGACCACTTATGTGTTTCACATGTAGATTTGAATTACTCTGTAACCCATGCATTTAATCATACAGAGAGAACATGAAAGACTGGGTTTTAAAATTGGAATCACACAATTACTGCATACTAACAGATACAGTGGGGCTCAAAAGTTTGGGCACCCCAGGTAAAAAAGTGTATTAATGTGCATAAAGAAGCAAAGAAAAG
>NC_045739.1:15093724-15094175 GCF_008692095.1 Etheostoma spectabile | reverse complement strand
CTCCAAAAGGCATCAAATGACAGATTAGACATCCGTGTAATATGTCACAAAAAGTTAGATTTTATTTCCATCATTTACACTTTCAAAATAATGGCGTCTGCCAAAGTTTGGGCACCCTGCAGAGTAAACACCTTGTACTGCCCCCTTTGGCAAGTATCACAGCTTGGAAACGCTTCTTGTTCCAGCCAAGAGTCTTTCAATTCTTGTTTGAGGTATCTTCGCCCATTCTTCCTTCCAAAAGTCTTCCAGTTCTTTGAGATTTCTGGGCTGTCTGTCACGCACTGATCTTTTAAAGTCTATCCATAGATTTTAAATTATGTTGGAGGTCAGGAGATTGTGAAGGCCACGGCCAAACCTTCAGTTTATGCCTCTTGATGTAATCCACATGTAATCTCTTTAACTTCAGCTTTTTCACAGATGGCATCAAGTTAGCGTCCAAAATTTGCTGAAA
>NC_045739.1:15092887-15093700 GCF_008692095.1 Etheostoma spectabile | reverse complement strand
TCTACTCTAAATGTTCCCAGTGCCACTGGCTGCAATACAACCCCGAAGCATGATTGATCTACCCCCATGCTTAACAGTTGGACAGATGTTAAATTATGTGCCCTTTCTTCTCCAAACGTACCTAATGAACATACAGACAAGCCTGATGCATTAATGCATCAGGCTTGTCTGTATGTTCATTTGCAAACTTCAAACGCTGATTTTTGGGGTGAGGACGTAGAAGAGGTTTTCTTCTGATGACTCTTCCATGAAGACCATATCTGTACAAGTATCTCTTTATAGTGGAATGGTGTACCACAACTCCAGTGTCTGCCAGGTCTTTCTGGATGAATCGTGCAGTCAAACGTGGGTCTGGACTTGCTTTTGTCACAATCCTGCGAGCTGTTCTGTCTGATATTTTTCTTGGTCTTCCAGATCTTGTTTTAACTTCCACTGTTCCTGATGACTGTCATTTCTTAATTACATTCTGAACAGAGGATATTGGCATCTGAAAACGCTTTGCTATCTTCTTGTAGCCTTCTCCTGCTATGTGAGAGTCAGCTATTTTCAGTTTCAGTTTTCTAGACATCTGCTTAGAAGAACCCATGGTGCTGATTGTTGGGGCTAGGTCAGATGAGTCTGGGCATTTAAAACCTTAAGACTGACATCACCTGGTCTTTCCAGACGATGATTGAGAACAATCCATGACACTGTCAGGTCTCAGCTTTCCAAAGGGGCGGTGCATGCTACATAGTCTGCAGGGTGCCCAAACTCCTGCAAACGCCATTTTTTTGTTTTCTGTTATTTTGAAAGTGTAAATGATGGAAATAAAAT
>NC_045739.1:15087273-15092877 GCF_008692095.1 Etheostoma spectabile | reverse complement strand
GTGACATATTATACGAATGTCTAATCTGTCGTTTGATGCCTTTTGGAGATTTTTCCAATTTTTGAGCCCCACTGTATGGTGTATGACTACAAGCTTCCAGGCAAAAAACCACTTACTGTTATTAAGGGTCCACTAATTGTTCCATACCGATCAATGTTCCAGCTACACTCTCGTGAAAATGACCATTACAAAATGTATTTTTTCAGATTGTTTTCTTGACAAGTTGTTGATGAAAGGTGACATTTTGTTGTAAGTTCTGTGATTTTTCTTTATTGTATGTGCAAAATGTACAGTATACAAATCATGACAGGATTTTTAAAAACTGAGGTCATAATCTCAACTTCTGTTTATTTTATTTAAAAGCCACTAACTTTTTATGACATGGCAGATCCCTGTTTTTTATTGCTTACTTGTTTTCCTCTAAGCCTTTTTCTTTTGTTAATTTAATTGTTTGCTTATTTAAATGTGGGGTCAGTACGGGGTCAGTACGGTTGTCTTTCCTCTTCTGTTCTTTGTTTAAGATTCATTATAAGATTGGTTTTGTGTGGTTTCTGTCCTCTGAACTCTGACCAGACAGACTGTACGGCATGTGATGATGCTTCACTTCCCTATTCCGCAGACACAATGATTTCTCAGAAGGACATCTAGACACTTATTGCAAAAGGTTTTTATTTCTCTGTGTGAAGGTTGTAGTTTGGTACTGAATTCACCCCTGAAGTTAACATCTGTTTTTTAATTCTTTATTTTGTGTTTCAGTTTCACTACTTATATAAAACGTCCTCCAGTAAATTTCGTAAGCCTTGTGCGGCCTCACTACCCTGTTTACACCAGTGGCTCAATAAGTGTTATACCTAGGTCTACTGTGGTAACCCTTCTCGATCTACTTGGCTTTGCGACCCATGCAAAACTGCCTGCAAAAACCCCACGTTTTGTTTTATCATATAACACCTGCAATTTAGAGCAGCTACTGGGCAAAGCAAATCTCTCTCTCTCTTTTTTTTTCTCTTTGTCTGGGTTGTACGCCAACAGCAAAGCAGTACGGCCCAACTTTACTTTTAATGAAATCAAAGAGAAATGTTCTCCCCTCATCTTAAAATCAAAATCAAAGTCAAAGAGTAGGCTAACCTACTTCTTTGTCCAGCTGCTGCAAATATGAAGAGGGGTAAATGGTATGAAAGAAAAAGGTGGTTACTTAAGTTTCAGACAATGTAATGTACTGTATGTATCATGACCGTTTACAATTTTGTCACGATATTCAAATTGCACCGTTGGGTTGCTTAGGTTTTATTTGCTTGATTACGGATATCCATATTCATGGATATTAATGTTTATTTTTTATTTTCAATTGAATCTAAGCCCTATGGCCTAGTTGGGGATACTGTCTGCAGAGCCGTTTTGTGGTGAATGCTCTGTTCCACTCAGTTACAACGCTAACCGTACACAATATTTTAATTTCCCTCAACACTTAAACACTTAAAATGTAAAAGTGAAAGTCTTTTAATGTGACCTGAGAAAACTGTGTGAGGTATTTGACTGCCTTGCAAAAGAAAAAATTGTTCAGTTGGATATGAATGTTTCACTGTATAATGTGGAATTTTACACAAAATTGAATAGATCTGTTTTTGATTCATTTAAAATTATAACAGTTTGTTTATGTTGAGTCATATTAATTTGCAGATATAGAAAATGGAATAAATAATTTATGACAAAACTTTGGTTGTTGATTTTATTTGTTATGTACAATGAAACAAATATGTTGATATTAGCGACATGTAGATATGTTTGATGTATTATGTTACACGCACAAGATTTGAAAAACCTCGAAATTGTCCATCACTGGTAATTTGCTGACTTGGGCCCATATTAGTAATATGATTGTATTCTGTTTGAGTTTTTAAACTTTTGTTTCCAGCATAAATATTTTACAGTGGCTTTAAAGGCCAGGGTCAAATCAAAGATGAAAGGGGAAGGACTGTTGTAAGTCTAAAAACAGAATTAATGATGCAACACATTTTGGGGCTTCTGCTACAGGTTTCACATTCCACAAATAGGCATGTCACACTGCAGGACCCATTGACAAATAGGTACAGGCTGCAGCTATAAAGTGTCACTTTCCACTCCAAAGCCGAGGGACAAGCACTTCACTGCAGACATGAGTCAAGGTAAGGAGTAAGAAAACCTTTAGTCTCATAAAGATATTCAAATGTTAATACTAGTGTATTATCTACAACTGAAGGTGCAGTTTCTCTCTATACTTGACTGAAGAGTTAAACTTTCTTGAACTAGAATCAGATTGGGTGTCAAGTGTAAAATGTAATGACTGGGAATGACTTTTACACTGTATTTGTTGAAGAATGTCTTGCTAATAAGAACATTTCATTTAATGATTTCTTGAGATGTATCATCTGGAGAAACTATGGAGGTGATCAAATTTAGATAAAGTCATCAAGGTTAATTTTCATAGATTTAGTTGTTGATATGTGTTGAATTTCTAACTGATAACTGAAAAGAAGTCTCCATAAGATAAGATAACATATTATAGATTATATTGTCCCAAAGGAAATTTGTCTTGGACACATACATAAACAATATATGCTAGAAATTCAACACCACATACATACATACACAGTATACAGACACATAATGTACTACTCCACATGGACGCACTCATATTACATGCACCGACTTCTACCAGCCAACAAATTTTGCACCCTGCCTGTGTACAACACATAATAGTCGTCATATTATTGTACATAATTTGTGCAGTAAGGGCAAACAGCTTCATCAACATAAAGTCATGATAAAAAATAAAAATGTGCATAGTTAAGATCAGAGCAGCATTCAGGGGTTAGGCTCTGGCTGGCTAACATCTGAATACTGCTTACATTAATAATACGTGTACATTCTCTACACACAGACTTGGATATTGAGCGCTGTGATCTTGACATTGTGCGCAACAGCAACAGCCATCATACAGAGCTATATGGAAAGGAGCGTTTGATTGTGAGAAGGGGACAGCCCTTCATTATCCTTTTACATCTGAAACCTGGCAGCAACGAGTTAAAACCGAGTGGAAAAAGCTTCACACTCATCGTGGAGACTGGTAAGCTTCTTGTTTCCTTGTGATTACAGTTACATGTTTATGTGCAGTTTGTGTGCGAGAAAGACATATTTGGAGGGAGTTCCATATGTATGCACAAATGATAATGTGTGAATTTGTAATAAAAAATTAGATTTAATCTATGTCTCTGTGTTTTCAGGTCCAGAACCCAGAACAGAATCAGGCACAAAGGTTGCTTTTGGTCTGAGTGACTCCATAGTGGGCAATGAATGGAGCGCATCTGCCACTAATGATTCTTCTGGAAACACAGTGTCTGTATCTATCAGTTCCTCACCCAATGCCCCCATAGGTGTCTATTCTCTGACTCTGGACCAGGGGGGGCAGAAGACCAGTTTAGGGCAGTTCACCCTGCTTTTTAATGCTTGGTGCTCCAGTAAGTTTTTTCTCTCTAAATTGTATATGAGAATTTATTTATGTTCTGTGCTCCACATTATTTGCACAACTAGATGTAAGTTAAACCACCTGTAGCTGTAAAGTACGCATATGTTGTTAGATTTTAAATGGTATATTGAATGCAACCATGCTGGTCTAAATGTGTTGATTCTCTGTCTGTACTGACTCACAGGAGATGCTGTCTACATGTGCAGTGAGATGAAGAGGCAGGAGTATGTTTTAGCACAGTATGGGCAAATCTACAGAGGAACATATAAACGAATCAAAGGGAAACCCTGGAACTTTGGGCAGGTACACATAACTTCAATTGTTCAGTTTAGTAAACTGTACACAAAAAAAAACAAAAACTGTAAAAAAAATGTATAATATGTACTGTAATTGCTTCACTGTGACAAAAAATAGCAATAAACATGACACTATTTTAATATCAAGTTATATTCTTCAATTATATGATTTAATTCCATGAAGTATACTCAGTAATAAAATTATAGCTGAAGCAAATCCTTACATGCTGCCCCACTAATAACCTTTTGTCTCTGCTGTTTGTCTGTCTGTAGTTTGAACCAGGAGTACTGGATATCTGTCTAAAGATCCTGAATAAAAACCCAAAATGTATCTCTGATGCTGACAAGGACTGCTCTAGCAGGAGAAATCCCATCTATGTGACCAGGGTGCTGAGTGCCATGGTAGGTCTGTGTCCAGGCTTAATTAAGCCGTCTAGATGCTATTTTTACCAGCCTGTGAATGCAGGCCCCTCTGTCAGCTCCTTCATATTCTGAGTGTTATAGTATTCTGCAGGAGGAACCAGGGGTGACCCCTCTCTTTTTTGGAAACTTTTTTGTTTCCCCAGGTAAATTTTGGGACTTAAACAAAAACAGGCAGATGGCAAAGAGCAGTGAACTGCATATAAGTAGTGCATGTAACTGCATATAAGTTTATATAAGTAGTGAAACTGAAACACAAAATAAAGAACTAAAAAACAGATTTTAACTTCAGGGATGAATTCAGTACCAAACTCCAACCTTCACACAGAGAAATAAAATCCTTTTGCAATAAGTGTCTAGATGTCCATCTGAGAAATCATTGTGTCTGCGGAATAGGGAAGCGAAGCATCATCACATGCCGTACAGTCTGTCTGGTCAGAGTTCAGAGGACAGAAACCACACAAAACCAATCTTATAATGAATCTTAAACAAAGAACAGAAGAGGAAAGACAACCGTACTGACCCCGTACTGACCCCACATTTAAATAAGCAAACAATTAAATGTGTGTCAACATGTTTTTCCTGCGGCAAGTCAAAATACCTGGATGAAAAATCCTGGGCTTTTTTTACTGGTCCAGTAGTTTTCACTATACAATAAATCAGTACCAGGCTTGTTCCAAGATAAACCATGACAGGATCATGCACTATACTGTATAAAGGTTATATAACATATTAAAGATTCACTCATGGAAAGCTAACATTATATATAATTATAATTATAATTATTAAATTTCTCTCCTTAAATGTAAACACTATTTATAAACACACTTTTATGTCTTGAGAACCCTGTGCTCTTAGTTATTTACTTCTAACACTACTAATTTAAAAATGTTAAGTCTTTCCAGCCCTGTGTCCCGTCCATCTGAATCGATCAGGGAAATTTGTGTTTGTATTTGTAATCTGGCCAGGCTAGATCTCTGTCTAATGCTGATGGATTTTTGGAGAAAATCTATTTTCAAAAGCTGTTTTTTTCCCTATCATGTTGTTGTATTTCTATTCACAAGTTTTGCTTAAATTTGTTTAAGGCCTCTGTGAGCTTGATAACGTTTGTTTATGTAAGATTTATTTGTCCCAAATAAACCAGTGTTGGTGTCAAAATTGTTAATTTAGGATACTTTTCCAATGAAAGACTTGCAAACACTTGTAATGTAAATGAGCTCATCAACAGTGATCAACTTGAACAGAACCTGATTCAAGTCACAGGTCAATGGATACTAAATTGTAAATACTGTATATACCATTATACGTTTAAATTCCCATTGAGTTCAGGCTCTCTATCTCTCTCTCTCTCTCTCTCTCTCTCTCGCTCTCGCTCTCGCTCTCGCT
>NC_045739.1:15085175-15087263 GCF_008692095.1 Etheostoma spectabile | reverse complement strand
CTCTCTCTCTCTCTCTCTCTCTCTCGCTCTCTCTCTCTCTCTTTCTCTTTCTTTCTTGCTCTCTCTTGTTTCCCCTTCTGTCTGTGCCCACAGATCAACAGTAATGATGATGATGAAGGTGTGCTGGTGGGAAACTGGGGAGAGGTTTTAGATGGGGTTCATCCAGGAGCTTGGATCGGCAGTGGGGACATTTTGCACCAGTGGGCAGAAAGTGGCCCCGTCCACTACGGCCAGTGTTGGGTCTTTGCTGCTCTTGCATGCACAGGTTGGAGCACAGCAGAAAGTGTATTAAAGTCTTGGTTTGACTGTCTGTGGATTTAGAAAATCAGTTATTGTGTTTAACAAAGATGATATTCCCATGTCATGTTGACATAATGACATTTTAACAGAAAAAAGGCATTTTTGCATGCATTAAAGTTAACTGCGTGCCATCATTCATCGTAGGCAATATAGAAACATTTTCTAAAAGGATACAGTACCAATAGTACTGACCTGCTTCATTTCTCTCCTAAAACACACACATCTGTTTTATCCCAGTTACATTCTGTAGTCCACCTCCACTGCCACACAATTCAACCTTTCTTATCAATACCCTAAATTTGGAATCTAATTGCATGGCTCTGAAGCCCCCACAAGTCTTTGATGACAGTTGCTATCTCTAGCATGTGCTTTAGTTAGCTGGTGTGATGAAGCGTGGCGCTCCTTCCTCCTCCAGTGTCCCGTGCCCTAGGCATCCCATGTCGAGTGGTTACTAACTTTCAATCGGCTCACGATACCAACGCCAACCTGATGATAGAAAAGTTGTATGATGAAGACGGAAAAAGAATGTCTCATGCTGATTCGATATGGTGAGTCTCTGTGCAAGTGTTTAGGTTGTTTTAGTATACACTAAATACATAAACACAACAGTGACTTTTAATACATCTTTTTTTATTCTTTCTTTCATTATCTTCCATTATCAACCTGAACTTGTGTGTCTGTATTTGACTTTTTACCAGGAACTTCCACGTTTGGGTGGACAGCTGGATGACTCGTCCTGATTTGGGGCAAGAGTTTGACGGGTGGCAAGCCAGTGACCCAACCCCACAGGAGAAAAGTGAAGGTAAACTTTGATTTTAATGTCAGGTTGTTTTCCCAAAACCATTCAAAACGTTTTCGAAGAGAATGTCCTGCATGTAGGACTGAACTGATAGTTTCCATGCTGCCTTGGCAAACCAGTTTCAGAACAAAGACAAAATAAGGTAAACACTTTATGTGAAATAACTCTACCTGTAACTGTATCAAAACTGGCCCAAAGATGCGTCATAAGCGGTTGCATGCCAAGTCACAATATTTAACCATGATGCTTAGTTCAGCTTTAGCCAGAAGTCACATGTTTCAAGTATGGTTATGGCCCACCAGACAGCTTGTGTGGGTGCGCACATGACTCATCTTGAGGTATTTCTTGTTGACACAGTAAGAAAAAAGAGATGTACAGTATAAATCATGCATCCCCAAAAACAGTTTTGTTTTTGCTAATCCACCTGACACAGATGATTTGACATTTTTGGAGACCTCAGACCTGTTACTGTGTCACTTCTGTGTACTTCTGTTACTGTTAGGTGTTATATTTCGGCTACTCCTGTATTTTGTACTACTGACTGTAAAACAACAACCGGCCCATTCTTTTTGAAAGTAACCAAACATATCTTGCATGAGTGGCTTACAATGGGGCTCGAAAGTTTGGGCACCCCAGGTAAAAATTTGTATTAATGCGCATAAAGAAGCCAAGAAAAGATGGAAAAATCTCCAAAAGGCATCAAATGACAGATTAGACATTAGTATAATATGTCACAAAAAGAAAGATTTTATTTCCATCATTTACACTTTCAAAATAACAGAAAACAAAAAAATGGCGTCTGCAAACGTTTGGGCACCTTGTAGAGTTTATAGCATGCACCGCCCCCTTCGGAAAGCTGAGACCTGACAATGTCATGGATTGTTCTCAATCATCGTCTGGAAAGGTTTGCATGCTGTTAAGCATGGGGTTGAATCAATCATGCTTCGGTTTAACTGATTTTGTGTAAAGCACTTTGAATTGCCCTGTTG
>NC_045739.1:15085034-15085165 GCF_008692095.1 Etheostoma spectabile | reverse complement strand
CTATACAAATAAAGCTGCCTTGCCTTGCCTTGCCTTGCCTTCGGGGTTATATTGCAGCCAGTGGCACAAGGAAACTTTCACGAGTAGAAGGAAAAATGATGACTTGATGCCATCTGTGAAAAAGCTGAAGT
>NC_045739.1:15079854-15085024 GCF_008692095.1 Etheostoma spectabile | reverse complement strand
ATGGCTTCTACAAATGGATAATGATCCTGAAAACTCAAAACTCACGGTGGATTACATCAAGAGGCGTAAACTGAAGGTTTTGCCATGGCTGTTTTCATAATTAAAAATCTATGGATAGACCTTAAAAGAGCAGTGCGTGATAGACAGCCCAGAAATCTCAAAGAACTGGAAGACTTTTGGAAGGAAGAATGGGCGAAGACACCTCAAACAAGAATTGAAAGACTCTTGGCTGGAACAAGAAGCGTTTCCAAGCTGTGATACTTGCCAAAGAGGGCAGTACAAGGTATTAACTCTGCAGGGTGCCCAAACTTTCGAGCCTCACTGTATTTTATTCTATTTTACCACTTGAACGACTTGCATGGCATTAAATATGTTACTCCTGCTGAAGTAAACCGTGTCTGTCTGTGGCTGATGTCAGGTGTTTTCTGTTGCGGACCGTCCTCTCTTAAGGCCATCAGGGAAGGTGATCTAACCAAGAAGTATGATACTCCCTTTATTTTTGCTGAGGTGAGTTTTTGTTTGAACCTTTTAGTGTAACAGTTTAAAGAGAAACACACAGAAAGTTGTTCATTCTTCATCCTTCAGTGTAACAATGTATGACTTCATATGAGAGATACTTGTTGAGTTTTCATAAAATGGAATGTAACACACAACAATATGTGTATATCAAAATATTTCCTCTTCTTGTCAGAGGTTGTGTCAAGTGCTTGTCAAAAATTGCAAAACTGTGTTGTCGAACGTTGATTGTGATGTCAATCAGTATTTTTAACTTCATCTCATGACATGTTTGGACTCAGGTGAATGCAGATGTTGTGGATTTGGTGTGCTTGTCAAATGGAGAGACTGTCAAGTTCTGGGATTCAACTGACTCCAACTATGTTGGACGCTTCATCAGCACCAAAGCTGTGGGCTCAGATGAGAGACATGACATTACACACCATTACAAGTATCAGGAAGGTATATACTTCAGAGTCACATGTGCACAGACACACACTAAAATGGATCCTAAATGCATCTTCAATGTTTTGATTAAAACATTGACCAAATTAAAAAATGTAAGCCAAAACAGTTTAAAGTTCTGTCAGACAACTCACATTTGAAATGTTTATTATTATTGCAGAACATTGAGTTTGGCGGCCAGATTCCGACCTCATCAATCCCCGCAGTTTGGGTTTACATGAGATATTGGGCAGTGATGATAAAGTAGCTTCCCCCTGGCCGGAGCCAGAAGGTGGATGCTGGGGTAGTGGTGGACTTAACATTAGACAGTGATACAGGTGCAGGGCAGTGGGAGCATTGACAAGTAAGAGATGGACAAATTGTGCAGCTTAAATAGACCGCCAGATTGAGGGGTTGTGTTTGGTAAATGATACGGGGAATGAGGCATGTCACGTGTGTGTACAACGGTGTAGCTCGAGTTAGCTGCCTGAACTAGCTCGCAGGCGTTGCCCCATATGTTATCTTGTTTCACAGCTCTATGTCTATCAAATCTGTGATGATAGTTTTGAAAGAGACAACCTGTATTTTATACAGGAGCTTAACAAAGACTGTTGCATTTTGCCTTGATTCTGATTTTTTCTGGTTTTCAGGCTCAAAGGAGGAGAGGCGGGTGTATGAAAAGGCTCAACACCACAACAAGCTACAGCAACTAGGAGAAGAGCCGGGACTCGCTCTCAAGGTGTTTTTTACTGTTCATACAATACAGGTGGTTGAGCAAATACTGTAAAAACACATTGTAGAAAAGAAGTAACTTGTATTTAAAGGTTACTGCAGAGATGGGTCAGTTCTAGTTATGAAAGAGCTCTGACAATGGACACAATGAGTGTGTTCACATGCACACTAATATTTCACTATTATTCCAAATATGACAATATTCCGAATTTGATACAGGTCATGTAAACAGCTTAGTCGGAATATTGTCATTTTCGGAATAAGGGCAAAAACCACAATATGATGTGCATGTAAACGTAATTGATGTTATTAGAGTTTACAAAGTAGCACGAGACAGCATTACAGCTCCAAATAGGCCACACCATCAGTGTCTGAATGCAGGTTAAAAAGTCAAAAGAACAGAAACAATATTTAATGTCTCTAAGTGAACTGTATCAAATTGTATGTCAGTACATGCAAACTGTGCCTAGAAGGAGGAACAACGGTCACAAGTTGAAAATAACCAAGATTGCTATGACAGAAATACAGTGCACATCTGGTTGTTAGATGACAATTGCATGTAACCTCATATGAAAACAAGTTTTATTAAGTGTCCCCTTTAGGTAGGTAGATGAATGGATGGGTGGTTAGATGGAAACCTAATTTATGTTTAATTGATATGTCTATGCTGCATTGGTTTGGAAATTAATTTGACCATAAAGAAATTAATCAGCATGTTCTGTTCCAAAGATCCCATGATCATCCTTTTCAACATGTATAAGAACTACCTGCCTATAAGAAAAAATTGAAAAATGCATTAATATTATTGTATAGTCCATGCATTTAATTAAACAAATTATCTTATAATTCTCATTTTAGATCAAACTGGCTAAAAACATGAGCGTGGGCTCGGACTTTGAAGTGTACACTGTTCTCACGAATAACTGCTTGGAGGCAAGGACCTGCATCTTCCTGTTCTTCGCTGAAGCTGTCAGCTACAGTGGAAAACTAGGGAACAACTGCGGATTTGTTTCAGACAAAGTGGAGGTACCCTCTGGAGAAGGTTAGCTACAATATTGGTGCAAACACTTTGCACCACCATTGTATTTATATCTATCCCAAATCCCATTCTTGTGCTAAATTGCAACAGTTAACAGTTTCAATAACCTAATTTAGTATGATCATTATGTACTTTATTTTTCAGAAAGGCACCTTTTTCTCAGACTGGATTATGACCGTTATGGATCAGTGATTACCTCTGACAGGTTAATCAAGCTGTCAGCCATCGCTATCGACAAGCAGGTTGCAGAATACCATAAGGCTGAGAAGACCATTGTGCTGGACGAGCCAGATATAGAGATCAAGGTATGAGTGATGCACAGGTGAAAGAAACGTATGCATTAGCAATAAAAAAGCTCTCTAGTGTAACATTAAAAATACAATAAATACATAATTTCACATCCTCATTGAAACACAATGACGTGAGATGTCAGAGTAAATGAGCTCAAAGCACAGCAGTTTGCATTTTAAAATCAAGTCAAACCTTTCAACTTTTTGTCTTTTTAATAGCCTATAAAACTGTCCAATAATATGCTTCAGTTGTATATTATTGAATGATGAATGAATGGATTTATCTGAACACTTCTCTGCAGCTGCTGGGAGAAGCCACAGTTAATCAGGCTGTGACGGCAGAGCTGACCTTGTGGAGCCCCTTACCGAAGTCGCTGCAGGACTGCAGCTTCACTGTAGAGGGGTTCGGCCTCACTAACGGCAAACCCATAACAGCGAGGTATGTCAACTCCATCCCCACTGTTTAAGTGGATTTATGTGTCACTTCTTTCTTTTAACATTTCTACATATATATAATACTTTATGTTTTTTTCTTGTCCTCCAATTCCCATTACAGTTTATTTGCAGTTTGATGTGCAAAATGTCGTTGGAAGTTTTTACAAAAACACAAATGCATCCAAGATCACAGAATGATTTATATGTCAGTAAAAAAAAAGGTACTTGCAGCTCTAAGTGCTGTGTAAGATGTTGTTCTGTAATTTGTGGAGATGTACATAATCACAGTTACAAGAAGAATATTTTAAAAACTAAGATGACATTTATACAATTTAAACATTTTTCCTTGAGCTGTTCAAACAAGAATACAAGTGGTAGAAAACAGAAAACTTTTTTGGCTTTTTTTTGGCTGGTAATGCTCATTGTGTATTGTGTATGACTTTCGCAGGATTGGAACTGTGGACCCAGAACAGAAAGCCAAAGCCAGGGTTGAGTTTAGTCCTACCAGCGCCGGCTCCAGGGTGCTGTTGGTGAACTTTGACAGCAACAATCTGAAGAATATCAAAGGCTTCCTCAATGTTGTTGTAAAGGAATGAGCCCGTACAGAAGTCTAACAACAGATTGCTTTTTTTTTGTGTTGTTTTTTAGATTTATTTATTTAAAAGGGACAACACACATTAATCAACATGAGAACAGAGTCCAACATGTAAATGTGCCACATTTAGCCATGCAGGCTAATTGTCATCTGCAGTCCCTAGCAGGTTGATAGTTTTAAAATGGTTTAATGGGACTACAGAACGTGGAGATTACAAGGCTGCTCTTAGTGGCTTAAGGCTTTTTTTCGCATCATTTTTATCAATATATTATTTTTGAATGTACCATACTAATATAATATCCACAAAAATATTATTTTTGTCTTGACTTACCGTTCCAGTGCCTCATTATTAGGCTACAATACTATTATTATTAATGAATAATAAATATTATTAAGAGGGGGAGAGGTGAACAGTTCCAGACACAACTACAGTATATACTGTACATATATAAAATAGTAAGAAAGATAAGTATGGTTTGTATACGCATTATGAAAATAATATTAAACAGTTATGAAATTGCATAGAATTTCCAGTTGTCAAGTGATAAATATTTAAATATTGTACAACAATGAAATTACACAGTATTTCAGTGTCTTCTAAAGTATTATACATTAAGTATTAGGTGGGAAGAAGAAAGTCAGGGGCAGGGGGTAGGCTGTGAAGTGAAGTCAGTGCCTATGTGAGTTCAGAGTTGTTATGGCTTGTGATCTGTGGAACTGGTACTGGAACTGCTTTTGATTTCTTTACATTTAAATGTGACAAAGCCACTGCTGCCAAAACTGTGAGTAAATCAATTGTTTGTTGAAGGGAGCAGCACCTCTTACTTCTAGGAAAGCATTTTTTATTGGTGTTGATGAAGAAAACGATCAATTCTGCTAACTTCAGATTAAATTTACTAAAAGAAAAAATGGTGTAATTTGTTGTCTTGTGGTGTGTTTGTGTACATGGAAAGAGATGTGTGCAATGGCTGTAATTATGCTACTCTTGACCAGTTTTTGACTTTTTTGCATTTAATTTTTCATGGGAAACTGTGAAACACTGAAATGTGTGTTTTTTGTGTGTGAGGTACGGGATACTCAAACATCTCAGCAGGAATGGAAAGGTATGTATTTATTAGTGCTGTCAGTTAAACGCGTTAT
>NC_045739.1:15079529-15079844 GCF_008692095.1 Etheostoma spectabile | reverse complement strand
AACGCAAACCCATTTTAACGGCGTACATTTTTTTATCGCAAGAGTAACGTTCTTTTTGGCCTAGCAAACCTTGTAGTTTTTTCACATGCTGTTGCAACAACTAGTAATGTTAGAACGACCAGACTACAACACCACACTGGATCTAGCTAGACCAGAAACAATCCAACAGGCACGCTGTGCACACTTGTTTGGGCTTGCGAGCTGGCCAAAGAGTAGTAATGTTACGTTTTGACTGGATGGCAAGCATGAGACGCCGAAATGGACGCCAATACGATTCTGAATGGAAAGTTTACTTTTTAAAAGTTGCCAAATGGT
>NC_045739.1:15079273-15079519 GCF_008692095.1 Etheostoma spectabile | reverse complement strand
TGACAAGACCAAAGTGATCTGTGTGTTTTGTTGTTGTGAACGGAGCTATCATCGCAGCACATCCAGTCTGAAATACCACTCGATGGCCAAGCACACAGCTTATACAAATTCTCCGTTCCCTCGTCAAAGTATTTTTTTTCACCCTTCTATTGATGGACAGAGTTACATTGTGTGAGAGATTATTTGCTCCAAGTGGGATTGACTGCTCCAAGTGAGAATGTTACGTGTGAAATTGAACACTACAGT
>NC_045739.1:15078991-15079263 GCF_008692095.1 Etheostoma spectabile | reverse complement strand
CCAATGTTGTTTTCAATAAAAAAACATTTGCACAAAGCAAGCCAATACACTTTTCCATGTTGATAAGAGCATTAAAATGAGAAGAAATTGTGGGGCAAAAAGATGTCAAGGGACATTTAGAATAGATAAATAGGTGTGATTAATTGCTAGTTAACTATGACATTAATGCGATTAATTGTGATCAAATATTTGAATCGTTGACAGCACTAATATGTATGCATGTATGTATGTACAGTATGTATGTATGTGTGTCTTTTTCTGTCTGTCTGTCT
>NC_045739.1:15049366-15078981 GCF_008692095.1 Etheostoma spectabile | reverse complement strand
TCTGTCTGTCTGGTATGCTTCCAGATCAAGTAGAGTAGTTCATATGTAAATGTATATATGAAATGTACCATTTATTTTTATTTTTACATTTGCTTTGGTTTGCATTGGCATTAATACTGTAAATCAAATGTTTCCATCAAGACACAAAAGTCCCTTTTGGTAGTTAAAGTGGCAGCTGTTGCAGATGCAATATTTTTTCTAAGAAGTTGTTTGTTTCTTTGTTGAATTGTACACTATTTACAGTGGAACACAAAGTGACAACCAAGGATAACACAACAGGATGGGAAACTGATGAAGCCAAAGACAACAGGTGGGGTTGTGAAACTGCTTGAAAGTAAGATCATCTTATTTTGTTTTGTGTGATTTGTGTCAGCTAAGAGGTTATTTGCTTTTCTCACTGTCCTTATTGTCATATTATTATTAAGTGTAGGTATCTCAAAGCGTTGCTGACTGAGGAGGAGGGCCATTGTTTTTAGGTGAGGTCATACAAAATGGGTCAACTTTAAGTGTTGCTTTATAAATATTTAAATAATACATATATTATTCATGATGGGTCAGATACTGTACATCTGTCATATGTATCTCAGGTCTTACAGTATCTAAAATAAACAATCTTAGAAAATACAAACAAAATTTTTTATTATTTATAATTTTTAACAATACAGAACAATAAAAACAGCAAAAAGAATACCTATTACTACACATTTATTGTACACTTGTTGTATCGTCTTGTTCAAGCACTTTCATATTGTAAGACTCAAATTTAAAGTAATTGACTTATGATACGTTGCCACAAGAACATACTCAGTCAGAAGATATTGATTCCATTATTTCTGACATTTCTGTACGTAAAATAAACTGTTATGTTAAGTCCAATGACACAGGCAAACCACTGATGGATGATAAGCATAAGAAAAACATGTGCTGTGAGAAGGAGTGTTCTTTGTGCTTGGGCTTCATGTAGTCTTTAGTATTAAAGGTGCAGAAAGCAGCGCTGCGCAAAGATTGTTGAATTTAATTGATTTTTGCTCAGATAACTACTTGTTATCCTAACTGTAACCTGTTACCGAATGGCTGTAACAGTATTTTTTATATAAAAGGTCTCAATATTGCATGACAAAAAAAGTCATAGTAAATCAAAAAAGTAATAAAAAAGTTAAAGCAAAGTATGTCCTAAAAAGTCATGGTATAGTATGTTGAAAAAAATCATAGTATGGTACGCAAAAAAAAGTGATAAAAAAGTCATAGTATAGTGTGGTATGGCGAAAAAAAGTCATTAAAAAGTCACAGTATTGTGTGTCGAAAAGCGATAGTATAGAATGTTTAAAAAAATCATAGCATAGTATTTCAAAAAAGGTTATAGTACAGTATGTAAAAAAAAAAGTCATAATACGGTGTGTCAAATTTTTTTGAAAAAAAGTGACATAACGTCATACTGTAGTATGTCGAAAAAGGATGAAAAAAAATTAATGTGTAGTGTGTAGAGGGAAAAATCCTGACAAGGGCAAGCCCAGACATGGTATTGAATCTGCATCTGCAGTGACTACTTGAGGGTTTCCTGTTGGAGCAGTGGTATCCACTGTGCCACCATAGAATTGTCATATAATCTCTTGTCGAAATAAGCCATTAAAAATGAAAACAACGAAGTTGAAAAAACAATCAAAGTATAGTATGTTGAAAAAGTGATAAAAGAAAGTCTGATTAAAATATGTTGAAAAAATTCATAGTATAGTATGTTGAAAAAAGTAAACGTGTAGTATGTTGAAAAAAGTGATAAGAAAATCATAGTATAGTATGGTGAACAAAGCCATTAAAATTCATAGTATAGTATGTTTAAAAAAAAGTCATAGTATGGTATGTCAAAAAATGTATAACTAGGTCGTAGTATTGTATGTTGAAAAAAGTGAAAAACTAATATTTTTGTGTGTTGAAAAAAGTGATAAAATGTCATAATATAGTTTGACGAAAAAGCCATAGTATAGAATGTTTTAAAAAAAAATCGTAGTAAAGTATGGCAAAAAGTCATGGTACAGTATGTTGAAAAAAGTAATTGTCCGTAAACAAAGAAAAAGAAAAAAAGTGATATTAAAGTAATACAATAGTATGTCAAAAAAAACTGATACAAAAGTAATTGTATAATATGTCGAAAAAAGTCAAAGTGTAGTACTTTGAAAAAACTAATAAGAAAGTCATAGGATAGTATTTCAAAAAAGCCATTGTATAGAGAATTGTAAGAAATCTAGCATAGCATCTAGCATTTCGTCTAAAAAGTGAAAAAAGTCAAAGTTTAGTACATTGAAAAAAAGTGATGAAATGTCATTATATGGCATGTTAAAAAAAGCCATAGTATAGAATGTTTAAGTCATAGCACAGTGTGTCAAAAAAGTTATAGTATGTTGATAAAAAGGGATAACAAAGTTACTATACTATGTAGAAAAAAAGTGTTACAAAAGTCAACGTACAGTATGTTGAAAATTGTCAATAAAATTGTATGTCAAAAAAAATCATAGCATAGTATGTCGAAAAAAGTAAAAAAAGTTATGGTATGGTATGTCGAAAAAAGTAAAAAAAGTCATAGTATAGTATGTCAAACAAAGCCATTAAAAAAATCATGGTACGGTAGGTTGAAAAAGTTATAGTGTAGACATTTTTTTTTTTTTAAAGTCATAGTATAGTATGTCAAAATGTATGTTAAAAAAAGTGATACAAATATTATGGTATATTAGGTCGGAAAAAAATCAAAGAGAATGTATTTTGAAAAAGCCGTGGTATAGAATGTTTAAAAAATCATAGTATGTCAAAAAAAAGTGATAACAAATACTATGTATAGTAGGTAGGATTATGTTGAAAAAAGTGATAATAATTTCATGGTATATTATGTCAAAAAAAATCAAAGTGTAGTGTTTGTAATGTGAAAAAAAAAACATGACAAGGGTAAGCCCAGACTTGGTATGGAACCTGCATCTGCAGTGAATACTTGCTGGTTTACTGTTAGAATAGAATAGCATTTGTAAAAAAAAGTCACAGTATAGTATGTGGAAAAAAGTTATAGTGTAGTATGTTGAAAAACGTATGATGAGCAGGATGTGTCCAAAAAGTGATATTAAAGTCATAGTATGGTATGTCAAAAAACGTATAAAAAATTCAAAGTATAGTATGTAGAAAAATGTATTATAAAAATGATAAAAAAAAGTCATGGTATAGTGAAAAAAAAAAAATCAAAGTGTAGTGTGTGGAAAAAAACATTGTGAAAAGCGTAAACCCGGAGTTGGTGTGGAATTTGGATCTGCAGTTACTGCTTACTGGTTTGCTGTTGGAGCAGTGCTACCCACTGTGTCACCAAATAATTTATGCTAAGGATAGTCATAGAATAGCATTTAAAAGCCATTTAAAAGTAAAAAAAAAAAAGTAAATGTATAGTATGTTGAAAAATGTGTTAACAAAGTTATAGTACATAGCATGTTGAAAAAAGCCATTAAAAAGGGCTCAAAGTCACAGTATTATAATGTGTCCAACAAAGCCATTAAAAATTCATAGTATGTTATAAATATTCATATATATATATATATATATATATATATATATATTTGAAAAATATCATAGTATAGTATAGCAAAAAAAGTCATAGCATGTCAAAAAAAGTGATAAAGTCATCTTAAAGTATGTCGTAAAAAGTGATAAAAAAAAGTCATGGTACAGTATGTTGAAAGAAAATCAAAAGGTACTTTTTTCGAAAAAAAAATCATGGTGACAACAAAACCAGACTGGGAATCAAACCTGGGTCTCCAGTGACTGGTTCACTGTTGGAGCAGTGCTTTCCATTGTTCCACCAAATAACTATGTCAATAATAGTCACAGCATAGCATGTCAATAAAGAATCAGAATCAGAATCAGAAATACTTTATTGATCCCCAAAGGGAAACTCTGTGTGTAGTGGAAAACAAATATTATAAATAGAGTAGAAATACAAGAAATAAAGAAATATAAGGAATTGGATACGACGGTATTACATAAAGGAATGTTATTATACATATTTACATAATTAACTAATTAAGGATTTGGAATGGTGAAAAGTTAAATAATAATAATAATAATATAATAATAATTGTAGTATTTGAAATTGCACACATGTCAGGCCAGGTTATTGCACAAAACAGATAATACAGATATATTGTCCAGTTTCAACCCTCTAAGTGTGTGTGTCAGACCCTAGAGGGAGGAGTTAAAAAGTTTGATGGCCACAGGCAGGAATGACTTCCTGTGGCGCTCTGTAGTGCATTTTGGGAGAATGAGTCTGTCACTGAAAGTGCTCCTGTGATTGGCAACAAGCCATGGAGTGGGTGCGAGACATTGTCCAGATGGCATGTAGTTTGGACAGCATCCTCCTCTCTGACACACCCGACAAGGAGCCAGATCCACCCCCACAACGTCACTGGCCTTGCGAATCAGTTTGTTGAGTCTGTTGGCGTCCGCTACCCTCAGCCTGCTGCCCCAGCATGCAACAGCAAAGAGGATAGCACTGGCCACCACAGACTCATAAACATCTTCAGCATTGTCCTGCAGATGTTAAAGGACCTCAGCCTCCTCAGAAAATAGAGACGGCTTTGGCCCTTCCTGTAGAGGGCTTGAGTGTTCTTGGCCCAGTCCAGTTTATTGTCAAAGTGCACTCCCAGGTATTTGTAGTAAAAGACATCAAAAAGCCATAGTATGGTATGCTGAAAACAGTAAAAAAAAAAAAAAAGTCGTATTATACTATGTAAAAAAGTGATAAAAAAGTCATAGCATAGTATGTCAGAAAAGCCATAGTATAGACTGTTTTAAAAAATCCTAGTGTAGTACAGTATGGCAAAAAAAGTCATTGGTCGTCAAAAAAAGTGATAGCAAAGTCATAGTATAGTATGTTCGAAAAAATCATAGAATGGTATGTCAAAAAAAATGATAACAAAGTATGGTCTGTCGAAAAAGTCCATTCAAAAGCCATAGTATGAATGTTGAAAAAACTCAGTGTAGAAAAAATGTTGAAAAAATGTCATAGTATAGTTTGTTGAAAAAAAGTTATTAAAAATGTTGTAGTGTAGTATGTAAACAAATTCCAAATATATATATTTTTTTTTAAAAAATTATAGTATAGTACAGCAAAAAAAGTCATAGTATGGTAGTTCCAAAAAAGTGATAGCAAAGTCACAATTTAGTATGTTGAGGAAAGTGATGAAAAACGTCTAGTACAGTATTTTCAAAAAGTGATGAAAAGTCATAGTAGCCTGTAGCACGTCAAAATAACTGATGGAAAAGTTACAGTAACTCCCAATTTCCACCGGTTGCAGAACAGCTGCGGAACAGCTCCGCTGTGTGACGGCTCCGTGCTCCACCGTCTGTCAACACCCACCAGGTCCGGATTTGTTGCGGAATGGCCATGACTGACAGCTGAAGTCACGAGGACCCACGACATCTCACTAATTCATGTAGAATAGAACTACAAAACAACAACAGTTTGTTTCCATCCAAAGGACTAGAGGGGAAACAACGCTGCTGTGTTTTCAAGGTGTAGTGCAGAGAAATATGATCTGCAGTGAGCACGGCGTATTTTATTAAAAAAAATTAACCAGATGTCTGCACTATCTGCCGTGTGCTGAATTGCTGCGAAGCTCTGCAACTCCTCACAACTAAAACAGGATTTCACTTTCAATAGTGTATATGAGAGTGTTTCCATATAGCGATTCAGTAATGTTTATTAAAGCATTTCAGTAATGTTTATGAAAGCGTTTCAGTAAGTCTAACTCCCCCACTGATAGAGGTATCTGTAATATACAAAACCGTTGCCTAAATAGCAACCTTTTTTAAAATACTCCTAGTTCTGCAGTGTTGCTGCTTTAAATTTGATGCCTACAGTGTGCCATAGAAGCATCATTTGAGACACATCTATTGAGGCGCGTTAAATGACACAAGTCAGTTATCGGTTTCTGTGTGTCTGGGCCTTATGTGGCTAAAATGGTTAACTAAACATACTGACTAGTTGAAATAGCAAGTTAAAAGTAATAGATAAAACATTTTGGACATACCTTGGGAATTGATGAAGGGGAAAGAAAGGCTTTTATTTTTGTTGATAATTAACCTTTACAGCTCTTCCGTGAAGTAAGTTAAATAAACTATTGTATGTAGTTTGATATCCCCAAACACCACAAGTCAACATGTCAACATGTTGTGAAACATGATGAATCTATCACAAGAAGTGACAGAATTGTGAAATGTCTGTTTAATTTTATTTACATTTTAAATGACGGACAACGAGGCTCTTCAACTGTTTTCTAGATCAGAGGAAACCCTTTGTTAACATATTGTTAAGTTTAAAAGAGCCAAGCTTACCGGTAAACATCTAGTGTTTCTAAAAGATCATTTAGAATTTCTTACAACTCATAAATAGACACTAAATCATTTGGCAAACATAATTCAGCCTTCATTTTAGCTCCATGTAAAGTTAATAAAAGCGGGTTTTTTTCCCAGATAATGCTTGTCTATCTGCGGTTTACACATTTTTATAACTACTGATTTGTTAAATCTAGAGTTCTACTGAGTGAAACATGACATTGAATTTAACAGACTATAATATATTAGCAAGGGCCCAAGAATGGATCCTTGTGAAACGCCATATTTTAGCAGTACTGAAGCTAACAATTACCAATTACCACATATAACAGAACCAATCTCAAACCAAACATGAGATGCCCACCCAATTTTTAATACATTCAATTAAAATATTATGAACAACAGTGTCATAAGCTGCAGACAGATCAAACAGGAGTAATACAGTGTTGACATCAGCTGCTAAGAGAAGATCATCTCACTTCTCAAAGAGACCATGATCATTCTTAAAAGAAATGATGTGCTTTGCTACAATTCTTTTAAGACCTTTGTAAGGAATTGCAGTTTTGAGAGTGGCCGAAAACAAAATGTGAGTATCAGGGTCTAGCATGTGTTTTTTTAAGGGAGAGGTTGTACTACTGCCATTTAAAAAATTAATCCGGAACAAGTTCAGATGAGAGTGAGGAGTTGAATAAATCCATAAATTGTTACTCTTAGCAAAGCTAATTATTTCAACTGTTTAGCAGCAGCAAGGGAACTCTGTCTCTCCTTCCTATCCTCAGTCACCAGCTGGCAGACCAACAACCTGCGCTGCAATGAGGTTGCCCAGACCAGTCCATGGGTAAAGAAGAGCAGTTGTCTTCCCCACAGTCTAACTTTTTCTGCTTGTCTGCACTTTGACTGTTTTGGGGGTATTCTGACACTTCTCCAAGGAAAAATGTTTTTTGTTTCTTTTTCACCATTCAGCAGGGAGGTAAAAAGTCACAGGGGACCATTAATGGTCCCATAACTTAAAGTTGAGTCACACAAACTAAACATTTTATTAAATGTTATGACTGGAGTTACAGAACCACTGCTGTAATTTGATGCAAAAAGACATTTATTCACAAAACAATACAGCTCATAGTGAGGTAGATTTTCCTCATTCCACTTCATCCAGAGAGTGCAGGGAGTGATGAGGGGCAGCATACTCGGCCAAGTTGGGGAGTCCGTACACTACGCAGCAGCTTAGGGCGCTGCGGGAGAGCTCCATGTCACGGACATCAGACCACTCACCAGTTTCCACGTCAAAGCACTCACCGTCTGGGATGGTGGTAAAGCCGTTGAAGCCCCCGACTACATAGAGACGGTCATCGATCACTGCGATACCAAAGTTACTTCGAGAGCCCAGCATGGAGGGCACAGCGTGCCAGGTGTTGGTGTGTGGGTTGTAGGCCTCAGCAGTGTGAAGACGACTGGTTCCATTGAAACCACCAACCTTTAAGAGAAAAGTTGAAATATAAAGTTGGGACTGCTTCTATTATTTTTCTTTCTGTCTTTCTCATTTCATAGCCTACTCAGCACTCTGAATCTGAAAACTGTTAATACTTTCTGGCTGTTTTTAGATTTGACAACTTTCCATCCAAAATATGACAAGAATTACTGTTTTGCACAAAGTTGTTTTTTAATTAAAACTGTCCATTGAAACCCACACAAAAAGAGGTTGCCATGAGTTCTTGAAGACATTGCATTTGTTCAGTGCATTACTATTGTCTATATAGGGCAGCAACTACAGTAACAATTTTTTCAATTGATCTATAAAGTATCAGAAAAGGGTCATTATAATTTCCCCAAAGCACAAGAAGACAAATTCAAATGTTCCTTAAACCAATGTTTCCCAACTTTTTTGATCTGATGTACCCACACAGCCCTGTCAGATGAACTCAAGTACCCCTTTATCAGTTCCCAACGTATGTTCAAAATTAATAACAATACACATAATGTTTTCATATTTGTCAAACAGTCAATATTTAGTCTAGTTTGGTTTGATCATCAATCATACTACTATTAGGCTACTACTTGGAGTGAAGCTGAATGTTTCAGTCATTTAGCAATCATTTCAGTAGTATTATTTCACTAGTCAGTACTTTTAGCCAATCGTTTCAACCGCTTATGCATAACTGAATAATAAACTAACCATTTCAACCGTTTAACCATTACTTTAAGCAAATTATAGATTTATTACTACATGATTTGCTTATAGTAGTGCTCACTTGCACTCTTCCATAACTGCAACACGTGTTTCAGATGTTTTCATTTCAATTTCCCAAAACATCAGAGGTACAATGTTGGTTTGATTTTATTTGTAAGAAAGGCTAAAATTGTTTAACTAATACAGGTCTTAGCCCTGTTTGAAAACCTCTGCCAATAACATCTTTTCATGCCTCAAAATCTCAAAGTGTATCTGTGTTTTGATGTGAGAATCAGCAGTGTGAAGATATGCTTACCGCAAAGACATGGTCTGCATAGGCAATGACCCCAGTTCCGCTGCGCATGCTGGCCATGGAGGCAATCAGTGTCCACTGGTTGGTCTCTGGGTTGTAACATTCAGCCGATGACAGGCACTCGCTCCCATTGAAGCCACCACAAATGTACACCTGGAGAGAATTAAAGAGGTAATAAGTAATCTTTTAAGACTTCCACTGAAGTATTGAAAAACATTAACCAATCTCTGTTATTCAGAGCTGCTCTTTACACCACCCACCATGCCATGGAGGGATGTGCAGCTGGCATCACTCCTCTGTACGTGCATGGGCGCAATTAAAGTCCACTGGTTGATTTTGGGCTGATAGCGCTCAGCACTTCTGAGTCGGTCATGTCCATCATAACCTCCCATGGCATATATGCACCCGTCCATCACAGTTACGCTGACATAGCAGCGACTCGAATGCATTTGTGTAACCTCCTGCCAGGTGTGTGTGCCCAGGTCGAACCTGTGCACAGAGCTGAACTGCTCCACACTATCAAAACCACCAACACAATAAACTGATCCATCGAGGAAAACGGTGCCATGGTAGGCCCGGGGAGCCTCCTCGTTGTTTGTTACATTGACCCAGCAGTTAGCACGGACATCGTACGCCTCAATACCATGGGTGGGACTGCCTCCGCTCCAGCCTCCAACAGCTAACAGGATGGCAGAGGGCAGTCGT
This sequence comes from Etheostoma spectabile, assembly GCF_008692095.1. Taxonomy (NCBI): domain Eukaryota; kingdom Metazoa; phylum Chordata; class Actinopteri; order Perciformes; family Percidae; genus Etheostoma; species Etheostoma spectabile. The sequence goes on along the minus strand of NC_045739.1, from coordinate 15,069,433 downwards.
GGGCGGGCCAAAGGGTTATGGGAAATAGAATCAGAGAATCCCTTTGTTCGCAGGTCAAGCATGGCCTCCAGGGTCCTCAGAAGAATCGGCCGACAATCTTTACTTTCCTTCACCAGTTCATTGTTGCTCACACTGTCTGTGATGTATTCTGGACTCATTAAAGCCAGCCTGACCTGCACAGTGACATGAGGACAGAAGTTGTAATTAAATTGTCTAAAATAGAGTCAAACTAATACTTTGACATTGCTAACATAATCACATGTACTAATATATTGTGCTACCATGTCGACTTTTAAGTAATAAGAAATTGCAGTACAGAAATCCCAACGTAGTTTCCCCACTATAGAGCACTGACAACTTTTTTAACTGAAAAATGTAAAGGATTATTATCAAAAATACTTTTGAGAAAAAAAATACTATTGGTCAATATATTGTATTGGTTTTCATTTTACACACAAATATTGATATTTGCCTAGAAACATCCAGTATCTGTCTTATCTTATAAAAGATTTTTAGATTATTTAAAAACACATTATAGTCCAATGTTCTTTACATTGCTCATCTGGGGATTGTTTGACCTTAACTCACACAATTTTACTGTAATTCATTAATTTAACCAAAAAGTTGTAGATGATTGTTGTTGCCATCTTACACGTTTACCTCAGATTCAGACATTTCTTGGTTCTCACCACATAATTTTTAGTCTACTAAATTCTTCCAAAAGGTAAAGGAAACCTAAGTTGATCATAACATTTGTCATACTTCTATTACTAGATTCATTGGAATCCTACAATAGAGCTTGCATTGATACATCTACATCTCTCTTCATCTTAATTAACTCATTAAGTCTTTTGCATTTTTGTAAAGAGAAAACACCACTTATTGCCTGGTCTCAGTTTTGATTTTTGTGTAATTGTTCATTCCACACTTACATTGGACAAAAGCAGAGAGATGTTTTCTTTGCGTTCCTCAGTTGCGTAGGCGATCCAGCGAAGGACAGCTCTAAACACCGTCTTCTCATGCTTCACATTGAGTCGGTCATTTGCAATGATTTTAACAAGTTCCTGCGCAGAGAGCTGCAGGAACTCTTCTGAGGTGGCAGCAATCTCCTCAAAGCGATACAGCATGTAAAGGAATGCTTTGTGGTTCATTTCAGGGGTGTAATAGATGTCTGTGAACCACCAGATGCCGATGCAGTTTTGTGGGGTCAGCTGCTTCTCCAAGAGGTCACAGCAGGCTTGTATGATGCCCATTACATTGAACCGGTCCGCCGCAATAAAAAGCTCTTGTAGAATCTCTTGTGTCACAGGAACAAAGCCAGTGTAGGCAAACTCAATGATGAGCTTCATTATGTCAGGAGACAAATTGGGAATGTCAAAGACCCGACTGTCTGGGGTTGACCAGTGGGTGAAAAGGGCTCTGTGAAACAGGAAAAAACAAGGATTTCAAAATAAAATGGTTTTTTTTTGCACTTCATATAATAGTATAATAAAGATAAACCCTATTAGGTGCATCCAGCCACAGCATAGATATATGGGTTGTGATTTGTAATATGGTTCTCTACTTATGGAATAATGCACAAATTGAAATCCAGCAGCTTCCCCTTGTTAACATCCTACAAATCACTTACTTGAAGTACGGGCTGCAGTTGCAGAGGATGATTTTGTGCGTGGGAAATTCAACATTGTCCACTCTGATCACCGCATCACAAAGCTCTTGTTCCAGACGGAGCTCATTATACACCGACATCTTTACTCTTCTGTATGAAGACTGTTACTCCTTATAACTTAGGTACAGGTTTTTCTCCTGACTCTTAACAAGTGCTTCTAGTTGTGTGTAATACTTATGCTTCCACATACAAGATTCTAGATTCTAGATTCTAGAATGGCTCATTATGACCTTACAGAATATTATATGAACATCACCCACTGTTCCGATGACAAGTTCTATAGATGAACAATTTAAAGTTCCTATGATCGGTTCAATTAAGTAGACCAGTAACTAGAGTAGAATAGATGTAGACCAAACTATAATTTACAGAGACCCAACAATTTCCCCCAAGAGCAAGCATTTGGTGCCATAGCGACAAGTAAAAATACTTTTAGCTGGCAAAAACCTTTAACCCTGGTTTTTGGTGCAGCCTTCTGCCTCAAAAACCAAAGGCGGCTTTATGCACAGCCATCTGAGTAGATCAAAATCAAAGTTTACTGTTGTGGTTGGTTGTGTGTATGAAGCACAACTAACCATTACAGGTTGATTTCTCAATTTCACAATGAAATAAGTGAGATGTGGCATGGCTATGGTATGTATAGCTGTTAATCAACAGACATACAATGCTGATCTGAAACACTTTTTCAACATTTTAAATATATTACTATCATTCACACTACTGTACCTTCCCTCATTACCGATGCATGTTAACCAACTCTTCCCCTAATTAAAAACTTATGTGTGATTACTATGTTGACATCAAATTATTACTGATAATGTGAGACCCAGCTCCAGGGAAATGTGTATAAATTGATGGACAGGATATCTGGAATTTATTTCAGTAATGGTGCAATTCTAAAAAATAGTTGAGTTTTTTTTTACTGTGTGTGTACCATGTACAGTAACTGTCGGGAACAAGCATAATGTATATGTCTGACTGTCACCCAATGTGTAAATTTACTGTATTCACTTTTTGATTTCATACTGTACAAAAGCTTTATAAAGGGCAGAAACAAAAAAAAAGTCATACGACAGAAAATCTACAGGCAACTGTCTGTGTTTTCTTGCTGAATTATATATATACACCTTTTATAATGACTTCTATAAATAAAATACACGTATGCTCAAATGGTTCCAGTTTATTGGCATCCACTGAATCACTTTCATTACAGAAAAGCACTACTCCTACTGGTAGAGTCATGCTAGTACAGTATGATTCTGCAGAGAGAAACATGCCACACAGCAAGCTAGGTAAGAAAAGATCTAACTAATATCTACAGTAAAGCACATCTGGGTCAAAATGTTGCTGGAAACCTTCTTTACCAGTGGTGGAAGAAGTATTCAGATCCTTTATTTAATACTCAATACCACACTGTAAAAAATACTCTGTTGAAAGTAAAAGTCCTGCATTGAAATTGTATCATCAGGAAAATAAAAGTATTAAAAGTAAAAAGTACACAATGAAGACAAATCCTCAAATTTTAGAAACTAGTAACGATCCAAACAGTTCTGTCAATCAACTAACTGTTAAATCAGAGAATGATTTCAGCTCGACTAAGTAGCTTAACTTATTATAAAACAGATTTTATAAACTACGTGTTTTGTGTGCAAACATTTTCCTTTCTAAAGTAACTAAAGCTGTCAGATTACAGATTAGCGAAGTACAGTACTTGGTAAATGTACTTAGTGACATTCTACCCTTGTTCTTGACATACACTGGTTGTATTGGACACTTTTTATCTTTAATTCCCTGTAAATCATATTCTAATCAAGACTGGACTAAATAATAGGTAAAAAATAAAATTTTATCTGTTCTTTAAACTTTTTTTAACATCCGAAGCCACAGAAAGTTTGATATTGGGTGTAATTTGAATGCCCCAAAATCAGCCCCAAATATCTGTTCTGCGACTACACCAATAACTGAAATGTTTACATCCACACCTTTTGTTTCACAAATGCTGTTTTGATTCACATTTTTATATGCCGTGTGAAAATGTTGTTCCAGAATGCCGGAAGACACCAATCAATCCGAGAGTTTACTGAAAAGGATTTGCGGCAGCATTATTTATTTAGTCTACAAGACAACTGAGAATAAAATATGAGCTTAACAAATGACACATATTGTTCTGGCCTCAAAAATGATTTGGGGAAAAACTCACACTTCCTGACCTTATCTCAATTAAGGGATTTGTAATGTGTTATATCTCCTCAGTTAAATAAAAAAAAAAAAAAAAAAAACCTGAGAAAGGGAGTGCAGAGGTAAATTTGTTGCTGCTACTTTTTAGTCATCACTAAACATCTAGACAGAGGTAGGACTGAGCAATCTGTATAAATTGTTCATAATTTTAATATTGTAGGGAGTTAATATTGTGAAACATTAAACACAAATTTCAAATTTAGTAGCTGGAAATGTCAGTCCATTTTACGTTACTTCCCATGTTTGTTTTATACCAAAACTTTTATTAAATTTATTTATTAAAGATCTTTATCTGGTCAACTTATTTAGAACTTTTTTCCATATTACCCAGCTATACACAAACTTAAAAAAAAAACAATCTTTAATATACTTTAGTTTTTAAATTTCTTACCTTTTTTCTTTATAAAGCCGCCTAGACATTATTCGAGGCAAAACGGCTCTGCGCTGGGCGATCCATTGTTTTCCTACGGGGAGAGCGTTGCCATCCAACTAGCGCTACCCTTGGCGTCGCACACTGCTCGGGATTGTCGCCGAGTGCTGTGTGCAAAGTTCAAATTATTTCAACTTTGACCTTGTTGCTGCTGACCTTTCAGGGCACAACCAATGCCAGAAGCAATGAAGAAATATACCTGCGCTGCGCAGCTCTGCTATGCGCCCTAAATCACAATTTTACTGCAGAGCACGTGTAAGCGGCTTCAGAAAATATTGTGAGTGTTAAGGTTTTATACAATTAAAGACCAGGTAGTTTTTTGGAAAGCAAACATTGTTTTGAGTTGTTTCCTCAAACTTCCAGGATTTATTTGAAAAACTCAAACCTTGTCTAGTACACACATATTACATAATTACCATATTTAAAGCATCTGTTCAAAAGAATGTGTGAAAACAAACAGGAACTTTGAATTGCAAAGTTTTAGTCTGTTAATGAGAAAAACACTTGCAAATGGGGACACAAACTCCAGATCATGTCTTTTGATTTTAACTATGAGGACAAAATTTAATCAGCATCTCTATGAAGTGTTACTGAAATGTGACTGCTGACTATCAGCTTTTGACAATGTTGTTTCAACAAGCAACATACACTGAACCCAATCTGATATCTTCTCTAATTTCACAAACACATAAAAACTGCCTAATGGGTTAACAAAATGCCACCAACTGAAAACCAAAAAATAAAACTAATTAATGGTAAATCCTCTTCACAGTGTAGTCATAATCTTTGAGAATTGTGAGAGCAAACGGCCCACCTTTGCTTACTGAATCCACAATGTACCACACAGAAAGACACGTCCTGACAGCAAACATTCATGTCTGTCTAAGTTTTGCTTCTTTACCCCGCCCCTCTTCTTAGATCACTGACATTTCCAGCATTAAAAAAATAATAAAAACAAATGGGAAACAAAGTTGTTCCAAGCTGGTGGAGTGGAATCCTTGTCGATTGAGCAACTGCTGGAAAAACTCCAGGCTGACAGAGTCTCCGTTCTCCTCTCCAAAGCATTTTGATTTCACCAAACCTTGCTTTAAATGTCCCTTCCTCCCTCTTGTCCTGCAGGTTTGGAGTTAACAGGTGAGCTGATTGCCAAGAGAGGTTTGACCACATGTATCCTCTGGCTGGTGACAAAGCTGGAAGTTTTCTGTTAATCAAACATGGGGCTGGGTTTGGGTGGGGAGGGTCATCGGGCTAGGTTTTTTGGGCAAAGACCTCTCAGTCGGTAGAGAAGAGGTCTCCGGCTGACGGGAGCGGGGCCAGACCCCCGGTCACGTTGGGTAGGAGAGAGAGGTCAGGGAGACTCTGGATGTGGGACTTTAGCTCTTTCCTAACTTGGGTCACCCTCGCCAGTTTCTGCTTATATTCCTGCAGCGGAAAAGACGACAGAGCACAGGTGTTAGCTAAAGATTATTAGTCATATACAAATTACAGTTATTGCAATATTCCTTCAAAACACCTTGTTACCGCAGCTTTCTGACAAGTTTGAAACACATTTTGGTGACAGAATGTGGCTTTAAAAGATAATTAAGGTTTTATTACAATGATTATTTTTCTAGTTTTTTCTTTGACTTGTTGTTATTACTATACAATGCTAGAGTAATTTCTAAAGCAATTTCTGAAATATGAAAACATGTTGTCGACTGCTGTATTTGTGTATGCGGTGCCTTGCCTCTAGTTTCTTCTCTCTCTCCATGAGCGCCTCCTTCTGGCTGTTGATGTATTCAGTCAGCATGCGGGCAAGCTGCCTGCGATCCTCTAGCTCTGCAGCCAGTCGGCCGTTGTACTCAGCAAGCAGCAAACACGCTTCATCCACCGTCTCTGACAGCTTGTCTGCCGCTTCCTTGTCTAGATTGGTGCCAAAGTGGGTTGTTAAGGTCACAGAATATGCCATTTATTTTCCTTATGTACAGGGCTCTTTTTACGATGGTATATTGCTAAACATGACGTTTAGTTAGCTTTGGCTTCTACATTTTATTTATTTTTATTTTATTTAGTAGTGTATATTTTCTAACATGATGTATAGGATATTGCTGTGTAAACTGAATAAAGTTACTATCTGTAAGAAGCTAATTGCGAGAACCCCTGTTTAACATTTCTTAATTGTTTATATTTTACTTTCAACACTGTTTGCATTGCTTTATTTAAAGCTCTTCCCAGGAACTTATTTGACTTTCTATTGCCTGTGAGTGCATTTGTTTGTTACTTTTTCAGAGCCAAATCCTTTTACTTTTGTTATTGCATTATTTATACATCGGATTTTAATGATGCGTAAAATGCATAAGAACAAGACGCTATGTATAAGGAATATTAACATATAACAAATAAATAAAATTTAGAAGTATGTTTTAATAACAAGGAAAAAAGAACACTGCAAATCCATGCTGAGAATAAGCTGAGCTCTCAGATCTTACCACTGATTTTCTCCAGCAGGGAAACGTCCTGGACTTCCTGCGGCAGCGAGGCAATCTTCTGACGAACTGCTGCGTCGCCTGATGCAGCATTCTCCAAGTCCTGTAGGGCCTTCACCAGCTCCTCTGTCTGAAAGTGTGTGTGTCAGAGTGTGTTTAAAGGGAATAGAGAAAGAAGGTTAGGAGTCAAAGAGGAGGTTAAATAAAACTGGAGAATAAGAGGAAGGTTGAAAGGAAGGGTGAGCGACAAAAGCAAGACGAGTAACAAAAGCAGCGCAAAGGCCTCCTACCAGTTGAGTTGCAGAGATGTCCGAGTTGTGAGGGGAGACGTGGTTCCTGTAGTCGTCATCTTCATCATCCTCCTCTTCCTGGATTTTCTGATAGCTGCGTTTCACAGCCTTCTTCTCTTCTGCAAAGTCAAGTTTGGAGACCAAAACAGAAAAAACACATCAATATCACTAAATGATGTAGTTTAACCTACATATTACACTATAGATGAGACAACAAAAATTGGCTTTTTCACAACACCAATAATGAAATGCTATTGTTTGCATTTTTATGATCTTTTGAGTGTAAAAAGCTATTCCACTTGATTTAGATATTATTTTTAAATGAAGTCATCAGCACGCAATTCCACCTCTAACAAAACGAGAATAGTGATGACTGTCAAAGTCTCCCACAATATGTAAACTAACACCCTTACAGTTTACAGGATTTGTCTACTATAATGTGTGTTGTGGATCACTATAAAAGGTTTGAAGCAACAAATACTAGGGGTAGGCAGATCCATACCTTAAAGGGCTCATATTATGCTTTTTGCCATTTTCCCTTTCCTTTATTTTTTTTGTGCATGTAATAGGCTTCTAAAGTGAAAAATCCCAAAGTCCACCCCAAAGGGACTTACCATCTCCAACAGAAAACACTTTTCACAGACTGCTCCAAACAGCTCTAATGTAGTCTAGCCTTTACTTCCGTGACAAACGTCACTTTGTAACACACGTTATAATGCTCGCCTAGCTGCTAATGTGGCACGCCCTCATATGCTGCTTCTGATTAGCTAGCAGTGCCTACCTAGCTACTGCGCAAGTATGGCTCCCAACAAAGATGGAACAGAAACGAGATGCCTCACTCTGTAGCTAAACAGTTCAACACACAAGGGGAAAAGAGTAGCTGCAGCATTGTGCAGTACAACAAAAATATGGTGTTTTTTAAAAATTAAACAATGTAAACCTATTGTGATATAACCTCTAAATACAATTATGAACCTGAAAATGAGCATAATATGAGCACTTTAAGTAACAGTACTACTGATACTTTATAGTGGCAATTAAAATATATTTAAAAGCTGCCTATTAACAATGCATTTACCACATGAATAAATACATTCTTCCCTTCACTGCATATTACATTAACTGCCTTTAATAATAAAGTGTTAGTATCAGTATTGGCATCAGAACAAAACCAAATTTTGTGGTATCACACACCCAATGGCAAATACTGTTCATATAAATGTAATGATGTAACAAACAAATGACCTAACAGTCATCTAACCTGAAGGCCTGGGACTGTTAGAGTCGTCTATGGCTAGTTTGAGCTGCTGAATGAAGTCTCCTCTGTAGAGGGCTCTCTCTTTCCAGATGTTCAGCAGTCTCTCCATGTGCTTTTTACAGCCCTCATCGGCTTCACTGCAGGAAGGTGGGACAATAGAGTACAGTAGTAGAAGAGAGAAGATTGATTAAAAAGAGAATTTTTACACTTCAAAACAGAAAAAAAACGTTTTTCAAGAAAACGTAGCAAATTTGTGAAACAGTGTTTTGCTGCCAGACAATTGGACCAAATGTGTTATATTTACCGTTAGCCTATTGTTTTAGCCCACATAATGTGAGACATCTACGTCCCAACAAACACACACAAACATCCATACACCCACACACACTTATTTGAAGGAGTCTGAAAGCATAGAATGGTCACATCACAACTACCTGGCAACATGGGAGCAGGCATCGACGAGGACCGTCTCAAAGTCTTTGGTAAACTCGGGTCCTTTCTTCTTGCTGTTCTGGATGACATCGTTGGCCAGATACAGGAAGGTCAGCTTCCTGGAGCTTTTAGCTGGAGGGTCACATAAAATCACGATATTTTCAAGATTTAAGATCCCTTTTATACTACATCAAAAGTAATTGAAAATGCCTTTAAATTAGTTTGCAGTTAAGTTTAATATATTGTATTGTTGTTTTATTAAACCTACCTGTGTACTGTACTTCAGCAATTGACTTCCAGTAAGTTTTGTCAATGTAGCAATAGTCATAGTGGAGTAACAGTTTTTTTAGATGAAGTCATGCCTCTTTACTAAAAAAGCAATAGGTTTTTGGTGTATGCTCTCCATCCTGATCTAGCTAGGTTCAACACATCTGAATTGCAGATTTGTTCAGCCGATACACCATCAATATTACCAAGGCAGGTCAACATGACCTGTTTTTGACTAAGTGTGATGTGTTGTGTTTTATGGTGCCTTTTTCTTAACTTATAGAATATGATGCATTGCTGTAGACTTAACTATCCAACAGTATATAGAGGATTTAAAATGAGGACAACCATAAACACCTACAGCAGTACAATGCAACGTACACATTAATGCACAAGTAATATTAATCCAGAAACAGCGTATTAGCAAAACACTGACAGGGAACATTTTACTGCACAGTGAGTACTCTAACTTTTGATATTTTTGCACATACTGCTGATGGTACTTACTGAATTACTTAACTGAGGTTTTGAATGCAGGACCTTAGATTGTAGTTGAGTATTTTCAGTGTGGTACATTAGTAGTATTTGCCACCACTGATGTAAACTACAAGTTGTTGTAGTAGCTATCCTGCCACATTAATACATAACCTCATCTTTCGCGTAACTAATATAGTGTTTTATCGCACAAAATCAACAACATCAATATACACGTTGCAGCAACCATCAGCACTGACAGCTCTCACCTTTTTTCAGCTCTCTGTGCCACACTTTGACGATGAGGCCCGAGTGTTTGCGGTGGTGGATGATCCACAGAGACAGAGTCTGGACGCTCTGCTGCGAGCTGCTCAGCTCCGTCAGCTTCTTCTCCAGGGCCGACTCGGAGAAGGACGACATGCCGGTATAAGTGTGTTTCCCCGCGACCCGACTGACCCGGACCCGTTCTAAAGAAACTGAGCTCCGACCTAGTTTGGAGAAACTCGCAATGTCATCAAAACTGAAGTTGTGTCGCTAACTTGCAGACATGCAGCATCAAACTGCCTCCTGCCGCCCGCTCCACCTAACGTTACGTCTTAACGTTACGTTAGCTCGTTCTCTAACTCAATTATCGACCACATCTACTAAACAAACCTGAAAAATGCGAGCTAGTTTATTAGCTGCTGTTTCCTCGCTGTCTGTAGTGTTTGTTTACAGCCACAGCTAACGTTAGCTAGCCGAGCCAAGCAGCCATCTGCAGCCCGGTGCAGCCCTGGGCTAAACCTGCGCTTTAACCCGGATTAAAATAAACCGAGCTTCTGTAATATTCGTGTAGAGTACGCAAACAAATTAAACTAAACTGCTAAAAAGTGACGGTGAGACTCACAGTTTGTCTTTGCTTGTCTAATCAGGAATAAGATTCAGGATTCCTTCGAAAAAATGGCAGCTTGCACTTTCACCTCGACATGTGCGTCGCACAGCAGTGACGCAGGCAGAGCCCGGCACCCCACGGACATCCAGCCCCTGTAGGCCTTCTCGTGTATTATACATCTACATGCCACATGTAGGCATCCCTGTATCCAGGGATCAAAATATAATAACATTGTACCCCTGCATATAAGCATGCATGTATAAGGTTACTCTCCAGACTAATTAACAGACTCTTAACCAGCGTATAGGAGTGTATACTCATAACTGTTCCTAACTGTTTACATGTCTCCAGTTTGCACATTCTTGACTTTACATTTGCACTGTTTACTGTTACTGTATTGTTACATATTATTATTATTATTATTATTATTATTATTATTATTATTATTATTATTATAATTGCTGTTGTTGTTGTCTTTATTTTTCACTTTTAAAATAGTTTTATTTTTATTTTGTATATTTGTAGTACAGTGGCTTGAATACGTTTAAACACCCAAGCTAAAGTTGATTAAAAAGAGGAATAAAAAAACATCTTTTGGAAATTGATGTTAATTCTTTAATAATTTCTTTTTTTAGGAAAATCCAACCTTTTAAGGACACCAACTTTCTTTCTGAATGGATAATGTATTGTAAATAAATACATGTTTTTCCTTAAAATACAGGGGGCATAAGTATACACACCCCCGTTTTAAATTCCCATAAAAACAGGCAGATTTTTATTTTTAAAAGCCAGTTATTTCATGGATCCAGGATACTATGCATCCTGATAGAGTTCCCTTGGCCTTTGGAATTAAAATAGCCCCCATCATCACATTCCCTTCACCATACCAAAAGATTGGCATAGTTTTAGTTCAGTTAGCTTAATAGCTGGTTTGATTTGCATTAAGAGATGATCTTATGGAAAGGTCCCCATGCCTATCTGTATTGTATTTCATGTTTAATAAAAGCAACGCTTCAAAAACAGATTAAAGTTACTTTGTATTTGATGAAAAAAACACATACAGTATATACTGTAATTCCGGGATATATCAATAATGTACCTTGATTTATGAATTAGAAGCTAAAATTTAGTTTATTCATTCTTTTGGTTACTTATTTCTTCTTCTTCTTTAATGTAATGATTTGTTTAAACTTTTATTTTATCTTTTTTCATCATACTGTACATGAATGCTGTTTTGTTCCTTTAACCCCAAAACAAAGTAATGAATTGATTATTTAAATAATTAGATATAAATTGCCACTGATGATAAATTTAAATATTGTTGATTAATGAACCCAAAACTGTGATGCATTTGTTTGTTAGGTGCCCTTAAAGTGTAAGATTTACATAGAGCGTGTCAGCAGCACACTTAGACTGCCCAGAAGAGCGGTCACCATGACTGAACATTATTTTTCTTGAATTACTTTAAAATCCTCAACAACAAATTGTAAAAATATTACAAATTATAACCTTACAATTGGAGGACAACGAAATCTCCTGCTTTATTATCAAGCCAATCACTGTAACATGTTACTTATTTAGTGTTTCATCTATTTCTCATCAGAAAGATGTGAACAGGTAATCTGACATTGTGAAAACTTTCTGAAACATTAAATTAAATCAGATACATGACTTGCGTGTTTTCATAGAAATGATCATGAAAGCGGTCAGCAACTACTTTTCTGTTGAGGAAAGCTTTACGATGCAAATATTTTCACTCAAATTTGTGTGTTTGTACTGACTTTTACATTTACATGTCTATTTGCCTCCATAATGCTGTGGTTGACAAAATGCACAATATTCCTATCAAAGCAATGGGTTTGGGTCCTGCACGCAGGTGAGTATCAGGCAAATTGTATGTTAGTACAACAGGTGTGTTTAGCTAAATGAACCTCAAATTTCAGCCAAAATGCAAATTCAGCTACACCTGCACAGACCTTCTCCTGGAGGACATTTTACAGTAACAAAAACAACAAACACTAATTATTAATGTTTCTTTTTAGTTTCCCAGTAAACCTTGCAGTGAGACAGATCTTTTTCACAGAATACACTTTGATTTGAACAGGAAAAGCAGATGTGAAAATAAATGTTCTTCTTTGTGTTATGTCTTTATTCACACATGTACAAATGAACAAAAAAAATACAATGTATAAATTGCAAAGGAATGTGAAGGAGAATCCCACCCCAGGGGCTTGACAAGTGGCGTTAGAAAACAATGACTCAGTTCTCTTTAAGGCAAGGTTAACAACTATTTCCAATACGTGCTCTTTTTTTATAAACGATTTGAAATGGTATTTACACCCCAACAGCAAAAAAATAACATATGGGCTCTGAAAAAAAGCAAAAAGTTCAGTCATGGCTGCTGTATTCCTGTAAAAACACCCACCAATTTTGTTACATGGCTTGAAACAAAAAAAGAGCCAATGAAATGTCTGCGTCTACTCTACCCCTATGATTACGAGACTAAGTTCACTGCGCGTTGTCACATTCATTTTATATCTATAATGTTTTTTAAGATCAATCAAAATAAACAGAAATAAACATGAAAAATAAAGATATAGTTAATTTATTCATAATATTAAATGTTGCTTATACTGGTGAATGATACATGAAGTAAAATTGGGGTCCTTTCTCTAACGCAGAGAAGCAGTGGTGGTTGTGCACGTCTGTGTGGGACGGAGCCCAGAGAACATGCTATTTCAAATCTTGCAATCTTTTCAACATTACCAACCCTGCCTTTAAGTGTCCTAGTAAGCTGTACTAGTGAGGCAGCATGCACTGCACCAGGACCCTTAAACTAGCTCAGCTTAATGTAATTCAGTATTTTTTATGTTCAGTCAATCAATTACACCTGTGCCTTACCTGTTGTGAAAAGTGAAAATATCTAATAGACCTTTTCACAGATGTAAACATTCTAAATGGACTCAAGTTGATTTCCTGTTGCAGTGCATGTGAATGGCATCAACTGACAGGAAGTTAACAAGTGGACAGGCTGTTGCCTAGCACTGCAATTCCATTGAAAAGGTCTATGTGGAAAAGACTAATGGCGAGGGAATCTGGAGTCACATTTGATTTTAACACTGCTTCCTCTGTTTGTGAGAGACAGGCCTTTTTTTACATGATGAGATGTCAAAACATGCCCACCCACCATATTTATTTAGAAATAGCAGGGTGTCACTTCTGTTTGTGATTGTTTAATTACACTGGCCTACTTGTTTCACACATTCAGCGACAGAGACTGGAGAGCACACATTGGTGTGCCATTCGTCTTCATGTAGCATCCTCTGCCCGTGCTGCTAAGCCTGCGGTTGAAATTTGTGGCAGCAAAAACAACAACAACAACAACAGCAACAACAACATCATCCACTCTGCATTGAGGAAGTTATTCAACTGATTGATGGGCCAGGTAAAAGTCTGTGTCACACCAATACAATCTCGAAGGACAATGGCTAACGGGGAAACACCAACACTGACGTCATTACAGTCGCTTAGTGACAGAGTTTTGGGGTTATAGGGCTGATCCTGGTCCAGCCATAAATCCTTCAAAAGGGACACTAATAAGGCAAAAGTGCTCAAAATTGTTTTTGTAACAGCTTTTAGGAATGGAATTAGCAGCTTTACGGTCTGTGTTTGCTCTGGTTTACAGTTGTATGTCATTTGTGAAAGATTAATGGAACAAGAAACACAGATCTCCCTTTTAATGGCTTATTACATTTTATTTTAATGAGAGGGAAACTCTACAGTCACACAAACAAATCTGATACGCAAATACTCTTCACTTAAGCAACAATCCCCGGAAAGATGCAAACAGGATCTTCTGTTCCCTCCCTATATCAATCCACACTTTCAGAAACAGGCCTAGATTCATTTTGAAAACCTCACTGAGCTTCCACACGCTTCCACAGCAGCAGTGTGTATTTGTGTGTGTGTGTGTGAGGTGGAGGTGAAGTATGGATCTGTCTGGTGCTGTGTTTCTTTCCTTAGGCTGTCTGATGCTGCAGTTTGCTGATGGGGAACTGGATTACATCTCTCAGGGACAGGGGTTGCAGCTGCAGGGCAACTTCTCCATTGCTGGACTCTTTCCTCTTCACTACACAAATGAACCAAGTGTTGCTTTGCCTGCATTGGGCCCATGCGATGAGTGAGTTATACTAGACAGTTAACTTCCAACTCCACTGATCAAATGCATCTAACTGGTGGTCTGGCTGTAAAAGAAACCAAATTATATATTTCACTTTATAGTCTAGAGTTTTACTTTGTGTGTCTTAATTCCTGTTATTCATTCCCCCTTTACATGTTGTCTTTTCTAGAGGTACACCCAACAAACACGGATTTCACCTGTTGCAAGCCATGAGATTTGCTGTGGAAGAAATCAACAACAGCACCGGATCGCAACCTCTTTTACCAGGGGTGAAGCTGGGCTACCAGCTTTACGACATCTGCTCCATGCCAGCCAGTGTCCTGGCCACACTGGACCTGCTGGAGCAGCAGTATCAAAGCCCCTCTACACCTGAGACGGAGGGAGACCCAAACTACATCAACAGTCAAAAGGCAGTGGCTGTGATTGGGCCAGACAGCAGCAGCACAAGTTTCACCCCCGCTGCTTTACTCGGAGCCTATCTTGTACCACAAGTAAGTTCTTACCAGGAAAGTTTAAATCCTGGCCCTTGAATCAATACAGAATCATTCCTTCCATGTTCTTGCTTCCTTTTAGATATCTTATGAAGCATCAAATGAAATGCTCAGCAACAAGTTCCTTTATCCAGCCTTTCTCCGCACAATCCCCAGCGACAAGAACCAGGTGGCAGCTATGATTCAGCTTCTGATCCATTTCAAGTGGACCTGGATCGCTCTCTTAGGCAGCGACAATGACTATGGCCTGCAGGGCATGCAGAGTCTGTCCGAGCAAGCACCAGACTACGGCATCTGCATTGCCTACCAAGGAATCATCCCCTCGTACAGCAAGGACACAATCCAGACCATGGAGAACATGGTGGAAAGCATACTGACGACCAAAGTCAACACCATTGTGGTATTCTCCAGCAAGTCAAAACTCAAGGACTTTTTCCCGTTTGTCATTGAGCGGAACGTGACAGGTAAGGTGTGGATTGGGTCGGAGGACTGGTCAGTGGCTACTCTCATATCAGGGATACCTGGGATCCACACCATCGGCACTGTGGTTGGTGTAGCCATCAAATCTGCAGCCATTTTTGGTTTTGAGGAGTTTGAGAGAAAGGTAGTTGAGGCTTCAATGCAACACAGTGACACCCAAGTCTCCAATGTTACCATGAGCCCAGGCAATGACTGTCTACAGAGCACTGACCTGTACAGCCTCGCAAGGAAGAACGTTTCTCTGGAGGAATATGACATCACCTCTTCCTTTAATGTGTACAAGGCAGTGTATGCTGTAGCTCATGCTCTGCACCAAGCACTTGGTTGTGATTCTGGAAAGTGCCAAAGGAGGAGGGTGTATCCATGGGAGGTAAGCAGATATAAACTTTTTGCAAAGAAGAAAATCTGTTAGAAGCACTTTGTATGTTAGGCACTGATGTTTCCTTCTTCCTCTCCACCTCAGCTGCTCTCGTGGCTTAAGAAGGTGCGATTTTCCCTGCGCAACACCTCTGTGTACTTCAACATTGATGGTGACCCGCCCACAGGATATGACATTGTTTCCTGGGTTTGGAGGGGGACTGACTGGTCACTCAGTGTGGTGGGCTCCTTCAACCCAGATCCCATTACGCTCACAGTGGTTGCTGATAAAATAAAGTGGCACAACACGGGAGACTCAAAACCAGTACGACCTATTGGAGTATCTTTGAGTAAAGTGTTTGTGTGAAAAGTTTAACAACTCTTTAGTTCAGTGCAAATATGGCATAACTTGTAGTGGAAACCTGCCATAAAATTATAAAATTATGATAATGTAAAAAGAATTGTCCTGATTTTAAAGAGACCTGAGCACAATTACCCCAAGCTGGGCTACGAATGCATGCTAAATGTATTTTTAAAGGGAAATATACAGTAATAATAATAATAATCAGACATTGCAAATTAAAATGTTAATTATATCCAATTAAATCAACGTCATATATTTTCTTTTTTGAACCCTGTCCGTTGTGTCTACAGGTGCCCCTGTCTATCTGCTCTCCACCTTGCCCGAGAGGCCACAAGAAGCTGCTGACAGGGATACACACATGCTGCTTTGACTGCCAGGCCTGTCCCTCTGCTACATTTCTCAATATAAGTGGTAACAGAAAGACACACCAGAAAACTATTCTAAGTAACAGAAAGAGGAGAGTTGTTTGAAAATGACCATCACTCCAACACACAATATTTTTTCAGCTGTTGTGTGAGGTTGACCACCAGGTGGCGTCAAGTACTCATACTATGTCCTCATGCAGGCACTAAAAACGATGCAAGCCTCCTTCTTGAAAAAGGTGCACTGTGCCTATACATGTCACAAATGCCTAAAAAAGGAAACATTTTCCCTTGATGACTCAACAATGTTAACTGTGAACTCTGACACACTGACTGGACAAAAACATAGCGTAGCTTTTACATCTATGTGTTCTCTCCTCCTCAGAATCCACTACATGCCAGCCGTGTCTCCCGGAGGAGTGGGCTCCCCCGAGCAGCGAGCAGTGTCTGAACAGGACCGTCCTGCTGCTCGCCTGGGATGCACCCCTCTCCATTGCCCTGCTCTTCTTTCTGGCCACCTGTCTTCTCATGACCTCCAGCTCCGCAATAATCCTCCTGCTCAACCTGAACACTCCTGTGGCCAAGTCTGCCGGAGGCCGCACCTGCCTCCTGATGCTGGCAGCCCTGACTGTTGCTGCCATGAGCTCTTTGTGCCATTTTGGCCAGCCTTCTCCTCTGGCTTGCATCCTCAAGCAGCCTCTATTCATCTTGAGCTTCACTGTGTGCCTGGCCTGCATCACTGTGCGCTCCCTCCAGGTCGTCTGCATTTTTAAATTTGCATCCAAGCTGCCGCCAGTGTATGACAAGTGGACCAAAAAACACGGGCCAGAGTTTACCATTTTCCTGCTGTCCATTATTATCTTGCTAATTTCTGTGTTCCGTGTGGCCATCAACAGTCCCCATCCATCCAAGGATCTCAACTTTTACGAGGACAGCATTGTATTGGAGTGCAGTGGCACACTCTCACCTGGTGCAGGTCTTGAGCTTGCTTATGTATCAATGCTCAGCATCCTCTGCTTCTCTTTCAGCTACATGGGCAAAGACCTGCCAGCCAACTACAACGAAGCCAAGTGTGTGACCTTTAGTCTCATGGTGTACATGGTCTCGTGGATGAGCTTCTTCACCATCTACCTCATCAGCAGAGGCCCATTCACAATGGCTGCGCACGTGTTCGCCATACTCTTCAGCGTCCTGGCCTTCCAGGCAGGTTACTTCCTGCCCAAAATTTACATTATTGTCCTGAGGCCGCAAATGAACACCACTGCCCATTTCCAGAACTGTATTCAAATGTATACCATGAGCAAACCATGATGGTTGTAATTATTTCAGTTGGTGAGAAATAGTTTGATTGTATCATGCAGGAATTGCAGGTACAATAACTGAAATAGGTTGAGTGTCACATTTATGTTTAAAAGATTAATTGTAAGTGTACATTTATTTTTACTAGATCGGTCTCAGTAGGAGAAAAGAATAAGAAGAAATACACTTTATCTTTGTCTCTGTCTTTTGATGTCCATGATTTAATGATTGAAGCTGATTCTTATTCAGCTGGATCCAGGTCCCTTGATACAGCACTGTGTGATATAACCGACAAGCAAATCAAAAAGTAGGAGTCAATAAGCTTTTTGAACACTTTGACTTGTCATAACAGAAAGAAACACAGATGTAATGAATAACATTAAGTTTGACTCTGTTCTACTAAAGTGGCCCATCCCCTATGCATGACAGTGAATGTTTTTACATGTACAACTTTGGTTATGATCAGATTTTCTGTGTTCTAGTTCTGAGCACATGTACAGTGGTGCTCAAAAGTTTACATACACATGCTTAAGTTGACTAAAAAGAGGAATAAAAAATCATGTTTTGGAAATTTATTTAATACCTAAATTAAAAAATGAGGTAAAATCAAACCTTTAAGGACACCAATTTTCTTGTGAATGAATAACGTATTGTAAAAAAATAAATGTTCTTATTTAAAATACAGGGGTCATAAGTATACATACCCCTATGTTAAATTCCCATAGAGGCAGGCAGATTTTTATTATAAAGGCCAGTTATTTCCTGGATTCAGGATATTATGCATCCTGATAAAGTTCCCTTGGCCTTAGAATAAAATAGCCCCACATCCTCACATACTCTTCACCATGCTTAGAGATAGGCATGGGATACTTTCTATAAAATCATCTCTCAATGCAAATCAAACCAGGTATTAGTCAACTGAAATAAAACCAGCCTATCTCTAAGCATGGTGAAGAGTATGTGAGGATGTGGGCTATTTAATTCTAAGGCCAAGGAACTTTATCAGGATGCATAATATCCTGAATCCAGGAAATAACTGGCCTTAATAATAAAAATCTGCCTGCCTCTATGGGAATTAACATAGGGGTATGTATACTTATGACCCCTGTATTTTAAATAAGAACATTTATTATTTACAATACGTTATTCATTCACAAAGAAAATTGGTGTCCTTAAAGGTTGGATTTTACCTCATTTTTATTTAGGTATAAAATAAATTTCCAAAACATGTTTTTTTATTCCTCTTTTTAGTCAACTTAAGCATGGGTATGTAAACTTTTGAGCACCACTGTAAACATCATGTCCTGATTTCAGAAAACTGGATAACCCCTATACTGGTTTTGAGCTGGATACACTAGCTGGTGAACGCCGATGGAAATCAGGACACTGTTGCAACAAACATCTTATCCAGGTTTATGAACATTCTTTGTGTCTAAAGAATGTAGTTGCTGAGATGGTTAGTAATTTAGACACAAACTGCACAAAGATAATCAGACACCTAGATACTGTTATGATCATGCAGGAATATGAATAACCAGGTTTCGTTCAGCTATCACGCACAATTAAAAGACCCAGACACATAAGCAAGAACATAGAATTCAGCCATCATTAATTTTATTGTTTTCACCTGTACTTTTCCTACTGTACCTTGTCAAAGTGTCTGCTGTGTCAGAATCATTCTTATTTAACATTTCTAAAACTTAAACTCTGATTTCCTTGCATGGATTCATAAACCAAACACTAAATAAAACTAAATTTTTCTGGAAAAAGAATGTTTCTTTCATGTTTCTGAGGAAGTTTCACTTGTTTCCAGAATATTGAAAACTGAAAAGGACAAAAGCCTCACTAGTATCTATAAAATCAAATCTTAATTAAGAAGTGTACGTCTTGTCTGTTTTAGTTGTTTTTGAGAATTCTTTATCTTGTTAAGTGACCCGAAAAGCTTTACTAGTTTATAAATGTCGGCTTCGGTCGACAAAACAAGTGATATGATCATATTTCCAAGGATCTGACAACAAGTGGCAGCTGCTCACAGAAAAAAAGTTTGAGTTTTGCACCATATTGTGACATCTCATTGCATATCAAATAAATGCACAATTGGCCTGTCTTCATGCACACACACACACACACACACACACAC
>NC_045739.1:15047158-15049356 GCF_008692095.1 Etheostoma spectabile | reverse complement strand
GCACACACTGCAGAGGGCTGCTGTTGGCTGTTGTTTGAGAGGAGAGATAAAAAGGCCTTTTGTGGCTGAGGTCAGCGCCATTGACCAGTAGCTGTGTGAGTAGAGTCCAAGCTTGGTTTTCCCACAGTCTCTCTGTCCCCTCACGGATTAATACCCTCGGTCAACAATAGAAGTGTGCCATGGGTGAACAAGCAGGAGTTTTATTGTCAGTACAACAAGGACCAGAGCAATGTGTTGTGGGGAAGATCTCTGGAGTTTCATTTCGCAAGCTTTCTGATCCATTGCATTTTCCCATTGCAAGTATTATACATCATAACACAATATACAAAACATGTTTAATCTTTTTCTCCAAAAGACTACAATAGGACAACCAAGGTGTACCACAATACAAACAAAAAAATTATGAAGAACAATTCACAGTCTAGATGTCATTAAGTCTGCAGGTGCAGCAGCATGGCATTTGTTGTTAATTTCATTAATAATGCATTTATCAATTAAAGTCCTCACACCATTATTAGTTTATGTAAAATTGTCTCATGTGGGATGAAACTTTATTTGTAACTGTGACCATAGAAGATAATGATGTTTTTTTTAGACTTTTGGCAATGGACACAAAACGTACAAAGAAATTCCAAACTAGTATACCGGTAATACAAAATTGAAGAAATATCTTAGTTCCACACAATTACATCAGTAATACCATGCTTACATCCAATACCGTTTTACCTTGATGCCACCAATGCATTCAATTCTATTTAATTATTCCCTGGGAGCACATCAGGAGATACTGCCTGTGTTCCCCTGTGTAACTGGAGAGTGAGATAAGCAGCAGCCTGATCAGAGACTGACAGCACATCCTTCTGTCTTGATATACATTTATCTTGGGAATAGCTTTATCTCTACTGGCCAGCCTGTGATTGCTTCACCTCTAAGTTATTGATGCATGTCCCCATTTGTTACAAACCCCAGCCCTGCCTGAGCCACATGGCTTTGTTATGCTAATGTATCACTATAAAATGAAGAGCAGCTCCTCCAGAGTAGTCAGAGCTTACAGTGCCATCCGGAAGGAGCTGCCAACATCACCTGCACAGACATGGCTCCCTGCTCTACTATTCACCACATCACAATCTCTGAGAAAGACAACATCAAAGTTAGTACTGGAGGGGATTTGAAGGGCTTGTAAAGTAGGAATGTGTTTTTTACCAATTTGAATTGTGAGTTTACCGGCCTGTCTCTTCTTTCCCAGATGAGAAAACCTGCTGTGGAGAAAATGCGCAGAGATCGCATTAACAGCTGCATTGAACAACTCAAGATCATTCTGGAGAAGGAGTTCCACAAGCAGGAGCCCAACTCCAAGCTGGAGAAAGCAGACATCCTGGAGATGACTGTGAGCTTCCTGAGGCAGCAGCTGCAGCAAGGCCCCTGTCAGAGCGACTACAACCAAGGACTCTCACTGCTGGAGGGACTCAGTGCACTTCCTGTCTGCTGGATCAACGCAGAGAACTCTGTCAAATCTTGCAGGTCCTCCAGCAGCAGGAGCAGCAGCTCCATCAGACCCAGAGAGCCAGCAGCCCCTCCCAGTCTGCTCCCCCTCAGGCCCACCATGCGCGGACCGCCGCAGCAGAGGCCCTGTTTGGAGGCCTTGGGTAGAGACTATCAGAGACCTGAGGGGGCTTTCCCTCACTATGTAGGAAATATGTTTCCAGCTTGCTCACTTATGTGGTCACTGAGTGTTTTTAGTGTTTCATCATATTGATGAGAACATACGTAAGAGGGATTCACACACTGGAGATCATTCAGCACACGTGCAACACTGTTTCTTTCAGGGAAAAGATGTCACAGTATATCCTCGTGCCTCACATTGAGGTTGTTATCAGTTTTTGTTCCTTTATGGAACTAAAAATATGTAAACTTGTTCTGAAGTTTAAAATGTATGTCAAATTAGTAGAGTTGTTTACTGAACACATCTGCTGTGACTTATTGCCTTTAATAAAGGAAGAAAGTATTTGACTGAATGCAGGGCATTTGTGTATGCTGTGTATTATTTTGTAATGCACTGTAAGTCAATACTGTGTGTTGTAGAAGTATGATTTAATTGGGAAAATTTAAAGAAAACACCTTTTATTGAAATCCAAATTTAAGTTGGATGTAGGATGGATGTGTGTGTGTGTGTGTGTGTGTGTGTGTGTGTGTGTGTG
>NC_045739.1:15039500-15047148 GCF_008692095.1 Etheostoma spectabile | reverse complement strand
GTGTGTGTGTGTGTGTGTGTATGTGAGAGTGTGTGTGTGTGTGTGTGTGCGTGTGTGTTTCATCTGATATGATTCATGTGTTATTGGATGCTTTTTTTAAGAAGTGCCATCTGGGAGCTCTTAGATAAATGCGGATAAAATTCATATTGCCATGTGTAAATCTATAAATTCCAACTTATATTTTTTTAGTTTTCAATCAAAAATATTATTTTTACACAAGGCCAGTCAAAATTATGCTTTTGTTTCAATGCATAAACATTTTTTACAATTTCCTGTGGGATGAGCTCTGTATTTAATACAGTTTGTAAAATTCAAATAAATGCTGTCACGTTTTGTTATTTATAAGGTTTAAATCAAAGGAGGGAATGTCTATATTACAGTGACAGTTCAAGACCATTTCAAATGGAGGGGCCAAGGTGGGGCCACATGCAATTTTAGGGTCCCTAATAATGAAAGAAAAAGCAGTACTACTTACTACCAACCCTCCATAAATTTGGTTCTGCAAAAGACTAACGATAAACATATAACAACAAACACAAGAATGATCATTCAGTTTTAACCTACATTTATTTTTTCCCCTCTCCCTCCCAAAAACTGCCACTGCTATACCAATATTTTTGGTCAAAGCATAACTTTTAACCTGCATATCATGTATGTGGAAACATCCTGATAGTTCCTGGGCCAAACATTACATGATCTTCTCCAAAGTAAAGACAAGCTTATACAGTTTTAAAAAAAGGTTCATAATGATAATTGGCCAAAAATTGTAAAGTTATTGTTAATGTAATGCCTTTATATTCTCAAATAAAAATACAAATATTAATGCCTAGTTCATTAAATTCACAATCTGGAACCAGTGTTTTTTTTAATGATTGTATCTTTTATTGTTAATTGTCATAAAAATGTTTGAAATGCGTTTTAAGAGCCTAAATGTGAAAGCAGAACAGCAACATCAACACAAATGTTTATATGTGCATCAACTTGCACAAACACACCAACACACACACCTTTATCATCATCCTCATGATCCTCATCCTCACATACAATTTGGCATAGACAACTCAAAACCCAAGAGAAATATTCTCAACAGCAGCTGTCAGTATAAGTATGGCAGATACTGTTACATCAAGCAGTCCAAAGATCAACTCCACTGGAGTATACAGTCATTTCACAAGATTTGACAAAACCATTATCACTCAAAATCAACTTTCAGCTTTAAACACAACTGAAGAGCAAACATCAAATGTGAATCAAAGTCAAAGCAGGACAACCTTCAAATAAGTGAGAGCCTTTGCTTTTACTACTTGTCCATCAATGTGATGAGACAATAATTAAACCCATTATGAATGAGCAGGCTGGAAACATATTTCCTACATAGTGAGGGAAAGCCCCCTCAGGTCTCTGATAGTCTCTACCAAGGCCTCCAAACAGGGCCTCTGCTGCTGCTGTCCTGCAGCATGGTGGGCCTGAGGGAGGAGCAGACTTGGGAGGGGCTGCTGGCTCTCTGGGTCTGATGGAGCTGCTGCTCCTGCTGCTGGAGGACCTGCAGAGATGTGACAGAGTTCTCTGCGTTGGATCCAGCAGACAGGAAGTGCACTGAGTCCCTCCAGCAGTGAGAGTAGCCTTGGTTGTAGTCGCTCTGACAGGGGCCTGGCTGCAGCTGCTGCCTCAGGAAGCTCACAGTCATCTCCAGGATGTCGGCTTTCTCCAGCTTGGAGTTGGGCTCCTGCTTGTGGAACTCCTTCTCCAGAATGATCTTGAGTTGTTCGATGCAGCTGTTAATGCGATCTCTGCGCATTTTCTCCACAGCAGGTTTTCTCAACTGGGAAATAAGCGATAGGTATAGGTAAGTTCAAGAGTAAGTTCATGGCTCAAATCGGCAATAAACACACACACACACATTCCTACTGTACAAGCTGTTGCAAATCCCTTCAAATTCCCTCCAGTACTCACTTTGATGTTGTCTTTCTCAGAGATCCTGATGTGGTGAATAGAGGTGTAGCCGATGGGGCAGGGAGCCATGTCTGTGCAGGTGAAGTCAGCAGCTTCTTATGGACTGCAGTGTTTAGCTCTGATGTCCCTGGAGGGACTGCCCCTCATTTTATAGTGAGACATTAGCATAACAAAGCCATGTGGCTCAGGCAGGGCTGGGGTTCCCACACTCTGACCAGTGGGACTCCCAGCACAACAATGGGAGACATGTCAATAACTCAGAGAGCATGTATCTGTGCGAGGCATGTTTCCCAAGATAAGCAACAGGTAATTAACATGTTATCAAGCGGTCATGTGAGATTTAATCATAGACTGAAGGTCCAAATTACATTTTTGAGATGCAAAATAAGGCGAAGTGATGCGCACAAAAGTGAGCATCTTCAAAGGGGGTTACTGCAATAAAGAACCAAATGCTTCACTGCAATAAAACAATATAAGCTGAACGCTTTCATTTTCTCTTCAAAGAAAGCTTCCCTTCCTCCAAAAAGCATTTTGGTAGCAGACTGGGGCATTTGGACAACACAAAAATGTTTTCAGAAGAACAGGTGACTCTTTCTTTGGTCACAGGTTCCCCCTGAGTTAGGCTTTTTACGTTTTTTACGTGTAAAATAAGTAAGATGAAGTGAAAGAGTAGTGAGGTCACCAACTCCAGAGAGCGTCAATGACGTTCACAGACGTCTGTCTGCATCAATTGGATGCAGATGAAACATTTCATTTCCCACCTGTTGCTTTTCCAGCTTTACACGCGCTGCTTAACGTTACATTTCACCTTCACTCTCGAAAACGCCAGTTTCCCACAGCAGTAACGTGTGAAGAAAGACTGCACTAATCTGAAGAGACTGATCAAAGGCTACTGCTGACTCGCGTGTGAAAGCAGGCAAGTGGCGCACTTTCTCGGCGGCGCGAGTCGACGACCGCGTGCTGGCCGGAGGTGCGGTTAAGGGCAACAAAAGATCTCGTGTGCACAGCATGACTTTTAGATTTAGTTTGTTATGGTCCTCGTTAAGAACAAACAAGGACGGGGGCGAAATTAACCATTTTTTATCTGAGTCCATGCAGAAAGACTAAACTGACATCATGTTTTTTTAGATTAAATACATCACACTCAGAGAGAAAGAAGCCATGCACATTTGATTTCTAATAATTTAAGCCGTGTACAAGGAGAATTGACAAGAGTCATATGTTGGCCTACATGGACCTGGAAACAAGTCATGAATACGATTTTATTTATGAGACTTTATAGGTCTTTTACTTAACCAAAATATACTCCTTAACACCGCTGTCAGTGTTAATGAGAGGAGATGTGACACCTGTAAATGGGTGCATCCCTCATTGAGACTGTTTATTATTAATATATTACTAATATTAATTATTAGTTGAATAATTGATTTGTAAAAGAACTGTCAGTTATTTGGAAAATTACATTAACATTTTTTTATAAAGGCACTTTCACAAGTTATGAAGATTTAATTCATTTAGTGTCATGTCTTGTGATGCTTTTTATTTAGACAACAATTCACATTTAATTAGGTAAAACAAATGAAATCTGGATTATTGTTGTTATTTCTCACATATTAGTCACTGAGTTCTGCTGAAAAACTGTACGCAACCTTTCATCATAAGTTCTTGTCTAATGTTCTCTGTGGGACTGAAAAACCATGTGTCAAATTAGTGTCAAGTTAATAGCATTACGAGCGGGTTGGCAGTGTGCCTCTAAGGGCCCCCATCACTGGCTGGCCCCAGATGTGAAGCCGGCCTTGTGGGTGCAGTGTGAGTAGTCCCGTCTCCCTAGTTTCCCACAAGTCCCCAACATCAGGGTAAATGAGCTACAAAAGCCATGCCGTTCCTCAATGCTCCACTAGGAATGTTAATTGATCTTTTGTTGCAGGACAAACAGAAACTCTGTGTCTCGGTCCATCTGGGGAAAACTAGTCAACTGACTTCACTGCCTGGCACAGAGCAGTCTGTCTGCCCGGAGTCTGTGTTGACTCTTTTAATTCAAGGTTTCAGACACCCATCTACAATATCTCAAAGTAGAAATGCCACAACAGAAATACAACACCATACAAATATATACAACCTGACACTACAGATGTGTAACAAATGAAATGGAAGGTATTTCAAAGTGCTTTACTGATTTGAAAATCTGCAAAAGACAATGAAAAGGAAAACAAACTTGAAATAGAAAACCAAATGATACAAATATTTGAATGAGGAACCAGCATCTTGCAATCATACGGTACACCGGCACGTGAGTAAATACAGTACGTAGTTACTTTCTCTTATGTCTGTAGCTCTCATCTTTGCAGCATTAAAAGCACAGAAACTGTAAAGTCTCGTCCATGTTGGGCTTTATTATCTGTCCCCTCCATTGATTTCATTGTAGACATGTTTGTGTGAATTTGTGCCTCCTCTGAAAGTTAGTGTGCACTACACGGCTGCTGGGGGGTCTTTGTCTACAAGTGTGTGTGAAGACGAGTTCCCCTCCCACCAGCAGCCTGAGAGCTCTGAATTCCTGCCATAAAGTCTCGCCCATCGCTCAGACCTGCGGCGGCGCAGAGCGGCTTCCCATCAGCCATCTCTCTGTGAGTGTGATATCTCCCGTTTCCCACACTCTGTGCCTATTCACTGGCCCTGAGACGGGAACAATAGAAGTGTGTCTTGTTACACATCACATTAGCTACGGCGTTTGATCTTCTGTTGAAGAGGGAGGGGAGGTAGCTTCAGCCAGACCATCTGGCCTGGCCAACTAGACCCTGAGAAAGTCCCAGGCATGCCACATTCTCCATAACTTTTGCACACACAAATAGTTGTGAAAGACTTTTGTGGCACTTGAGACATAATTCAAGCAGGAGACAGCGTGCCACAGCCAGCACAACACAAGTGGGTGACATGTGGGGGTGTCCCCCCAGTTTTTCCATTTTTTGAACACCTGTGCACCAGTAAGCTCAGAGAAGAGGAATATTTAATGATCCCTGTGGGAAATACTGTGGAAAATAGTAAGGTGAAAGTCAGTGAAGTAAAAACCTGAATAGCATTACTCATATTTCTACATTGTTTAAAACTCATTGTTGGGTGGCCAGATAGCTTAGTTGCTAGAGCGACCATCCATGTATAGAGGTTTACTCCTCGATGCAGTGGGCCAGGGTTTGACTCCAACATGTGTCCCTTTGCTGCATATCATCCCCCCTCTCTCTCCCCTTTAATATCTTCAGCCGTCCTGTCAAAAATGAAGGCTGAAAATGCCCCAAAAATATATTTAAAAAAAACTCATTGTAGTTAAATCAGGTCCTTATGATATATTTAACTAAAAATGAATAATCTGCACTTCGAGCAAATCACTAAACACACATTCACATCAATTAACTATAGGAAGACCATTATTTTAAATGCAGTTTAAATGTGCAGCACAACTGTTCAGCTCTTAATAATAAACCACTCAATACCTGTAGAAATGATGATGTTGCATTTGCTTTGGTACCAGAAAAAAATAAAAATGTGTTCTCCTTTGCACAAGTATACTGAAAAATTTGGGCTTTCTCCCATTCTTGAAATGATTCTTTAAAACATACAATGCAAAGTGTGTGCACTGTTAAAATATGAACCCACTGAAGAATGGGGCCTATACGGCAACAAAGTGAATATGCAGAGTTAGAGTAAATTATGAATACCTGACGATGTAGCACATGTTTTAGGATTATCCAAGAAGACTGCTACAGGAATCGAAACTTGATTTATGTATTGTTGAGCAAGGCATAGTAGTGAAGGTGATGTTAGTTTAATGCTGTGCTGAGAAACTCTCTGGTGTGACTTGCAATAAGTGTGTGGTCCTAAACGGAGTTATTGCCAAAATGTTGACCAGAACATATGTGCGCTTCTATATACAGGAATTTGTTCATTATTCATTCAATCATTCAAGACTTACTGTTGGCACTAACACACAAACAAACTTTCTGATGTATGTTTTTATGTGTAGGTTGTCCTCTGACACTCGGTCAGCAATGAGAAAAGTAAAGAAACTACTATTGTTTATGTTTGCAAAACTTCATGTGAAGTTTTCCATTTATTTTCCAAGTTCAAAGGCAAACTTCTCAAGGAAGCAATTTAACAGATTCTTTCATTGAAGATTGATGGCCACATAAAATGCCTTTATAAAAGGTATTCACTTAAAGATGAAAAAACATCCATCATGAACATTACAACAGTTAACAGTCCTTGTTGTAAATGGTTACACATAGTAATAATCAAGAATAATCATAAGAAGATTTACAGTAAAGAGGATCCATGGGATCCATTTATGGGATGTTGTTGATTCATCAACAACAAGCTGATGGAATGTATCAGTCAGTGATACTCGGTACCAAAGATAGTGACTAATTTAAAACACAGAAATCAAACAGTGTCTCAGACACTTAAATAGTTTCAACCCAACATAGGTGGTACAACAAGATCATTCAGTGATGTTTGCAAAACAAACAAACTAAAGTTGTCTTTCCCCAACAGGAACATTTAACACAATCACAGAGGAAGCACTTTAAATTATAAAGTGTATAATGTGCATACACATGGTGTACATGTTCAGTAAAACCTGAATCATTTCAGTCCTTCCAAAGGAATACTGGCACGTTGTGCCCTTTTTCGCCCTACTAGTAAAACACTCAACAATATAAAACAGACTTCAGTGAGTCTTCAACTTTCTGTCCATGACGTTCACAGACGTAGTTCTCTCTCTCTCTCTGTGTGGAGGTGATGCTGCCTCCATCCTACCAGGGCCTCCACAGAGCACTGCTGGCCTGACCCTTGCTGGAGCTGACCTGATGGAGAGGAGAGCCAGGAGGGGACAGGATGCAGGGACTGTGGCTGGACCCCTGCAAGCCCTGGAAGTGGCTGAGCAGCCGTCGATGGGCCTGAGTCTGGACCTCACAGTGGGACAGGAAGCTGACGGCCTCCTGCACGCAGCGGGAGTAGCCGTCGCTGCCCGTCATCAGGCCAGAGGTTGCGCTGGTCTGATGCTGCTGCTTCTGCTGCTGCCAGCATCTCAGATAGGACACGGCCATCTCCAATATGTCCGCCTTCTCTTGCTTAGAGTCGGGTTGCTGCTTGAGGAACTCAGGACCCAGCAGGGATTTCAGCTGCTCGATGCAAGTGTTGATACGGTCTCTGCGAAGTTTCTCCACCATTGGCTTTCTCAGCTGAAGAAAGAGAAAAAAGAACCATTTAGAATATAAAATCAAATCTTTACATATTATGTGAACACTATTCAACAAGGGAGTTAGGTGACTTTATAGAAATCTAATTTACCTTGTGAGCAGGAGTCAGGTGTTCCTTAGGATAGCTTGCTTGTCCAAAAACAGTGGGCGCCATAGCTGTAGAGTTAGAGCGTTCCTGCTCAGTGCGAAGAGCCAGTTGAATCTGAGCTGCCTTCTTCTCTGCCTCTGCCCTGTATTTATACACCCAAATCTCCATATGAATGTGTGGGTCTTGGGCTTGTTGGAGTTTCTCACAGTCCACCAGCCAATGAGAGCGCTGGGAAGGGCTTTGAGGAACGCAGGGCTGCCACATGCTCAATGAAGTGTTTATAGCCGTAGGGACAATGAGTGTGTCTCCGGGGAGCAGGTGGAGGAATAGACTGCGAGAGAAAGAGCCCCGGGGTAGG
>NC_045739.1:15028085-15039490 GCF_008692095.1 Etheostoma spectabile | reverse complement strand
GGGGGGGGGGGGGAAGCTGGGAGACTGACCCAGTGCTTGTGTTGATATGGGAAAGTGGTGACCCCAGAGGGAAGCACGCCGCTGTCTCATGTCATCTCAATAATTGAGCACAAAGTGCCTCTGCCACCAGGCACACGTGGATGTTACAGAGGGCCAACCATTAGAAAAGGGCCAACATGCAGCCACTTCCACCAGTTTGACACGGCAGACTTTCCTCATGGAGCTGTGCAACAGTTGAGATGTCTCAGAGATGAATAACAAAAGAGCTTCTCTGTAAGTTTTAAATATAAAACAAATAAAAACTACCTGATAAAAAAAGAGAATGTATGGATTCTTTCTGTGGGATTTTGGCCCACTCACAGTTTTAATAGAGCAACATACATTCTTCTTTCGCATGATAAATTTCTGTATTTTTGTTTTGTATGTTCTCTTCTCACTGCTTTG
Organism: Etheostoma spectabile; assembly: GCF_008692095.1. Taxonomy (NCBI): domain Eukaryota; kingdom Metazoa; phylum Chordata; class Actinopteri; order Perciformes; family Percidae; genus Etheostoma; species Etheostoma spectabile. Next base: position 15,039,046 of record NC_045739.1, on the reverse strand, counting down.
GAGTGGACAAGATGACATCAGGTGAATTTAAGAGATCTAACTTCCTGGTTTAACTTCACACTATCATAGCCTGCTGTTTTACTGTGTAAAAGGCAGTATTTCTGTGCTCATTTTCTGTGCAGATGCTGTCATTCTAAATACGTGTCAATGACAAATCAGTTCTGACACGTCTGTTAAAAGGACTCAGTGGTCAAGTTTTTGGAATTCAGTTTGTCCTGTATAATTTAATTGCAGGTGTCATTTGAAGCATTAGAGTGGGAAACTGCTTCAGCTGTAAACATCCTAACAGTCTCCACACTCCCAGCACATGTTCACACATCAGGCAAGTCCTCACATACTTATACAGACAGCCACACTCTCATTCACTTTCCCACCCCCACTCACTCTCACACTCACACACACACACAGAGCTGGCTGACCTGCCTGCCGCTGGCCACGTCTCAGTCACACGCTCCCTTCCTGCCTGTGTGGAACGTGGGAGCCGCTGTGGTCCCAGGCTTCCCACACTTCAGTGTTAATGACACTGAGGCCGGCTGCACAAAGTAAGTGTGCCCCATCGAACAAAGATTGAGTGACCAACCCCCCTCCCAACACACACACCCAGGAACACAGTGCTTCCAGGCAGACCATCTGGACGGACCGTACGCTATTGTCAGCCAATCAAGCATGGGAGACACTCACCGTGAGAATTGGAGAGGCTGAAATAGAGACAGAAAGTTAAATGAGAAGAATAGGGACAGAGTGTGTGTGTGTGTGTGTGTGTGTGTGTGTGTGTGTGTGTGTGTGTGTGTGTGTGTGTGTGTGTGTGTGTGTGTGTGTGTGTGTGTGTGTGTGTGTGTGTTTGTCTTTGTGTGTTTTCACAGTTTGGGCCTAAAAATGATCAGTTGCATGAAATAAAAAGTTGTAAAAAGTGGACTCATGAAAAAAAAAACCACATTAAGGACAAAACTTTAACAAGTAACAACAACCTGAGAACCTATATTATTGTCAGTTGTGATTAATCCTGTAATGATTTTACATATTGCCGACATTTAGAAGGTACAACTTGTTCTACATTTCTATATAAAAAGTGGAAGAGCAGGTCTGACACCATTCAGGTTAAGACTGAACATATTTGTCCACCATGTTGTCATATCAACAACCTTCTTCTCCATTTAGGACGTCATCAGGCTGACATTTTACGTGCACATTCCCACCACATATCACTCCCAGTCGATACAATTTCAAGGATGCTGAGTGACAAGAGACCTGCAAAGGGCCCCTCCCTCCTGTTTGTTTAGATTGGGGCCATTGTACCACATGAATTCAACTAATTCATTCACATCCTATTGTCATAATGCTGCTTTGTGATTGGCCAAACACTGAGAACCAGCATCACATTAAATCGATGGGAAAGTTGGTATAAGTATATAAAGGAAGGAGGTCGTAGTGGGTAAAATCATAATTCTGAACGCCTCTTGTAGCAGACACAGGCCTGGACTGACTGGACGCCATTTGACTGCATATTCACTATGAGGGATCAGCACACAACGTAAGCTCAAATAGAGAAAATTCATCTGCAGAAGTAGTTAATTTGACTCATTTCTTTTCCTGGAACTTTTGTCTCATTCAAGGTCACCAGGGCGTCGGTTTTCACTAGCAGGGTTTTGTTAAGCTATCAGGGCCACGATTGCCACTTGATACAGGAATTTGACTCAAAGAAAACACACCAATATTGAATGGAAGTGTCTGTCAGATGATCAAAGTGATGTGTTAAAGGCTCAGTTCACCCACTTACCTCTAATGCAGATTTGTTATTTGTTTTATTTGACTAGTTTCTGAGACTTCTGCCTCCACTCCAAGACAATGGAGGTGAATTTCAGCACCCAGATCACACTAACAACAGGGATTATTAACAATAAAAACTGGCATGTGGAGTATCCAGAGTAACAGGAACACTAATTATAGATAGATAAGTTTTGTAATTTTTCAATGCTGGGAGCACCACAAACAAAACTCCATTCACCTCCTTGGGTGAACATACCAGCCTTTTTACTCTTTAGGATTCTGTAAGTAAAACTTCAACTGGTGTTTTGTCTGGGTATCCAGCATTAATCTGATGTTTCTTTTTTTTTTTTTCTCTTCAGCATGTGTAAGGTGATGGTTTTAGAGAGGAAATGCACAGACAGAGCAGTGAGGCTCCGCTCAGCACTGGAGAGCCAACTCAACACCGGGGTGTCCAGCTCTGATGTGTGGGACAAGACGGTCAACTTCTTCACAGTAAAGAAAGCCTTGATTTTCCATAATGGCTACACCAAATCCTCCAGAGAGGCCATGCGGCTGTTCCCCTCAGCTGCTGAGGACGTGACGCCGCTGTGCTGCCAGTAAGAGATGACACTGGACATACACATAAAGACTATGACTACATGTTTCTTAGTACAGAACATTGTCAAGAAGAAGCTCCAAATAGAAAACACTCTTCAGATGAAAAAGGACTTTAATTCTTGTGTTCTCTTAGGTGTTTTTAGATTAGATTAGATTCAACTTTATTGTCATGACACATGTACAGGTACAATGCAACGACATGCAGTTTAGAGAGAGCCTCCGGGCCGCAGTTGTTTAAAGCGCCGCCACCGTTTTCACTTCAGTTTGTGGAAAATGTTGAAAAGATGGTAAATTTATACCATTTATCCTGTAAACATATTGTTTACAAATGGGCCTTAAAATGTGCATTGTATGCCTTAAGCCTTAGTACTTATTGAAACGGGTCACCTGAACACCATGTTGTTGAGGTTGTAAAACTAAAGTGATATTCCTTTGTATAAAGGGAAGATGTGTATGCCAATGCATACTTTGTTTTGTAAATGTTTTTGCATTGTGTGGAGTGGTTATTTTTAGTTAAGTATAAGACGTTGCTGAGAGTGTGCTAAATGTGCAATATGGGCTTTCATATGCAAGTTGAGAATAAAGTGACATTGTTTTCCTCACATTAAGTTTGAGTCAAAAATGATTTACTATTAAAAATGACAGACTATATTGACTAGCCATTTTCAAAAGTAAATTTAATGTGTTTATTTTGATTATATTTGGGGTGTATTTGATTCACAGGGAGTGGGAAATAGGGGGTTACAATTTCCAGCTCTCACTTTATCATTGGCTTAATGAATAACGCCCTCTGCTGGCCTTCATGTAGTCTCACATTGCCAGGCCTAACACCAGCTTTATTGTCTCTCAGATAGTGGGAAAGGTATGCAAGGGTATTATAAGGGCCATTCAAACACTTCAGTAACAGATTACCCATCTACAACAGACATATTAGTTAGAATTTGTCAGAAAATTCAAGAAGCAATGCATGTTGCCGTTTTTACGCATTACACACATTTACTCTTCTAATTAAGACAACTAAAATCCAATTTGAAAGTATAATAAATAAACTCCCTTAAAAACAATGCATTTTTCACACGTCTTTTCTGTGCCTCTTGAAAATACATTTCATTTATATTATAAACACACTTTTGTTTTATGAGCTGAATTCAAAGATCCAAGACTTTTTTTCCATGTACACAAAAGGCTTATTTCTCTCAAATATTGTTCCAACCTGTCAGTAAAACGCCTCCCCATACCATAACCCCACCGCTTCATTGTCCACTCGATCCACGCCACGATGTTGACATCGGCAACCTGCACACGCACACGACGCCACACACGATGTCTGCCATCTGCCCTGTACAGTGAAAACCGGGATTCATCGGTGAATAGCGCACCTCTCCAAAATGTCAGACGCCATGGAAAGGGATTATCTTCCCACTCGAGTCGGTTACGACAATGAACTTCAGTCAGGTCGAGAACCCGATTAGGAAGCACATGAGCTTCCCTGAGGCCGTTACTGACAGTTTGTGCAGAAACTCTTCGGTTATGCAGACCGATTGTTGCAGCTCTGACTGTCCGGGTGAGGGTGAAGATGCTGGATGTGGAGGTCCTGGGCTGGTGTGGTTACATGTTGTCTGCGATTGTGAGGCCGGTTGGATGTACTGCCAAATTCTCTGAAACGACTTTTAGGGACTGCTTATGGGAGAGAAATGAACATTCAATTCTCGGGCAACAGTTCTGGTGGACATTCCTACAGTCAGCATGCCAATACACGCTCTACACATTGTGCTGTGTGATAAAACTTTGTTTACCGACTGATTTTCAGACCCCCCACCCCACCCCACCCAATACAGTAAAACACCTGTGTAATAATCCTGCTGTCATCTTGATATGCCACACCTGTGAGGTTGATGATTATCTTTGCATAGGAGAAGTGCTCACTAACACAGATTTAAACAGATTTGTGAACAATATTTGAGAGAAATAAACCTTTTGTCATACATATTTGAGTTAATCTCATGGAAAATGAAAAAATAAGTGTTGCGTTTATAATTTTGTGCAGCGTAAATAGCTCATTGTCACAGCAGACATTTTGACTTGTCACAGACGGAAAAGAATAGGTGTTACTAGCATTAACGTTCCATTCTATGTATGTGTCCCAGTAGTCATGTAGTCAATTGTCAGGACAGTGAACCATCATGCTCAATACTCTAAAACCTAAATAATATTCAGCCATCAGAACTTCACAATAACGTTTATACTGTGTCAAAGTCTTTAGTGAAATTGGCCTTTGCCGAGTTGAAAACAAATATGCTGTCTGTGGAGCAACACATTTGTGTAAACAGCAGCTAGGACAGAAGAGGTTACCCTGGATCTGATTTGGAATTATTACAGCTTTATTAATCATATGCTAAATTCAAAAAGCAGACATTCAGCAACAGTTTAACATTGTAGCAGCGGGAATAGGCGAATTAACAATAAACTGGGTGTACTTCACACCATGCATGTACTCAAGTACAGGGACGCCAAAGTAACGGTCTGCATGTTGAAAATCAATCGCTGAAGATTAAACTCAGCGGCACTTGGCTTTCAAGAAATCTATTCTGGGGATTGACACAAGAGTGTTGACAAAGAAACTGCTGGGGAAGAAATCAAACTGAACAACAAAATAAATAGTCAAAGAAAAAAATGTTAAAGGATATAATGTAGGTCTGTTTTATTATTAATTTAGACATGTCTGATATTTCATTGCAACAGATGGAATCTTTCACAAGTCCAAAGTTCACTGTCATAAAGGCAGAACTTTATGGAAAAAACAACAACAAAAAAAACTATTCGTTCTTTTCCCCATTTTGCTTTTGAGATTGATAAAAGAAACCTTACACATACTAAATCAAAAAACAAAACTTCTGTCCATCACTCAATTTCCAGTTTGAACCTACATGAAGACCCAACAGCAAGAGCCCCAGAGAAAAGGACAGGTTAGCAACCATGTGACATGGAAACCTTAGGCTATTTAAAAAGATCTGACCAAAAACAAACTTCAACCAAAGAAACAAAAGGGAAAACAAGATAAAATCAAATGTCACTCTTAACACGCAGTGGGTCAAATCCCCAAACATTATATTATTTATTAATATTAAGGGGGTGGGGGGGTTGAAAGCCGAAAAAGTTTTGCAACCTAAAACAGAATTCACGAATTCTTCCCATCAACCAAATAACTATTGTTTTTTGTTTTTTTAACATTACATTCTTGCAGCTTGCCATTCTGGCAGTAATACACAAAATGTCTCAGAGTCCCAGATCTCGTTTCAAGCTTGGCGAGAAAGTCAGTCATAAACTCTAGACTGCAGCTTTCTGAATCAGAGGGGCAAAGCGTAAATTCTATTTTAGTGTTTACCCCTTTACGGCATTGTTTTTTTTGGTGTTTAACGTAACAGAGATGTTGCCAAAAGTGGATGATTTTTAGACAACAGATAGTTTCTGCTTAAAGTTAATTTAAAGAGGTCATATCGGGGAGGCAAGTGAGTAAGAGGCATGGTGTATACTCTGTGTGTGTGTGTGTACTCGGCATGTGTCAGTGTGTAAAAAGAGAAATTCTGTAATTCTTTTTTCTTTCAGTTGGTAGGTGTTCCAACTTTATTTGCAGGGCTGTTGTGTGTTGGAGGGGTGAGGGTTGAGGTTGGCCTTTAGGGCAAAGAGTTCAACAAATCCTGCAGGAAGAGGTCTGGGTCTGCAATTTCAGCGAGGAGACCTGGAAGAAAAACATGAAGTCAAGCTTCCTAATAACATTCACATCACATCTCACAACTTCTGAGAACCTACACAGCACAAATGAAAGTAAGTAAAGTTGCATCAGAGACCATTCCAGCTCTCCAATTAATTTGTCCCTTTTCCCAAATTCAGATTTTGAGTATAATCTCTTTGAAGCTGTCGGAAGAATCATATTCATTTTGTTAATAATTGGGCGGTTATGAAGTTAATCAGGTGTGTATGTATACTGACCTACAACGTCACAGAATTCTGACAAAGACTCGGCGGGCATGAGTTCGTCCTGGAAGGCCCTGAGCACGCGCTCTGAGGCCTCGTAGATGGGCATGTCGTTGTGACGGACATATTCTGCCAGCGAGAAGGACCAGCCCCCTTCCGTGTTGCTGGTGGGTACTTTCTGTACCGCCAAAGAGAAGAAAAAGAGAAGTGGTGAAAAAAGCAGGGAGTTCAGTCACTATTGTTTTAGTTTCTGAAGTGGAAACAAATGTTTTATCATACATGACGCGAGTACTACTGATGTCAAAGAAAAGAGGTCTCAAACTTCACTATATGAAAAGGAAGTTGCCTTTTAGGCGTTTTTTTTTTTAAACTAATTTTTTTTTATTTTTTACAAAAGATATGACCAACACTGATCAGGGCCCACTCGATCAAAGCATGCCAACAAAAAACATAACATACATAGTAGAATATCATCTGAATGATGTTTGTGGCATCACAATGTACATTTACCCTGAACATGTCATAGACAAGATCCACCAGGCCCCAGAAGAGAAGAGGCGAGCGATACACTGCATATTCCTTTGGTGCTTTATCTGTGAGTCTGATAATAAAAAGAGAAGAGCTTTTTTCAACAAATTATTATTATTTTTTTTAGTTTGATATGATGATCCGAAATACAGTACACAGCATCCAGTATGGTTTTCTTTACTCAGATTTGCTTCACATAGCACTGGTATATCAGAAATGCTCAAAACAGGCTTCATTACTGCCGTTGGCGGCCATCCTTAAAGCTCACCCATGCAGCAAAAATGTACATTTGATGTTCCCAAATCCCAACTTGATCCAAATTGAAGGGATTTAACTAATATGGACAAAAATGTTGTAAATCAAAACGGGACAGAAAAATACAAAATAAGTTTCTTACTTGTTGGTGCAGACTGCCGAGACCTTGCGGGCGTGTGCATTGACCAGTAGTCTTCGGAGGAAGTATAAACGTGAACTCCTCCAGCGTTCAGGCGGCAAGATGTGCATGGCCAAGATGGTAAAATAGTGCGGCCCTTCAACCTCGTACGAGCTCTCCACCCATTTCTCACATGGCTGCTCCTGGAAACTCTGCAGGTTCTTCTCCTCCCGGGACGTAGCCCTTGTACTGCAGTGACAGAGTTTGAGATGAGGGAAATACATGAAATATACCAGCTGAATGTTGGTTTGTGTCATCTAGCATCTGGGTATTGGTACAGATTGAATGAGTGAGTCATTTCTGTGGTTAGATGCTGCACATTTTCAAATCAATTAGGTACATACGTGTTGAGGACGTAGAGCACAGTGTGGATGATGTAGGGGATGAGGTGGATGTTGCTCTCTCGCCCTCCTCCGCCTGTGTCCACACTGAATGATTGTTCGGTAGCAAAGCGGAGGAACAGCAGTTTGGTATCATGGATGTTCAGTTGGTACGTTGGCTCCCGCTGGCCCGTGCACTCCTGCAGATATGTGTTGTGCCTGTGTGCCAGAGAGAAATCCATTTGGGAATGTTTTACTGTGTTTTGCTTTGTGCAAGTGTATGTGGGCTGATGCATGATATTACCTGGCTAAGCATGTAGCAAAGGCTGATTCTGGCACATGAGGCCCCCACACAGGAAGCAGCCCATTACACTTGGTGTTGGCGTTCTGGAGAGCAGCACTCTCCCACTCCTCTCGCCCACGAGCCAGCCTGCCCCAGGGAAATAAAAAAAACGTCAGATTAGAACAGTTTACAGCGGAACATTTTTACAGGGCACTCGAAACATCAACAGGTACATGATGGTGTTTGTTGTTACCTGACAGCTGCCAGATGGCAGTCATAATGGACTATGTTAAAGTGTGACACAGTGCTGTAGCCCTGTTGCTTCCGAGGTTTGTTTTCGAAATCCTCCAAGGCCACACGCTTCGTGAAAGTGTAAATACCCAGGACTTTGGTTGGCTAGGATAAAAGAGACAAAGACCGAAAACACCTTGATTCAGTGCACATTACTCAGTGCTTCAGAATGCTTTTATCTCATTGTATCTACCTACAACTACTATTGGTCGCAGCTGATGCGTAAAATAGTTTAACCAAAAAACTAAAAGAGTGCAATTTTCATAATCCTGGATGTGTACCTGGAACTTGTAACCTTCTCTACAGATACAGCAGGTCAAGCCCGGCTCCTCTATCAGTTCCTCCATTTGCTTTAACAGTGAGGTCTTGGTCACCACCTGACCCTTCTCATTGGTCTGAAAGGCAAACACAAACCACACATTAAACAACAATAAACAACACTGGGATGTGTAAATGAAACAAAGTGACAGTAGTAGAGTGGTAGTGAAGAAAATAGAGAAAAAAGGGGAAAAGTTAGATAAAAAAGGAAAAGTGTACCGTCATGCCCAGTGTTCCCAGGGCCTTCTGTCTCATGGCCATGGCCATCCGTTTCTTTTCAGATCTGGTCTCTCTGCGGGCAGCATCAATCTTTAAGTTGACATCACTGTGCTCCCTCAGCGCCTCCAGAAGGTTTTCCGCCAGCGTGCCGATGCCTTCATCACTGGATACCTGCTCCAGCTTGTGCAAGTTGGTTATTGAATCTGTGCCTATCAGCACCTGAACAGAAGATAAGATGACATCCAGTCATGTTAGGTAGGTAGGTGTGTTTGTTTACAAAAGGTATTGTTGATGTTAAGTTTGTGAGCTGGTACTAATGAGTTTATCTAATTACTGCTCCGTATATGGGAACTATTTTCATGGGCACATTCATAATATTTAGTACCTGTGTGGGGGGATGTTGGGTAGCCAAACCACGGAGCAATCTGAGAATGAAAGGTAGAGCTGGTCTGGAGAGGAACTTCTTCCAGACATCAGCATCCAGACTAATGAAAGTGCAGAACAAGAAGAGAGTGGTACAGACAATCAAGCACATATATTTAATTATATAAAAAAAATATTGATAAGACTCTTTGGGCAAATGAAGATGAGGGAATACCTACTTTTTGGCATTGGGGATATGTTTCTTCATGTAGTCCAGTGCACTCTGTGTGATTCCTTTCTGGAGAATAAGATCTTTTAGCTGATGGCCATTGCTGTTATTTTTGATTCCAGAAGCGATTTTACAGAAGCAATCCAAAAACACTTTGTCATCAGCACTGTGCTCATCGTCGTACCTTATAAAACAAAGCCAGGGATCAGTTCTTCTTCATCACAAACTGTAATACCCACACACTCAGAAGAAGTATGGTTCACACACATTTGTCAGTCTGAAATGGTCAGCCTGGTTTGATAATGTAACAAACACAAAGTGTTCCTATGAATTTAAAGCCATAGAGCTTGGTTACTGTCTCCTCCATGAGGAATTCTAAGTAATGACAAAACTGTGACTGTGCACCCCCCCCCTCCTCCACGCAGTTGTTAGTAGCCAAGGAGGACACGGAGGATAAAAAAACATGGACTTTCAGACGAGGTAATTATCTTCACTCTAGTTTCTGCACGGAAAAGTTTTTAAACATTTTTTTTTAAGTTTTAAAGACCTGAACAGGATTCTTTTTAAAAACTTGAAATACGTGTATATTTTTCAGTGAAAGCTGATGCCCACTTGTCAAAGCTGCAACATGGTTTGAAGCGTTCCACCAAAATCCTCATCTTCTCCAGTTCACCGAAGGACAGGTATGGGATGATGCGAAGCAGACCCTGCAGCACGCTGGGGTTGGAGCGCACAAATGGGGTGTTGATCTGGTCTAACAACATGACCAGCTGATCTTTGTCTCCTGTTAGCAGCAGGTTACCCTGCAAATGACAAACCAGTCCCTGTTTGAATCGAACAAGTCACAAGCATAAAATATTGCGTCAATGTTTTTTCTTCACTCAAAAGGGTGAATTGGCTTTAGATGCTCACCTTGTCCTCTGAAATCTCGGCATTGGCTTCGTCCAGAATGATCTCCATTATGCTCAGAACTTGCTCCGCTATGGAGGCTCCACCACTGTCCTTACTCTCCTGTTCTGCCACTAAAGCCTGAGAGAAAAGGGCATTAAAACAGCTTTCTAAAGCACTTATAGTAACTAATAGACTGTATTATGAAAGGCTGGTTAAGAGTGCACTACAATTTTAATTTGATTAATTGAACTGCATCCAAATAACCTTCCTCCCCACTAATCCGACTACAGTTACATAGTCACTGAAACACTCACAAGGTTTAGAGTTCCCAGCATGACGTTGAGTGTGTTCATCTCTGGTTTGACCAGCTGCTGCCTGTTGATCTTCACCTTCCCACAATAACTGAACAACTTCAGCAAAACCTGTGAGGGAGACAGATTTTTACTTGTCACTCTGCAGCTCCGCTGTTGGTATTTATGACAACTGCACAAGAGATAGCTACATTTCTGCTGTTGTTGGGAAAGCAAGACGTCCAAAAGTAACTGTTATATTAAAAAAAAGAAAAGAAATGTCTTTATGACTTCAATTAATTTTAAAAGAAAAAGGAATTCTGTATGGATAAACGCACTGGAACTTTTTCTACAGCGGTTTTACATAACATTATTACCTTACATGTCATTTAGCTGACTTCAAAGCGACTTACAATTGCAATATATGTCAGAGGTTGCACGCCTCTGGAGCAACTAG
>NC_045739.1:14984735-15028075 GCF_008692095.1 Etheostoma spectabile | reverse complement strand
TAAGTGTCTTGCTCAAGGACACATTGGTTGATGTATTGCAATGGGAATCGAACCCAGGTCGCCCACACCAAAGGCATGTGTCACATCCACAGCGCCATCACCACCAGCATTGTCAGTATTAATAGCCATGCTCTGCTTAGTACAGAGTAAAGGGTTAAAATAATCCATGTTAGACTACAGGACAGAAATTCTGATTGGGCTGAATGATAATTTTTCAGACTTTCAATCAAATGATTCTGTTGGAATCTGTTACAATTCATTTTATCTTTCATGTAGGCAGAAGAAAGTTTACACTTCCAAACGTGTTGCGGTATGTTTTGAAGGTCGGCGAACAAAGATTACAGTCTGATTGTAAAGGGCTTACAGTGAGCAGATGTCTCCCTTGTTTAAAATCTTTTATTCCAGAAAGCCGGTTCAGCATACACTCTAGTCCTCCACACTGTGCCATGACTCCTGCCATCTTGTACACCTCCTCATCATCCTCCTCCTCATCTGTAATAAGGTCAGGTAAAACTCAATTGTGATGAGACATTGCACATTCATCTTTTCTACTCCTCTTTCAGGAAGGGATTGAATACATGTGAAGGCAAAGAGCAGGTCCTTGAGGCTAATTGCTTACACATTGGTAAACATCATTAATATATGATATTTAGGACAACATTCTGTTAATCTAACCTGTGGTTGAGTCCAGTGATTCTATGAACTCCTCAGTGGCATCTCCCAGCAGACCTCTCATTCGATAGATGATTCTCATTGGCTCACCCTTGGGGGGGAAAGCCAGCAGGTTCCATGACTAACAGTAATTGCATTGTTGCACTGCTATTTAGAGAACTGTAAGCATTTTATGACAATTCAAAATGCTCTTGCACTGAAAAACTCACTAAGACTTACCTCATTTGTAGGGCACCAGACCTTCTTATAGACCTCTGCCACTGACAGATCCAAGCTAATAATTTTGTTGTTTACCAGAAGCTGAAGAAAACAGGGTTGCATTAAAACAGGTTAGCTTTTAGAATTCCATGAGAAACTGCTAAAAGTTTAATGCAAGCTAGCATCCAAACATGAAAGTGTGTTTCAAATATGCAGGGGATAGAAAGGGCAGTCTTAAGTATTTACCTCCATGCCACTGTCGTCTTCAAGAAGCGCCACCAGGTCACAGTCTTGGCAGATTTTGTTCTTGATGTCTCTCATTAGAGGGCCAATGCCGGGCTCGTTGCTGCTGTAGGGGTTTCCTGGCATGCGGCCCTGCAGGAAGTCCTCCTGCTGAGGATCCTTTTCCAGTGTTACAAAGAACTCTGTCACCTCATTCTCCTCCTGAATACAAAGGATGAAAATAGAAGCCCCAGATGAAGACCAATTCAGTAAGCATTTTTTAGTAGGACTTTTCTAATTGAAATGCACCAGAGTAAAGGTAACTCACAGGATATATGATGCTGCACAGTCTCTCAAAAATGAACACGGGCGTCCTGTAGTCGTCCAGGTTGTACCGCTTTGCTGTCTCTATGCACACCGCCATGAATGCTTTGGTTTCAGACTCAGTACCTATGAACAGCACAACAAAATGTATAATGTTAATGTTTAACACAGATAATTTTTGAGTTTTTCATCTGTAGTTAACAGTAGAAGATTTATAATTTATATTTTCCATATTTTATTTGGATATGGAAAAGTAATGAAAGACTTAACTAATTAAAATCTCTTCCAAGTTAGATTCCTCGCATTAAAGTGCGAGGACACACGGGCCGAGGAAGTGTTAGAAAATTTGCAATACGTCATTTCCAGTGCCATGCAATCTACCCTACCATCACAAGGGATTTTTAAAAGACAGGTCAAGCAGCTTTTATGGTGAATATTTACTGATAAATAGTATAGGTTTAACAGCATTTTTGTATCTTATTCAGTTTATTTTATGCAATGTCTCCCCTTCCTTCCCTAATACTGTATCTCTTTTTAGTCTGAGTTTGTCTGCTTCTTGTCTACCATGCTGTAAATAAGTATTTTACTTTAGCATGTTATCCTCTGGATTACGGTTTTTATCGTCTTGATTTAGAAATCCATTAATCAATCAATCAATCCACCCAGCAAATAAGGTCTAATTTGTGTGCGCAGAGTCAGATGGTTAGAAAATCTACTGCTGCATAAACCAGCTTCCCGCTAGTACTCCTGACGTGCCGGGAGGGGCGAGGGCCCGTTCACCGCTGCTTGCAGTTTTAATTGTGATTTGACTTTTTGTCTTTTATGTTAGTATAGACACAAATAATTGCTAGAAACACCAAAATGCAGCAGAGGAACCACAACAATTACATAATTAAACATTGTTAGATAATAGTGTCAGTTTTTTTTGTTTGAGTCAGTGCAGACCTGTTGTCATGTCCTCCAGCATCTCGAGCAGCATGTCCTGAGTCTCATCGATGAGTTTAGTGCGCTGCACCACCAGTTTCCTCAGACACAGGTAGCCGTTGAGCACTGTGCCGACCAACCTACTTTTGAAATGCCGCTTAATGGACTCCACCTCAACGAAAGAAGAAAGCAATCCTGCAGTGGCACCAAAAACATTTGTATCATTTGAACATTCAAGAAAAGGCATCAGAAAAACATCGGTGGTAACAAAAAAGTCATCTGTATCGTTTATTCTGAAATGGTGTTAAAAGTCTCATCTAAACCCTACCGTACCTTGTAATGTCTAATTTTATGGTCAGAAAAACAGGACCAAAACTAACGTACCAGTCAAGCTCTTGAGGGCATAGCCTTGCTGTAAGTCTGTGCTCAGTGTTGCCTCCTCCAGAGACAGCAGGTTGGCGATTTCCTGAACAAGGAATTAAACAGTGAATTGAAAGATCCCATTACATTTGCTACATTGACATCAAGTATGATATAAACACATGGACACCTCTACTGCCATATTTAATATTAGCATTAGTACCAACTTTTTTGAAACATGATGTAAAGTACAAAAAGCACAATTTTCTTTTCATAACATTAAAGCTCAGCTTTTCATTCATTTACACAATTTACTGTACCTAAATACTGTAATCAAGAAAGCCAGTGGCACATACAGATATGCTGCGTAAAACAGAGTTTACTTGCATACACTTAATAGTACTATGTATTCTATAAAATTATTTTAACCATTACCTTGGTGATCAGGTTACCAATATAAGGCAGGACTCCACGGGCTGCCAAGTAAACCTTCCAGTGTGTTGGCTTGATCAACTTCTGATACAGACCCAGGTACTCCACAGCACACTCTCCAGCTACACTCAACTCATCCAGATAGCTGACAGACACACAGAAGAGTCATTTTACACCAAGTCAGGTACAGTTGGGCTCTAAGTGCTCAAACCTACTTTGAGCCTCCACACTACATTTACTTGTCTTGATACAGTATTTGGGGTAAATAAATAAAACTTGCGTGCAAACTAACTAATGTAATGCAGAGCTAATGTAATGCAAAACTACTGTTAGATACGTGGGTTCTTCAGGGACACCTAATCTGTAGCCCCGCTTTAGCTCTGAAGCTTGGCGCAACATATGTAGCCAAGCTCCACCTATGTTTGCCGTTTTAGTGAGTCAGAGATAGCAGTACAAAGTGTTGTTAATGTGACTGTGTTGCTAGATTTAAGAACTTTTCAGACCCCGTAGTGAGTTTATAAAAAAATAAAAAAGCAACATATATGGCGACTTTATGTAGAAAAGACGCTGGTATTGTCCAGCGAGCATGCAATGTATTTTTTTCTCTTGTGACCGACAAAACAGTCTTCTGTTCTGTGACTGAGGAGCAGGCCCTCCCCTCTCTGCTCACTCCTCACCCATAGGTACGAGAGACAGTGGGACGCGAGAAAGACGCCACTTAGCTAAGGTAACAAAGAGTACATGCGCTAACATACTGTATATCATTTCAGCATGTGGAAATCTTTGTGATCTAATGACAGTTTATGAACTAAATACCACATAATGTGAAGTTTGTTTGACTAGCTGGTTTTCTGTTTGAGGCTCATACCTGGTGAGCAGGTCCAATACTTGTTGTTTGCGGCTGGGGATTGTGGTAAGGGCTTCCACAATAGTGCAAGCTGCCTGTCTGGCTGCCTGAGTGGCAGGTGTGAAAAGGACCTGCATCAAAAATAACTTTAGTCAACAATTTTATTTGAACAAGTTGCTTTAACAAGTTTTTTAAATAACAAGCTATACAACAGTATTATTATAATTTCTCAATTTCAAAATAATTACTATTTAAATTTCTAACAAAATATATGCACTTCTGACACTAATAACAAACAGAACACTTATAATACAACAAAACCGTATTCATGAAGAAGAAGAAAAAAAAAAAACACTGTACCTGTCGCAGCCAGTTGTTGTGACTCAGTTTGAGCAGGCGAGGGAAGAGGCCTTCACCTTTTTTGGACCTCATGAACTGCTTCCACTTCCAAACATACTTCTCCAACAGGTACTGCCTTCGCAACTCAGTCTTCCCCTGAGGCTTTGACACAGTTTCCTGGCCTGTGGTTATCAAGATAAACTCAACAGTGAAAAGCTTATCATCGTGGGTTTTTATTATTTCACTTGAAAACAATATGAGAACCATCTTGCTACACTGATATAATGCACATTTGTTCAGACACAGTACTTACATCTTGCTGGGAGACACTTTTTCCAGGCCTCATAAGATGCTTTGGGATCCTTCTTGAGCCAGAGTTGGGCCTGGGCATGGATTTCATTACTGTAGGGCCTGACTGTGGTTAGGGACTCAATAGCTGCATCCTATAACCAGAAGCAAACATATACTGTTGTATAAGGGAACACGATACAACCAAGAAGAAAATGGCAGACATTGCATATGTAATTCTTACATTTCCCAAGCTGGTGTTTTTGAAATTAAATGTAGAATATATAATTAGTCAGTGGTTCTTTGTCTTGATTACAGTTTGCACCAGTGCCACTAACGACTCTCTAAAGGGCAAAGGAAAGGCAGTAGCTAAATGGTTATGGCATATTTACCTTGTTCTTCTTGCTTGTCGGAGCAGGGGGCTTGATCAACTTTTGCAGGATTCTCAGGCACATGAGTGTGATGTTCTCCACTACTACAGGCGTCTTTATATTCACCGACATGAGGAACAGACTGAGGGCTACAAGAACAAAATATTCAATGCTAACAGACAAAGAACTAAAATGCAACCAGTCATAACGATGTCTGTGTGAGAGCTAAATGAAAACATGACACTGTAAAATCTGAAGAGTTAGATCCAAGTTTTACAGCCCTAGTATGTATTGTTGTGATGCATCATATTGTTTAATAACTGGACTAATATTGTTCACAGAAGAAAACAGAATTGCAACAATACACAAAGAAAAAGGGACTTGAGACCAAAGTCAGAAATCTGAAAAAGTAAATCGGATAAGATAAGCGCATTAATTACTCCCCATTAAACTAATCCCCCACATGCTGACACAGATTTTTTTTAAAACCACCTACATCCTTTGAATTGATCAGGTAAGGAAATTAGGCTTACCACAACGCAACCGTAACTCCCAGCATCCTCCCTCCTTTGAAATGGAGTCTGTCAGCAGCAGCATTTCATACTGCAGATTACTGACCTGTTAACAAAGACATAACCTTAAATAAAAACAAAAATCTGCTACATCCAGGAACTTTGTGGTTTAAATAAAAATGTAATTTTCCAACAAAAAACAGACATTTCAACAACAGAATCTCAATGCTTATTTTACTTCATTTTTTCAGCTTCCAGTAGGACATGTAATAGGACATATAATAGGACATACCAGGTCAGGATTGGCCCAGTGGCCTTTGAGCGCAGCAGACACCTTGGCAATAATGAGGTCATTCATCTGTTGGGTGGCCTCTGGATGATCTCTAACGCAGGATAAAACGAAAGGAAACAATAGACTGTAGAATCATATTTAATCACTACTGCAATACACTGTGTACATACACAGTTACATGTGTATGTATGAAAAGGTAAATCTAGATCTTGTAATAGAATCTTGTAATTTCCCCATTGGGGATCAATAAACAGATTAAATTAAATTAATTGAATTAGATGTACAATATATGCTGTCATTCCAACTCCTTATCAAGAATCAGTGCCTGGAGATTATACATATAACGAATGTTCCCTGAGAAAGGAAAATGAGGTACAACATAGGCATAGGAAGCCCCACCTTCCCTTTAGGCTGCAAAAGACCCTGCACAGTCTCTCCATCTCAATCTAAATTGCACCTACTGACGTGAAAGGCATATAGAGGGGACACTTGGTTTCTTCCCTCAGAGAAGCCTTTTGGTCAGTAACCTCTGTACGATACATTTTATGGGGATATATCATTATTTTTGGGGAGTGTATGGCACCAGTGGAATTGAATACCCATAATTACGACAGAGGGAGTGCCACGCATTAGCAACAAAGTTTGTTATGGAAATCTATTAACCCTTGTGTTGTCTTCCTGAAAATTAACACTTTTGTTAAGGCTTTTTTAATCAATGTTTTTAACTTTTTCTGATGTTTTGTTCCATTTTTCAACACTTTTGACATTTCTTTTCGATGTTTGTCACTTTTTGACGTTTTCAACACCAACACTAATTTTTTTAGAAACTTAACAGTTATTTTTGGAATTTATGTTCAATAAATCTAATTTATAGGAAATTACACCTAATGTTAGTTAAAAAAGCAGAAATGAGGAATTATTTAGAATAAAATTAAAGGAAAGTATATTGATGGATAATTACAGACTAGAATATGTCAACTTTTACTCAATACTATTTCAAAACCACTTCAACCACTTGTTTTTTTCAAACACTATAAAATTGAATAAGACACCCCAGAATTAACAAAAGTAGAGATTTTTACTTGCCAAGGAGCGTTGTGTGGAATCAACCATGTTATTTTGGGTAGTTAAAAAGAAAATTGATATAGGAAAAAGGGTCAATATGACCCAAGGACCACAAGAGGGTTAAAAAAAAAAAAAAGTAAGATTGGGGAGGGACATACCTGGTGAGGAGACAGACCAACTGGCGCACCTCCTCCCTCATGGCTGCTGTACCTCGCCTCAAGTTATACTCAAACAGTTCACGGATGAGACCCTGGAGGACCAGGATCTGCCGGAGGGCTGGGTTTGTGGCCAGTGCACGAAGCAGTGTGATACAGTGACCCGTGACAGCTGAGGCACAGCCATAGCACTTGTTTGAGGAGGTGTGGCCGCAGCCCAGCACGGAGAGGGCACGGTACTGACTGGCGGTGATGGTGGGCTGGTGGCTGCTGCTGCTGCGGGATGATTTGGTGGCAGCTTCTCGCTGCTGTAGATCATACTCCAGAAGCTCTTTACGAGATGCAAGCACTTTCTGTAAACAAAGAGAGGCCAGAGTTATGTGAGCAGGGAAAAAACTAATGCAGTTTCTAGGGAAATTAACTCTTTTCCTCTGTAACCTGTATAATCTTGGAAAGTTCATCAAATGAAGTCTTGCAATCTCCGCTGTACTCTTGAGCCAGCTGCTGAATGTATCTGTTCACATTAGCAGAGGAGGTACCAAGTCCTGCACCTGCTCCAGTGTCATCCTGAGTTCAACAGAAGAAAAGAAAAAATATCATGAGATAAAACTGTAGAAAAAAACACTTATAACTAAAATGTTGGCAGTTCTGCTAGAGAGGGATTTATGAAAAGGACATGATGTATTACTGCCATGCCAATACTGTTAACTGCAATCAAAGTATTTCAGAAATTCACATATGCATAAAATAGATTTATCAGGAGAAACTGTGCTTTGCATAAATATCAATTAATAGCAAATGTGTTCAAAGTGACCTCCTTCACATTAATCATGCCTCAACTTCTTATCCAACATCTAGTACGGCGTTTTTCCACTGCATGGTACCTACTTCACGCATCTCGACTCTATTTGCCTTTTTTGGTTTTCCATTACAAAAAAGTCCCTGGTGCCTGCTAACAGGTAATTTTTTTTTAGTACTACCTCAGTCGAGGTTCTGAGCGAGCAAATGGTGACGTGAAAACCTGAAGAATTCTGATTGGTCAGAGAGCTATGTCGCAATCACTGCTTCATCATTGCTAGGGCATTTTTTTGCCGCCTCTAGCTTCTTCAGGAAAAAAAATTGTCTTCTGGCTGGCACATGCCGAGAACCTTTGACGTTCTGTGTGTGTTGCGTTAGGTCACAGCAGTTTCCTGCTCAGCCACGCTCACCTCACGCATGAGGTGGTACTAATCTGCAATGGAAAAAGGAGGACAGAGCACTGCGATCGAGTCGAGGCGAGTTGAGCAGGTACCATTAATGGAAAAACGCAATTAGACAAAAAAATAATAATTACTGCGCAGGCCCATTTTGTGACTGACCTGTGGTTTTTCTGGTGCTGCCTCATTGACTTTAGACAGGAGGCTCTCCAACTGGGGCCGGTGGCCCATCAGCTGATGATAGACCCGGTCAGCTTTGTCCAGCAGGGTATTGATGTTGGTCACAGCCTGCAGGAATAATAAATTCACGTGGAGTGAAGTGAAGCAGATTTTCCAAACCCCGCAAAACATGTGGCCAAAACTTATGATTCGCCATGCAAAATGATTATTTGGAAAGGCAAGCCCCTTTTCGTCTCCTTTCCTTTTCACACGAGTGCCTGCGTACCTTTTTCCTGTCTTCCTCATTCTCAATGGGATCCACAGCACAGCAAGGTTTGGCGTATAGCATGAAGTCAAATCTGGCATATTTGCAGAAACCACAGGCATTGCACAGGAAGGGGTCTTTTTCATCGTAGTTGATAGACCTAATAGACAACAACCACAAGTTTGAAATACACAAACCTTAAATGTCTCCAAACATTTCCACACATTCCCCAATCTTATCAGACCTGCGGAAGAACCCTGATGCTCACCTGCACTTGTGGCACTGATACACGTTCTCACCGCAGTTGCCACACACTCCAGGGTTGGCCGGCACAGAGGCACTGCAGCGTGGACACTGGAGGGTTTCGGTGGAGGCCTGGTAGTTCTCATAAAAATCTGAGAACTCAATCATCAGGTTGGATGCAACAATGGGTAGAGGAAGGTCAATCTTCACCTCAGTTTGTCCTGGGGTCAGCTGAACTTTCTTGGCTTTGTGCCAACGAGCAGGCCTTAAAACAGACAGAAAGACAGAACTTCTATGTTTATGGTCAAGTGAATGAGAGTGAACTTGTGGCAAGTGGCCACTATGTAATCTTTCCATCTTAAAAGTTAATTTATAAATAACTTATGAAAACATACTTGTTCTTCAGCTCCACGATAGCCTGCACAGTCCTGTTGTTGTAGTAGAGGTTGATGGTGCGGACCATTTTGGTGCGTTTGAGGTCACCGATCTTAACTGTGACTTTGCTGATTGTGTGGCTGCCAATAAGCTTGACAACCTGCTGTGTGGTGGTGTAGCGGGTGTCAACTTTGATAGATGACAGTTTTATATTCTGGAGGACAAACAGAGGACACACAAGACAATGTTTAAAACAATAAACTGTGTTTATGCCAGTAGGATCTTACAAAGACACTATGGCTAGTGTTCTTCTGACTTGTCCTTTTTCTGTCTGCATATTCATAGTTTTGCTATGGTTTGTTTATAAATAACAGTAGTGTATACAGGTGAGCATCCAAAGCCTGTCACAGCTTGTATTAGCTACAGTTGTATGTTACACCATAGTTTAATTAACCTTAACCAATGCAAAAGCCATACAAACTTACTTAAGTGTGCAAAAACTCGCACTGGAATTCTATTAGCTAAATGTCTTGTCTACTTAATGGCTAGAGCTTGTGTCCATTTAGTGAAGTTGTGTTACACATACCGAAAAGGGTACTTCTGGGTTGTTGCACACCAAGCAGGGGTCACTCTCCAGAAAAAATCCATCAAACTCCACTAATCCAGACAGAGTCCTGCAGGAGAAAAACATCAATCAAATGTTTATGTTTTTGATATTATGCCATTAATTGAAATTGCATCATCCTTGTGACAATATAGCATGTTTGTGTAGACATACGTGTAGATGTTGGAGTTAGGGTGATTTGTCAGGATATGGTTCTGTGCCCTCAAGATTTCCACAGCTTTCTGGGAATACTCCTTCAGCTATAACAGAAAAAAGAAACAATGAAGATTATTTTGTAGAGACATTGCAGCAGTATCATTGCTGTAACTATGTTGTGCTGAATGATAAAAAGGCTTAATGATCCAGGATAAAAGCTCAGTGATAAATTTTGGACCTCATTTATTAATTGAAAGGTCCCACACAAGGCTCACAAATTACATTGCCGGGCAAAGTACAAACACTAATACAATATAGTTCCAATGTCAGATTTTATGACCTGATTTCATGACAATTACTATACTAAAATCAATACAACCATTGCCTGTGAGGCCTTCAAACAAACCTTTTTTTCCGTCTGAGGGGTTTTGAGTGAGAAGTATCCAAGTAGGTCAACAAACTGGGCAGCTTTGCGGCCATATGCAGGCAGTTCAGGCCAGATGGCCCAAGTCAGTTCTAGCAGCAGCTCCTGCTGAGATTTACTGGAGTTCCTAGATAGAGACATATATGTCTAAGATGTCATTTCACCATTTAATAATGTATTAAGGCTTTCATTTCCATATTTTTTCCATTGTTTGTTTATGGGTGCTGCAAGATTATGGTCAATTACATTAGTTTAAAAAGGGGTTGAGGCAGTCTAAATTTAAAAGGAAGCATTTAAAAGGTAAAACATGTAGTGAGTATTGCTCATAGTTTGTAAACTGTGTTCAAAGTTGGCCCCTCCTTCTCGACTTAACAGCCAGAGAGAGAATGTGGGGGTGGTCAAGCGAGGTAGACAAAATTAAGAGAGGTAGCGTTGTGCAAAGCAGAAATAAAACTTGTTGCATGGGGGTTATGTTCTAAAGCACAAATAAACCCACACCTCTGCAGGAAGGTGCCACATTCTCATATGAAGAGCCAATAAGTTTTTGTTTCCTGTCTTTTCGTGTGTGTGTGTGCGTGTGTGTTAGACTTCGAAATGATGGTCAATATGAGACCGGAGGGGCAAAGCCACTACACACTTCTACTGGGTCATAAGTGATGATTGATAGTGACTACTTATTACCATTACTTGTATTAGTCTAAACATTGTTTTTTGAGGAAAGCACTTCATATTATACCTTTAAAGAGGCTGTCTTGTGTAAACTAGACATGCTTTGGTTTTGCGTTTTGGACTAAACTAGCCCATCTATGTCCCACTGTGTTAGATATCTATAGTACCTGTAGATATGAAGTGCTAAGCAGTGGGCTTGCCAGCGCACAGCAGATGAGTTTGACTCCAGTAGGAAGCAACGCAAGAACTGGATCAGTGTCTCCTTGTCTGCAAACTTGTTAAGCTGACTGACCAGAGCCATACACAGCTGATCCTCCTGGCTGCCAACTCCATCACCTGTGGTCAGTCCGCAAAGACAAATCAAAGTCAAGACGCTAGCACCTACTACTTATTTATTAATAATCTATTTGATAACCATATATCCTGTTCAGGTTCACTGTTAAGCATTCAATGTGTGTCATCAAAACAAGAAGAACTAAAATAAAGTATGAGAAAGTCTGTCTCTTGTCTTACCCTCTTTGTCTTTTTCCCTGTCCTCTTTTTTACTCTTTTTACTGGAGGACTTGCTCTGAGAAGACTGAGAAGCTCCTGCCTGTCCAGCACTACTCGATCCTCCTCCTGAGAATGATGAAGAGGAGGAGCTGGCCAGCACCTTACTGCCACAAAGGGCACAGGAAAGCAGTTGCAAAAGTACTGGGGAAACACCCTCATCCACTAGGAAGCTGACCTGGAGCAGGAAGTACAACACAGCTGGATAGAGAAGAGAAACAGATAAAAGGAAAAGAGACACAAACTATGTTAAACCTACTGGCCTTAGATGTTTGCTTCAAGTTACAAAAGCTGGTCTGAAACAACTTACAGTCATCCTTCATGCAGAACTTCTGCCAGTTGATTGTCCTCTGAGTGGCAATTTCGGCACAAGCTTTTAGATGTTCCATCTGCACCAAGAGAAGCAAGTTACACTTAAGCACAGAAAGTTCAATCCTTACAGCAACTGGCAGTAGCTTCAGAGCACAAAAACTTATTATACATTATATTATATATTAACATTTGAGTAATTGGAGGCTATGGAAAATATGCATAGAATGTTAACCTAATATGACAAAACCAACGAAGTATGGAAAAAAACAATTAATAGCCACTAAAAGCATACAAAAGAAGCTCTGTATAAGTCGTCTTAATGGCCATTCAGAGGACACTCACTAGATTGATGAGTGTGTCATACTGTAGAGCTGACCCAGACGTGGCTGTGACCACACCAGCCCGGAGGAAAATGCCCTGCTCCTCCAAGAGCTTCTTGATGCTGCGAACATGAGAGTCAAGAGTGTGCAGATCCCGCAGCTGACGATATTTTTCCTTTGAGCCGCAGATAAACAGCAACAGCTTTCTGACTTGCCTCCTGACAAATGGTGTCTGTTGAATCATCAGATACTGAAGAGAAATTTGAGACAGAATTAGGGGTTGTATTTATGCCTTTTGTGTGGAATAGGGCTGGGACGATTACCGCGGTCAGGTGACGCCTACCGCGGGTCTGAGCTTGTCACTGTCATCACCGCAAAAAAAACAACATTGGCCTGCTTGGCCACGTTGTGTTTAATAAGATTGATTCATTAATTCAAATGACATGGATTGTGTCTGATGACATTGTGACTTACATGGATTCAAGGTTTTCTAAACAAAACTTATCCAAAGATGGAGCAAATCTGACAATGTTCCATGACACACAAAATACACTGTAGCAAAGGCAAAGACATTTCTCCGTGCTCAGCTGAGGTAGAGACATTAACATTACAGCTGCAGTGTTTACCATTGCACATTAGCCTAGCAGCTAGCGGAATATCCTTCTGTTTAAAGCTTTATCCCGATAAAACGGCACAGTTGAATTTCAGCCTGCATGCACATTTTGTAGCCTAAAACAGAGCGGCTCATATTAGTAGAGAGAGCGTCGAGATAGAGAACTTCCGAGTCTCTCTCTCTGTTCCCTGCCTGCACAGCTGCTAGCCAAGCTGCACTCAGGCTGCAACATATGCTGTAGGCTAAGGTTTAAGCCAATGTTTTTTTCAGGGGGTAACGCCATTCACTTTGCTGGCAGTATTGACAACAGATAAAGCCACCGTGTCTTTAGAAGCTCCAGAAGGTTGTTTTATTGTTTCTCTTTTCCTCACAGCGGCACTCATACACTACTCTCCGTTACTGCTCGCTCTCCTTGCGTGACCACACGGGCACTGACGTAACTCAATTATGGCACCCTGCCATTCTCACTCTAACGTACGCTACTCTCGTAAGGGGGTTGCGGTATACCGCGCTACTGCTGGAATTTCTTGCTTTTCAACCGCGGTATAAAAAAAAAAAAACACCGTCCCAGCACTAGTGTGAACAGATGTTGAAAAGGAAAATCTCATGAACAATTCACTCAATTGCTTACTTCAGACAAATAGTAGAACCAGGAATGGTCAAAGACAGGAGGTGGGATACGTGGGTTGGTGTCAGCAATCTTCTTGATCTGATATGGCAACCGAAGCACCATTTCAGTCAATAGCTGGGAGTAGGCTTCAAACACATCAGCAGCATGTCCCTAATGAGAGGAGCAACTCAGTAAGTTCACATTATACTTGTACAAAAATCACTTGTTTAGGTTTTAAAAATATAAAGATCTGATACCTTGACATATTGGCGCAGGAAGAAAGGGCTCATGTCTGGGGGAGAGGAGGCTGTGTGTGGGCGGAGGAGCTGGCTAGTGGTGGTAGGCTCTTCTTCACCTTGTTGGCTCTTCCAGAACTCCAAGAGCGATTTGAGCACGTGGAGACAGTAGTCAATAGCACCCAGACTAAGCAAAGCAGTCGCCGTGGCGTTTGAAATAAGTGAGGATGACTGGAAGAGAGAAAGAGGGTGCACCTGCCATGTATCACAATGTACTAGAAACTTAGTTTTGAGTGTTCAGTAAAAAGAAGTAAAAGCTGTGCATGAATAAATTCAGATAGAAACTAGAAACGTTCAGGCAGTAAAGTGCAGATCCCGTCAGGTGTGTCTCCCTCTTAACTTACACCCCCAAAAATATCAAACTGTTGCCGGCAATAGACTAGGTAAGGTGTGCTTTTAGATCAGCCGATTGTTGGAAATGCCTTTTTCTATGTAACTGAAACAGCTGTTGCTCACTTGCAGCCCCTACAAGCTGGTTAAGAGAAGTGAGGAGTCAGCAGTCAATGATGATATAAAGAAAAGCAGTCAAAAATGTGGTTTAAAAAAAATTATGAATACCACAAACGCGTGAGGTCAATGTGCACAAAATATATTAGGCTGATGGGTCCAGCAGTATGTGAGATTAGCTGCTGACAGACACTGCTATTACTGTATAAGTCATTTAAATGAAATATGGTGAAATCATTGAGAACTTCCTTAAGAAAAGAAGAGGATGTACCTCAGAAGAAGATTTGGAGCCAGACTTGGTTCGAGACATGAAGACGCTGAGCAGTCTCATGATGACTAGGTGAACTTCATTGATGGAGCTACGCTCATTCTTCTTGGAAACGTCCTAGAGAGGAATAAATTAAATTAAAATAAATAAATTATGTAAAACAATAACACTTTAAGCCCGATTCATCACAAGGAATCTGTGGTTACCTTCTTGTGCATGCAAAGCTCAGCGATAAGCTGTGCTAGTAGGTCATCCAAGGCACCCTTATCCTTTTCATCCTCGCCATCCAGATCAGAAGTCAACATGAGGATAACCTGCATGTAAGGGATGGCTTGGACTCCACCTACGTTGTGGAGCTGAGAAAGATGCTGAAGCAAGCGCTCCAGTAGCATAAGACGAACCATGTGTAGCCTGACAAGAAAGTAAAAAAGTAAATACATTTTTACTTCTACAACTGCAAAGATCATGTTGAGCATATTGTGGTATTTTTTAATGACGACAATCTACTGAACCAATTTAGATCTTTAGTCTGACCTGTTGCTTGTGTGGATGTCTCCCTCGGTCTCTCCTTCTCCCTCTGAGCCTTCGCCTTCCTGCTGGGCTGTAGTTGTACTGATAGCCCCAGTGCTGGAGCTCACGCTGCCTGGACCCGCAGGGTGGCCTTCCACTGTTGTGTCCCCATATGCACTACTGCGTCCTGACACTTTACACACACATGCATGAACAAATGCAACTAAGCAAATTGGGAACATAGCAATATAAAATATGAGAGTGTTAAGGTTTAATTTTTTAAATGAATAAGTAATTTAACATAATTTATTTACAGTTAAAAAAAAACAGTGTAAGGTTTAGTATTCTACACGCCTGTCTGAAAAGTCTGTAAAAGACTGGTTTTTAAATACTATAAGATTTATTTTGAGACACACACACACACACACACACACACACCACACACCCACATACATACATACATACACATATATATAATAATATCTATATAATAATATATATATATATATATATATATATATATCTATATATATATATATAATAATATATATATATATTATATATATATATATATAATATATATATATATATAATATATATATATATATATATATACATTTTCAATATCAGGCTGGCATAAAGTGTCTCGCATTTCTGAAATTGCCACCGCTGTGCTCCCCTGCAACAGAGTCAATTGCAGAGCCTCCACTCTCGGAGCCCACACTGCCACCATGCTCGGCTGGGGAGGTCCGTAGCGTGGAGCCATCAGTGGCAGCTGTGCTGCCCTCATCATCTGATGCCGGGGCTGAAATCAAGCAATAGCTGTAACAGTAAATACAGGGCAGTCATTGGGCCAGGATACATAATTTTAGTTTATACTTGACACCTACGACAGTGTAACAAAGCATGCAGTACATACAAAACACTCACAAACTGTCACTATTTTTTTTTTCTCCCGTTGAACCTATTATGGGCATTATTATTTATAATTACTACCAACTTGAGCAAAGGTGACAAGTAGAAATAACTGGTTGAACTAAGACCACAAGATGTGCCACAGATTAGGTTATGAGCTTCAAGGTGGATCATTATCAGTGGTCACAAAACACATACTGTAAGATTTTGGCAACTTTAATTCAAAATGGTAGCTTGTTCAGCTTCTGTGACTATATATATATATATATATATATATATATATATATATATAGTACAGGCCAAAAGTTTGAACACACCTTCTCATTCAATGCTTTTCCTTTATTTTCATGACTATTTACATTGTAGATTATCACTGAAGGGTCAAAACTATGAATGAACACATGTGGAATTATGTACTTAACAAAAAAGTGTGAAATAACTAAAAACATGTCTTATATTCTAGTTTCTTCAAAGCAGCCACCCTTTGCTTTTTTGATAGTGCTGCAAACCCTTGGTGTTCTCTCAATGTGCTTCATGAGGTAGTCATCTGAAATGGTTTTTACTTCACAGGTGTGCCTTGTCAGGGTTAATTAGTGGAATTTCTTGCCTTATTAATGGAGTTGGGACCATCAGTTGTGTTGTGCAGAAGTCAGGTTGATACAAAGCCGACAGCCCTATTGGACAACTGTTAGAATTCATATTATGGCAAGAACCAATCAGCTAAGTAAAGAGAAATGAATTGCCATCATTACTTTAAGAAATGAAGGTCAGTCGGTCCGGAAAATTGCGAAAACTTTAAATGTGTCCCCAAGTGCAGTCGCAAAAAACCAGCAAGCACTATAACGAAACTGGCTCACATGAGGGCCGCCCCAGGAACGGAGGACCAACAGTATCCTCTGCTGCAGAGGATAAGTTCATCCGAGTCTCCAGCCTCATAAACCGCAAATTAACAGCAGCTCAGATTAGAGACCAGATGAATACCACACAGAGTTCTAGCAGCAGACACATCTCTAGAACAAGTGTTAAGAGGAAACTGCACGAATCAGCTAGGAAACCACTGCTAAGGAGAGGACTTTTGGTCTGTACTGTATGTATGTATGTATGTATGTATGTATGTATGTATGCATGTATGTATGCATGCATGTATGTACGTATGTATGTATATGTAAGTATGTATGTATCTATATATGAGTGTATATGTGTGTGTGTATATGTATGTATGTATGTATGTATGTATGTATGTGGTTTTGTTACCTGATGCGGTAGTGTCTGAAAGGGTGCCAGCATCCAGTGAAGAGGAGCTTGGGGCCTGGCCAGACAGGCCAAGGCTCTGAAGGCCAAGGGCACTGCTGCTACTGCCTGAAAATGATATCAATATTTTAGGTGAGTTAAATATTT
Source organism: Etheostoma spectabile (assembly GCF_008692095.1). NCBI lineage: Eukaryota > Metazoa > Chordata > Actinopteri > Perciformes > Percidae > Etheostoma > Etheostoma spectabile. The sequence continues at coordinate 15,010,745 of NC_045739.1, read as the reverse complement.
GTCTTTAGAAAAATCTGGTATTTTATGTTCATGACAATTCAGGTTAACTAATGTCAAATGTGATTTTATTTTGTTGCAAGAGCATTTCAATACCTGCAAGTTACAGTGCATGTTACAGTGTTACCGCTATAGGAAACTCAAAATTATGTGTTAAAGCCTGTGAAGACCCACACAGGTGTTTTCAGTTATTTTGGCTGATTAGACTCTGTTAAGGTTGAAGGTTGGCCGGAGCTTTGATGGGTAATTATTAGGGCCCAAATTCTTAATACCATTAAGGATGACAAAGGTGTCATTTGTCCCACCCTAACACGTGCAACAACTTTAACAGTGGATTCAGGAAAATGTCAATCACTGTCTAACCACACCCACAGAGTCTTGGAAAAGGACCAATCAGCCACATTAACTATAAACAAACTTGTGTGGATGTTCAGGGCCGTTAATTACGTTGGTGGTATTAACTCTGGCTAATTGCTATCAACTACTCAGTGCCTCCCAGGTAGTCTGTGTCTCCAGGCTGGTGGGGTCACAAAAGTATTGCTTTATTTTGTATTTTCTGGCCAATTACCTTGTTGATCCTGCTGAAGGCTAAGAGCGATGGCCAGCTCTACCATAGTTTCATCATCTGCATCAGGAGGGATGTCCAACATGGGGGGGAAACCCTCCGCTCCAGCCAGCAGAGCCTCCAGAGGAGATGGATTTCCATTGTTGACATTGTCGGATGTCTCCAGGACCATGGACTCTGACTGAAGAGACAGAAAAAACAAAAGGTGTTATTTATTCGATATGCGTGATTTATAATCGCATATATATTGTGGGTATTCTTTAGCGCCACATAGTGGACAGTGCAAGGGCCCACTCAGTGCTGCTTGCAGCTTTTATTTATATTTAAAATTTAACTCATACGCCAAGGAAATAACAAAAATCTAAATCATTGATTTTATTTTACTTTGTAGTATAAGTGTATTTATGGGATGGACCATGTGTGAACAATGCTGTACTTGGAAAAGGGAAACAATTCAATTATATTAGATGTCTTTGACAGTTGAAAACAACAGTGATTACTTGCTCAACATGTGCCAGTTCCCTCTCACAATGTTAACAATAAAGGACTGATGTCAAATATAACCCACAGACTTAATTGGCCTCTCTCACCACCATCTCAAAGTCGCCATGGTCCACTTCACTCTGCTCCTGACTCTCCTGTCTACCCTCTTCTCCTCCAGTCAGCACTGAAGACTGCATTTTGTCATCTGCATCGTCGTCGTCATCATCATCCTTGTCTCCTAATGAAAGAAATTGACAAGCTTTACAGAACTGAATCAACTTGTGGCCGCTGGAGCTTTAATGGTGGTTTCACTTATTTGTTTAGGCATTGTTTTATGACTCATAGCAGACATTGAAAGTCTATGCTCAAAAGCTGTTTAAATATAATTGTCCTAATGCCTTGTAAAACCAATCCCTAACAAAGTCATAACCTTTAATACCCAAACTCTACAAAATTGCAAGTAACATATTATATATACAAAGCAGCTTTGTATTTAAAAAAAACCTTACCCATAGGTGTGTTGGAGCGTGGTGGAGATGGAAGGGTCACATGTCGCCGTTTGTTTCTTGGTCGAAGCACTCTGATTAGAGCCTGCTTACAAGCAAAGCTCACAGATGTGTCCTGAAATGAGATAGAATCCAGAATGGTTACCTAATGAGTCTGTCTATACAGCCTTTAACTACAATAGTTCCTGTAACAGTTCCAATCTAACTGACATTATAACTTTGTCGAGTAATTTTCTGATTCCTGATTATGAATAGCCGTAAATAAACACATATGTTAATAAATTTCGAGTTATAATGTAAAAATGGAAACAGATATGATATTAAGTTTTCTTTCCTGAGTTTGTCAAATCCCCTGATTATTTGTTTGTCATAGCGATTTTATATCATGATCATTTCTTACGGTCTCTTGAATGCCAATTGAATTATGATTTTAGTGATCAATAGAAGTACTATACTTACTGGACACAGTAACATTTGCATGTAGATTTTGGAGGCAACATTGATGTAATCAAGTTCACATGTGCAGTATGCATGGATGATGTCCACCAAGGCATTTACTGTTGCTTCCACATGAGTTAGGCCTTAGATAGAGGATAAGAAAAATGTTTACATACTGGGAGTTATTCAATTAGTGGTACATCAAATGTACATGTATTAAATTAGTACTCCTAGACAGTAACCATTATGTGTGAATGTTCTACAAAACATTGAAATGTGAGTGGAGCACATGTTCACAATCACATTATTTATTAAGTTTATCTACATATATTTCACACTATGTCAATGAACTTTTGAGGTCCCAAAGTTTGAACTTACCAGGCAGGCAAGCAGGAGCAAGAAAGGCGTTCTTTGGTTTTAGGGCATGGAGCTTCCAGAAGTTATTAATCAACTGCGTGATGAAATTACAACTTTCACCATCCACATGTTTTTGCCCATCCTCTGTCATTTCTAGGTTAAGAAGAAAAGAACATGAATACATTTGATCTAAAACGGTTATTTAGGATATTTAGCTCCAAGCCACTTAGAACGTGTTCCTAACCAGCAGTTTTTTGAGAGAACTTCTTTTGACATTATTGGTTAATCATGAAATCATGTTACACAAAGTGTAATCACGTAACCATATAAATCATTTACACATACATTGTTATTCCCTAGCCTTGAGCAACAATTGTCATCAGCAGAATAGCCTCTTACCAGAGTCATGGTGTAATGACTTTGTTTCTGTGAAATGCACCAAGTTGTTGGGTCTCATGATTGCAATGGAGCGGGCAGTGATCACGAGCCTCTGGAAAACATCAGGGTCGAGCTCCCTCCCCTCACGGCTGCAACTATTCAGACACTGCACTGCGTTACTCAGCAAGGACTGGTCCTGGTAAGAGGGAGGGATAAGGGTTGAATTAGTTCTTCATAAATTTCACTCACAGTAATTTGAACTAATTAAATGATTTGGCTATTTTTTTTACAACATTTTATTGATAATCGGTGTCATTTGTACAGTATATAAATGATATTGGAAAAAAAGCTATCCTTTAGTCTACAACGTGGGACTGTTTCTACCTTGTGGTTGTGGTAGGAAGTTCGACTGGTGTGCAGGCTGGCAAGAAGTCCCTTGGTCTGCTGCTGCACACCTGCCGGGGTCGGCATGGACAGGAGTAGAGTGGCCAACTCCAGTGCTGCAGCCTTATTCTTCTCCTGCGCAGAGTTAAAACATGCAGTCAACAATGCTCCCTAAAGACAAGCAACTGCAAGTTTAACACTTTTTGTTCATTCATGTGTGGTTTTACTTTTAAAGGCAACAAAGAAAAATGTGTTGATCGGTTTACCTTTTCACTGGAGGAACCTACTGCAAAGCAGCTCTCCAAAGCCTCAAGGGAGCTGACTACCAACCTGAAATTAAGAAAGAAGATCAACCCTGTTCCTGCTGCACATATTGCTTTAAATTAACTGATCAAAATACAAAAAAGCAATCCACAGCCTATTGCAGTCTGTGCTGATCTAAATGCCAAAACAACACTGAATGCAAGAATAAATGTTTTCAGGAAAAGAAAAAAAATTGTTGTTGTACAAGTGTGGAAATGGTGCATGGCATGTTCACAGTCTCAGGCATGGACACAAACTGGCACACATGCACAAAACCATACAAACAAGCAGAGAAAGGGCAGTTACTAACCGGTCCAAGGTTGATAAGGACTCAGTTTCACAACTTTTTATTGTATTTTTGGGAGCAAAAGAAAAAGAACAAAAAATAAAGTGTGAGGATCACAGAAAGAAACAAGTGAAATTAAATGATTCATTGAACAAAAGAGAAGCATGCAAGAAAAGATGACATCATGAAAGCCATGCACTAAATACTCTTAAAAAGAACAAACCCCCATTGTTAAGACTACATAGTTGAACTCATGAAGCGTAAAGATATGCTAGGAGGAATGAGCAATATGGGTAAAATCTATTACATACAGTATATCACAGTAGTCTTTTTTTTTTTTTTTAATCACATTTTTTAATATTATAGTTTCTTTTCTGCAAAACTTAAAATAACCACAGGAATGTTTTAGCTGATCCAACAAAATCAAATACCTTTCAAATCCATGTATTTTATCATTAAGGAAACTCCAATCATAAAACCATAACCACAGAAATAAAAAGGGTAGACATAACAGTACGGCAAAATCTGCCGGTGTAGATAAAAGATAGTTTAACATAAAATGACACAGACTAGGGCATTTGAAAGTCAAAGAAATGGTCACACTATCTCATCAGATTATTAGTTGGGGGGTTGAGAAGGGTAAATGCCAACTTGTGCTGTAATTATGAACCCTGAAGAGGAAAGCTCATACCTTTCCAGCACAGTGCCGCTGGTGGTGGTTGGAGTGGCTATGTCCCCATCAGAGGTGCCATTGCCCTGGTTGAGGTTGGGACTGCAGACATTGTTAACTGATGCAGAGGAGAAGTCCTCTGGTGGATCCTCAGGCCAGCCAAACTGCTCCTTGGTTTTACCGTAGATCTTGATTGAATCAAGCATGGTGACTCCAGCTGGGTCAACAGATGCTCCAACTTTAAAAAGAAAAAGAAAGTCCCTCTAAATGCCGGGCTTTGTTTGCTTGGAATATATCCGAAGAACTTTAAACGGACACAGAAAACAGACTAGACTATTGGACTTTGGACTTCTTCAAGCCAGGAGGGCTATGTACTGTGTTGCAAGACTATGGAAGCACCATTACTACGAATGTGGATAAAGGAACGATCGCAATGTATTGGTCTGGAAAGATTAACCTACATTGCTATGGGCAAGCGGAAAGACTTTGTTAAACTTTAGGAACCATATATGAATATAATCAGAGATGGAAAGGTGGGCTCTACCTGAAAGAAAATTGTAGATGATGGAAAACATTCATTTTATTTATCTTTTACTTCAGATTGGTGCAAGTTGATGATGGTATGTGTGTGTGAGCATGTAAATTGTATTGTTACTGTATGTTGTACTAAGAAAATTACAATAAAACATTAATTAAATAAATTAAAAAAAGGAACAAGAAGATGAAAATGCATCAGAAGATGGGTTTCTAAATAGTCTGCAGCAAATTCCAAGAGATCCAAGTTAAAAGGAACAGCTCAGAGCAAAATAAAATTTTATTTTGCTCTGAGCTGTTCCTTTTTACTTTGTTTATATTCACACTCACCATGCTGCTTAGAGAGGTTAGCTATTGGATTAAATGCATTAGGCACCTTCATTATTCAAAGTGCTCTTATTATGCTCATTTTCAAGTTCATAAAATTATTTTTAGAGGTTGTACCAGAATAGGTTTAACTTTCAAAAAACACCATATTTTGTTGTGCTGTACATTCCTGCAGCTCCTCTTTTCACCCTGTGTGTTGAGCTCTCTGTTCTAGCTACCGAATGAGGCATCTCTCTTCTGTTTAATCATTGTTGGGAGTTGCACATGCGCAAAATTGTGTCTTCTGGCTGTGGCAACAGCCGCATGCCGAGAATCAAAAACAACACACCTTTGATGTTGTGTGTGTGTGTGTGTTTGTGGGTGTGTTGTGTGTGTGTGTGTGTGTGTGTGTGTGTGTGTGTGTGTGTGTGTGTGTGTGTGTGTGTGTGTGTGTGTGTGTGTGTGTGTTGCGTTGCATTGCATTAGGGTCACAACAGTTTCCTGCAGCGACGCTATAACGACCAGTCATGATCGTCAATGTCAGAAGGAGAACAGGGCACCGCGGCCGAGTTGAGCCAAGCTGGTACTACCAGTGGGCAGTGGTAATGGGCGATATAAACAATATGAACAATACAAAAGTGGCCTACAATAGAGATTTTAGTTATGTTGCAGTATAATATAGAAGTAGTATGTTGATGCAAGAAACTTATATATCTATAAAATGTGTTTTTATTTAAAGTATCTGTGCATCTTTGAAAGTGTAGTGCCTTTTAGAATGGTTTACACTAAAAGAAAGAAAGCCAACACTTTAAGCATTTTCTTTGTTAAAGTCTCTGCAACTAGTGTACTTGAATTTTATTTATCTGCAACATTATGATGTATAATTTAAGTTTTGCTTTAAAAAAAAAAAACATTTAGCAGTTTGTCTTTCCTTGGGTCCTATGTAACCTGGTCTGAAATGGTTCTATTATAGTTTATATATTATGATATATATCATTATTGCAAGAAGCTGCAATGTATATCGCAATATGGATTTTAGGCCATATCGGCCATCCCTAGTGGGTAAGCACCAACAGCCATCACCGCATAATCTTGCTCTTACTAAAGATAGACAGCTTCTTGTCCGCCTGCAGGGCCTCCTCTCTGGTGAAGGGAAAGTCAAACCAGCGGGCTCTCGTCAGGTTTATCTGCATGGTGCGTCCAAAGACCTCCACATAGGAAGGAGCCCTCTCAATGGCTTGAGTGCCCACCTGCACCCGCATGCCCGTCATCACCATTGAACTGTTGTTGTTGGTTGCTTCCACAGTGAATCCCCCAGGCTAGAATGAAACAAGTAGAATCACGACAACATTTGTTGTGGTTTACAATAATTTGCCTGATAGTTAAACAGTACAACTACAGTGCAACTATGTTTAGTATGTATGGCCTCAGGATGTTTAAGCAAAAAAGCTCCATTGTGAAGTCCAGGTTTATGTGTCCCATTATTTTTTTAGTTTAGATGCATGTTAGTGCTTTATTACTCAGTGTAGCCAGTGTATGTTAAATCACACAATTAGTGCTGGCATAAGACCTATACTAGAATATTCATATAAGTGAGACCATTTAGACCAGTGCATACAAAAAGTTGTTACGCCAGCACAGTTTGTGCACAGCAAATTTGTAAAAATGCATTACAAAAACAAAAAAAACACACTTTTTCTAACAGAATAATTTTATGAAAATGTCCCTACCTTCGTGTTGGCCACATACATCCCAGTGGAGTTAAGCCTGTGTTTAATCTGCTGTCCATTGTAGACCTGCAGCAAGTCATTGCCACCAAACTCCACCTCTGTCAGCTGCTGGTTGTGTTCAAAGAAATCCACTGGAAATGTCACCTGACTGGAGGTCCGGGTGGCTGAAAGTAAAATCCTTGCATTATAATTCTAACATGTTACCAGACACACGGCATATGCTATGTAAATAACAACTTCCTGAGAAAAAGAATCCCTCACTTTTCTGTTTTTGAGTGAATGCTTGAGTCTCCTGGCCTACTGTGATATTGTATCCAGCCAGGTAAAAGGTAGCAGGAGATTTCTTTATATAGGCATAATTGTATTTTAATTTATTTTAGAAGTGATCTGCTGTAGTTATGGCTGATACTGGAGCGGGGCCATCACAGAAAAGATGGAAATTAAGTGAACAACTAAAAGCTAAAAGGGAAAGTGAAAGACCACGGGCAAAACTGAGTCAATATCGGTCGGACTTTCAACAGCTGAAGACAATTACGGGATTGTAAATTATTTAAAAATATCAGCAAAGGGTATGGAATATGTCTATTTCATTCATAAAATAACTTTACAAACCGCAATGTGCTTGTATGCCAGTAGCCTTGATTAAATTACAGTGACAGTGATACCCAGTTTAGCTCACGATACATCCAAAGTAGGCTAAGGTACCGTATGCAACACTTGCATCTGATACATATTCTCTTATTGTAAATTACTGATTTTCTGTCAGAGCTAAATATTCATCGCAACTATATGACCTCCAGGTGACTCAGTAATTTACATTGGACAATTAAGCAATGGAAAGAAAAGACCTTTACAACAACAGGTGTGTTAAAAATACTACTGCTTTTGTCCAAAGCGGCTTCTAGAATCAATGCAAACTGAAAGTTAAATATAGCTACTTTAACCAGGCATTTTGCCAAATAACCAGCCATTGTCTAGGTATGATGACCACACTTGTATGCTCAGAGTTGTGTTTTTTTTTATCATTTACTGTATGTTGGGATCCATTAGCTTAAATATTCAGTTATTAAAAAATAATTGCACTTTACTCCACTCACTAGTAGTAGCAGCTTTGCGCTTGCGGACCGGCTTCATGATACTGATGCCACAGCTGGGTTGCAGCGATGGCTGGAGCCAGTAAGAGGTGTTGTCAACATTGGCCATGTAGATTCGCAGGCTTCCATCTTCACAGAGAAGAATCATGGTTGTACGCTGTTGCTCATTACTGGCTGTGTGTCGGATAGCTACCATATCTTGAATCTGGGGAAAAAAGAAAATAATTAATGTTAACCTTAAAAAATGGCAATAAAGTTGAAACAAATGAGCAACACTTTTGATAGGGAGACATATACATGATTCCACAATTACTGCTGAAATTACTGGCTTATTAATTGTGTTTTGTAAGTGTTACTTATTCCTTGTAGTACATGTACTGGTATTAGATAGTATGTAGTATATACAACAAAAGTCTTTATCATAACTTTGAATTGCATACATGCCCTTTTTACTATTTTCTTTTTAACAAGGTTTTCCTTTGTCCAATTTATACATCAGTGTTTCTGATTGCAGAAGTTCTATTTTCTACATCCTAACCTGTTAATGACTGTTCAGTACAGTAAGTGGCCCTTACCTTGGCTTTGGCTGGCAGAGTTTTAATCTCTTGGATGAGGAAGGTGTCTGGCTTGACCATGATGACAAGCGGTATGCCTGTTGTCTGCTGCACGCAGCACACCAGGCCTGGGTGGTTCATGACCTCAGACCATTGGCACAGAGCAGGCGAAATCTTACTGCTGCCACCATTAGAGCTAACAAAGGCAGGAGAGCAAGAGAGAGAGATAGAGACATAGTTAGCTCGTCCAGGTACCCATTACATTTCACAGACCCAGTGCAGTGGCAGGAAAGTGATAAGACTGTATATACTGTGGCAGAATTGTTACCCTTTGACATTGATGGGGAAGAGCCTTTGCACTTCAGTGGTACTGCGGCTCACAGTGGCAGCAAAAGACTTTCCCTGGCTGTAGCTGAAGAAAAGCATCTGAAGCACATGGGAGTAATAGACCGACACACCACCGCCTGCTACCTGCCCATTGCTATCCTAGAGTCACACAGAAAGAATTTACCTCATTATTGCTTTTTGCCATTCAGCATTTTAAAGAATCCTCACACTTATTTATAGTGTTGTGCAAATATTTAATCAAGTGTTCCAGAAAATAAAAGCAGGAATGCACTGAAGGGCTCATGATAGTGTAAACTCTTTTAATAAACAATCATACATTTTCCTGTTCATGTGATAACATTTTGTACGACATCACACAACTCTGTGGGAATAATTTCATTGCCTAACTATACATCCCGCTTACCTTCAAGTCTTCGTGGTTTATCTCCAATACATTTGTGACATAGAAGGGGCCATGTTGGGCACTGCTGGATTCATCCATGAGCTGGGTGTACATGTAACCTGCTGAAGACATGATGACAATGACGTTTTTACCCTCCTCATTGAACAGGAAGGTAGCATCGCGGATCTTGGAACTTGGAAGCAGGAAGTAGTACATAGGACTCAAGGCATCTGCTGATAAGTCATAAATCTGTTTGGCAAGGGGGACAAATGAAAGAAAAAAAAAATATCATTTAGTATTTTTTACCATGCAAAAAGCTGAATAATCATAGTTGCATGTTTAGTGCCTGTGAGTGTGAAATCACAGAGAATTTAAATCACCTCACTAATAATAGCTCAATACTCTTATTAAAGGGTGCATACAAAATGTATGTTGTTTGTATACATACCTTAACAAAGTCAGCAGTGATGATAGCAAGTTCAGTCTGTGAGCCTGGTAACCAGATAGCTTTGATGATGAAGTTGCCAGTTGCTAGTTGTGGGTGCAACACCAAATGGTCTGACACAGAGCCGGTGCTGCTGAAAGTTAGTACGTGGCAATCCTTGGAAAAATGAAAAAACAAAAAAGACAGAACAGTCAATTACCAAATTAATACAGCATATAGCAGCAATTCATTTAAAAAGTGCTTCTAAAGCTACTGGCATGCTATTAGCATCAACAGCTATTTAGAAATCTACCACGATTGTGCTCTAGGGTATCTTGATAGTGGTCTTTTCTCACAAGCAAAATAGGTACATTGTTGTCACTAGTATTTTCATTTTAATAGGTTTATTTGCACACATGGGATTAGAAAACACACCAAAAACAGAACAATCTTAAATTTAGAAGATGGCTTTCTGACCTTGAGGCCGCACACAGCCAGGTAATCCTCATTACAAGGGTTGCCTGTGAGACTGAGGACAGTGAAAGGGACTGGAGCAGAGGCCAGTCGGGTCAGTGTTAGTTTCCTCTTGCTCGAGTCAGCCTGTTTCAGGAGAGTGGACAGCTGCAGAACTGTTATCTGTTAAGAGGGAGATGAAGAGAAAATGGGGTTATTGGTTGTTCGGACAAAGAAGACTGCAAAGTGGTGATGGCTGATTTAGACAATTATAACAAAAGCAAGATAACACAACACAATAAAACATAAAAAACAGCCAACTTTAATTTAAATTTACATTCAAATCTATCAAATGACAATAATATGTTGACCTCAGACATTGCTTTTACTGTCAATAATGACATGATTATTAAGTGGGCGATATGATGATTAAGGGTGTCCGCTATAATTTATATTTTAATTTTTAACCATGCAGAATTCCACTTCCACAAATAACTTTTAAAAAGGTATATCAAGATAGAAATAAGAGAAATAAATTTAACAGGGGATTTTAAATCTACATCTAAATAAAATTGTCCACCCAAGCTTTTTTTTTATTATTATATTTTTATAATAATATCATTATCACAGGTTTCCTCCTACTGGTTTGTGAAGCTTACCTTCCCCTTTTCATGGCTGACTGCAAGGTGCTGGCGGCGGCCGTGGGGTGAAGACAGGACACACATGGCAACACGACGCAAGACATGTGCACTAATAAGTTGGCGTATAGTTTGTCCTTGGTCACCACTGTAGTTCATCCTCACATTCTCAAAAGCCCCTTCCTGAGAGCCGAGTGTGGGCACCTGAGGAAAAGCGGAACAATTTACATACAATGAAGTCTCTGATGGGATTTACAGAAATTAATTGAAGTGTTTTTTCTAGCCACTCTAAATTAAGCAGGTCTTCATACCATTAACTGGTCAGTCATCTCCACCGTTTTGTCCTGAGTATGCAGTTCATTGAGTGCTTGCTGAGCCCGGCTGCTGCTTCCCACTGCTGATGCCTGCTGGAAGTTGGTCTGGATGGCTTCCATGAGAAACATGAGCATCTCTAGTATGAACGCTGCAGTGGATGATCCCATCTGTTGTGGAGAAAGAGAGCCAAAAGCTTGAGTCACACAATGTACAGTGCATTTAAAATACCTCTGCTTTAAGGAGTGCAAGTACTTTAAGTCTTCAGGAAAAAAAACTATGATAGACAGAGACTTGCAAACTCAGAGTAGGTAAAACATATTTCCTCTCACCACTTGTGATACCAGTTCTTCCTGACAGCCCTCAATGCTCTTGCACACACTGCTCTTCTTAGGTTTGTCTTCATCACCAGGTTTGCCATCACAGATGGTGACCTTGCCCTTGTCGGAGGGTGAGGCATTCTGGTGGCGGATAGCACTGTCGGGCATACGCAGCTCACCCTGGAAGGCAGAAGACTCTTTCAGGGTGGAACCCATGCCGCTGCTGGGGCTGCGTTTGACCAAGGCCTGTGGATGGTATAACACAAAAGTAGAGCAGTGAGAACAGCAACATTGTTAATATGTGCATGCATATACCATCTTCTTTGTTTAACTTTTCTACAATTCAGATAATCTGCTTTTGTCTTCACCTCACTAGCTCCTCCACATTGTGAGTATATAGTTGTTAGTCAAAAGGAAGGTCAGAGAGATGGTGCTGGTTGGATGAACACTTTTCTAAACTGCCTCCAAAGGTAAACAAAAATCATGGATTGTCAAGATTCCTGATATCACTATCGATAATAAGAATTGGCTGCATGCCAATACCATATACATTCACTATATTTCCTTAAATTATTATGAGCTACTGCTATTACAAGACACTGCAAACACAAAAAAGAATGCAAAAGATCTATTGTACTTTAAATTAAATAAACAATTTAATTATCAGTAAACTGAAGGTAAAATGTAGTTGATGGTTTGTTCATCACATGCACATTCAAAAGTCAATTATTTATGATTATCTAGGAAAGCTAGAATTTTCAGTAAACAAAATGTTAACAGACATGATTTCTCTCCCTTTCTGGCCACGTGTGTGGGCTAGCTATAACCCTGACCAAATGAAATGACTGGATGGAAGTCAATGGGGGAATGACTTGCAAGCCAAAGTTACCGCTGTTGTTCTCTTTCCATGATGACCTGAGGTATTCGGTCTCACCTGGCAGCTGCCATCCTCTTTGGCACCGCAGTCACAGAAGAAAGAGCCATATTTGGCATAGGAGATCTCATGGTCTTTGTGACAGACCTTGGCGCACACTGTGCACACACCTACCCCATCCACCATCTTACAGGTGTGACAGTGGTACCTGCAGAATAAAAATGAACAGGACAAGACTATGTATAGCACATAAACTGTTTTGTCATGACAAAATGTCACTTGCATATTTCGAAATTAAGGCATTTTAACACACAAATATCTAAATCTCATTTGTGTATGTATATGACATAATGCACATTACAAAAACCTTCAAGATAATGATATACCTATACACTTTAGTTAAGACTAAAAATCTTTTATTGTATTAGGGCATGTTCAAGTGTTAAGAAATCAAAACTAAGCAGTTTAATCAGTATTGTCAGTAGAGTCATCACTATTAGTAACCAAACAATGAAAATCTGTTCATTTTCTTTTCATCTAACACAAAATTATATGACAAACAAACGTAACTGTGTGTATTGTTTCTTCGCAATGACAATGGTGTGAAGTTGTCCCGTTTCCATGGTTTTTAATAAACACCAATAACCTTTCTGATTCATATAAATCTATTGTATGCAGGATCTTTATAGCCCTCTGTATTCTAAATTATGAAAGGGTTCACGTTAGACATATCTCTTTTCATGTACAACAGCCTTGTAGTTTGTACCAAAAGACCTATGACCTGCTAAAACGTCCATTACCTTGTTCAAGAAACAGGTCTCTCATAAATTGGAGACCCTATGTGTTGATGAGATTACATGTATAAATAAAAAGGTTAAAGAAAAAAAGATCACAGGGAACAATAAACTTCTCTTTACCAGTGCTGGTTCATGAACTCCTTCTGAGTAATAGTGAAGGTGCAGAGTTTGTTGCAAAGGGAGTCCTCATCCTGTCAAATAACGACAAACATGTTAAAATGTATTGTTCTATTTAGCCCATGCAGAATTCCTGGCATCTGCAATTTCCCCACTGTGGGACAAATAAAGGTTTTCTTATCTTATCTGGATACAGACAATGGTCAATATTGCCTTGGAAAATTAGTGTGAAAATAAAAAATTATATTTTTAATAAAATTATATGTTATCTTTGTTCTACAGTACAGTGTGTGAGGTGGGCTAGGAGACCTACAATGCACCTCAACCAGAGGTATTTTACTTCTGAGTCAACCTGCAGCAGGAAAACGCTTTCTGGGGCCAGTGCTTTACACAGGGTTTGGAACATTTTGTTGATTTTCTATGTTCTAGATTCCTGAGATTGGTCAGATGGATTTTTTGTATAATAATTTGGCTTTGCTGTTTAGTTGAAAAAACTTAAAAGGTTCCATGACATGGTGCTCTTTGGATGCTTTTATATAGACCTTAGTGGTCCCCTAATACTGTATCTGAAGTCTCTTTCCCTTGGTGCAGAATTACAGCCACTAGAGCCAGTCCCACTCTCTCTCATGGGTGGGTCAAAATCTCTGGGCGGGCAAGGCAGAGAAAGGGGAGGTAACCGATCTGGAATCTTGACCCATATGAGGTCATAGGGGGCAAGATTCCAGATCGGCCAATCTTAGCTTTCATTTTCTCAAAGGCAGAGCAGGATACCCAGGTCTCGGTTTACTCCTATCTCCATCTCTAGCCACTAGGGGACCATAGGCAGGCCGGGGAAACTCAAAGTGACAATCAACAATGACATTAACAATTCCATAGCATTTTATGTTTAGGTCTAAATACTGCACATTTACAAAATATGGCCCTGTAAGAGGATAGACACAGAAGGAGACATAAAGGGATGAAATCTCACAGAGTCCTCTGCTTGGGAATCATCCTCCTCAACTGCAAGTTCCTCCACCCAGTCCGAGTCCACTTCCATGGCCTTCTCTTCTCCCTCCATCAGCAGTGCTGAGGTGCCTTGGCCACTGCTTTGCCGCAACGCATTCATCACATCAGCCAGATAGGAGATGATGTGGCATGAGCATTCTAGCATACTGGCGTGCTGAAATCAAGGAACAGGTGCACATGAATTATTTGACAGTTAATGATTAAAAATACAAATAACTCCCTTTGGAAATGCCAGTGCCAGTGTTTGAAATGGTATTACATCTGGATGAAGTCAAAATGAGGCACTTCTATAAACTGGTGAATTATACAGATGAATATAAAAACGTACCTTTCCTTGGGATATGTTTGTGCTCACTTTTTCCACGACATTCTTCTGTGTTAAATATTTTTTGCTGCAGAGAAAGATTTAAAAATTTTAAATGAATATTCATACATTTCAGATTGTATTGCTGTTTGATGAATGACTATTGGTAATTAGTCTTTTTACCAAGCATTTGGTGACTTCAGCCCTTGTACTGATGCTAAAAAAAATCTTGGCTGATGTAAATTTAATCAGAGAACAGCAAGTCTGTGAAACTTAATTCTTACCATCTGGTCAGCCAGTTGATTGCTGCCCTGTGCAGTTGCAGGTGACCGGCCCCCTGTCCTGCGCTGGCAAGTGTTGCCATGATGACCATGAGCTCAGGAAAGCCTGTTCCATCACCATTGGTCAGCATGTCTGTTGCCATGGGAATGAGTGTGCTGAGGAGGACAGTGCACACTCCTTCGCCCACCTGGCTGTTGTCACGCACAATATGAGTGGTTAGCACCTGAAGGAGCTGTCGGTTTTCTTGCACTACTTCCAGCTGCTCAGAGTCCTTTGGCGGGGTGGCCGTCATACGCGTCAACCAGGACTGCAGACGAGATGGCTCCACACAGGCCAGCTGGGCCAAAGAGCCACACAGACACAACAGGCTGGGGTTTGGGCTCTTCTCCGCTGGGAACAACAGCATCACCATTAGATTTAGGCTTACTGAAAAATCTGAGGAATCTGCGGTTCTTAAGATTTCAAATTTGATTATATTAAAAAGATGTCAGTATACTTCAAACAAAGTGTTTGTTGGCCATTGGACGTGTCTGAAACCCCTCCCCCCACACCTTTACGACATCAGAATAGGACTGGTTTGAGTATTTTTGTCAAATGCACCTCTCTGACAACAGGATTTTCACTCTGCCTTCAAATGTGGCCACTTAACACTTTTACCATTACAAGTGGTCAGAGAACAATTCGTATAAATCAGTCAATTTTAAGCATATCACAGCCTCTTTTGATAGCTTTTCTTGATTGAAATGAACATTAGACTTACTGAGCTGGAATAGCTTGGTGAAGAATTTTAGCACCCTGTTGCAGAACTTCTCTGATAAACTTTTGTTGGCTGTTGCCATCATAATCTGGACGAGTTCGCCACTGGAAAAAAGGAGCACTAAATAAGCAAGGTAGCAGTATAAACGTGCAATAATGCAGCCTGTGTCATCAGTTAAGTAAATACCTGAATGAAAAGAACTCTTCCATGGCCTTACGGACTTGACTGCTCTCAAGCTGCTTTTCAAGGTACTGAAGGCATTCCTCGAGCACAGACTCATCCAAACCACTAAAAAATGAGAGATCAAAGATTGATAGGAACAGTGAGACTCAACCAAACAATAAATGTGCAGGCAAGAAAACAAAGACAATATGATAAAATAGGCTAAAAGCTATATTTTTAATGCAGGTTAAATGAATTCTGTCACACATGGCATACCTGTTGGGGTCTGAGTGATTGGCAATGATGTTGTAACACCCGGTGACCAAACGCTCGTAGATGCGGGCTAGGAAGGCGTCGGACTCTGATGGGCCGAGGATGCGCTCCAGTGAGGTGCTGCTGATCTCAGCAACACTCTCTGTGCTGCTCTCCAGGAGGAGGGGCAGCAAAGTGTGCACAACTTGTGAAGGATTCAGCTCCTCTGTGCTGAGGAGACAAATAAGCAGCAAAATTAAATTAAGTTTTCAGGTTTTCATAAATACATTTGACTTCTCACATACTTCTTGTTGTATGTTAAATGACTCAGATTGGAAATAGAACTAGAGTAGCACTTACACAATGAGGTCGCCAGTGAGGCGAACCAAAGACAGTAGGATGTGTTTAAGAGAAGAGGCCAAAGGCAAGGACTGACAACTCAATGTGCCCAGGTGAGCTGCTTGGATGGCACTGATGTAGCTCTCTGATGGAATGGTATCATTGGCAAATGCATTTCGCTGAGAAAGAAAAACAGGACTTATTGGTCTCATATTTTCTGGTACAATGATTTTTTTTTTTTTGACATGTCAATATGGGTAAAAACTATACCTTAAGATTTTGTATCATTATATTGAATTTAATTATATAATTAAATCCAATAATTATATTGGACACAGTAATTCTAGGAATTACTAGAATTGTTAGGGCTTTGTAAATTATAGAGTGTGGTCTAGACATACTCAATCTGTAAAGTATCTTGAGATAACTTTCATAATTTGATATTATTGTATATATATATATGTATATACAATAATATCAAATTATTATATATATATATCTTTGTTTATTAAATGATTTAAGGTAGACATTTTAGATAAGATTGATACTTTTAAATTAGCTGCCTATAATTCACTCAAATCAGATATAGATAGGAGCGTACATTACTCATTTGTTATGTTTAAAATTGGAAGATTAAAAAAGTAACATGCATATAAAAGAAATAATGACTTAAAAATAACATAAAAAACATTGAAAATCTTAAGGCTGTGTAGAGACCAACAAAACATCAACAAAAAATGTAGTTGGACTTAACCAGAGTCAGCAGCAGAGTGCCAGAGTGTACAATTTTGACTTGAATTTTGTAGTAGGAGTGGGTGGTACAAAAAAAATGTTAAATTTACACATCATTCTTCAAGGCAGACTAGTAGTGGCAAAACATAAAAAGGTGATTGGATTGCCTACTACCCTTTATAAAGTGCTGAGTAAGCGGGACAGAGTCAAACCAAACCATAAGCATCAACTTAACACTCATACCCATGAGCCAATATTGGGGAATTCATTGGTGTGGATGCCGTTCCAAGTCTCACATATTGTCTGTACAGCCGATGGTAAGTTCTGCATAATACTATGACCTGTGAAGTTTAAGTAAAAAAATGTCAGGTTAAAACGGAGTGTACAAAAAAGTTGTCAAAGTGAATGAACCGTTTTACAACTTTTACAACCTTGAGTAATTATTTCACATACCCAGCAGGTTGGCCTTGCAGCGGGTGGAGCCAATAGATAGAACTGCAGCATAGCCTTGGAGCTTGGCATCTGTAAGCTTGTTCTCCCCTTCGTCTGGGATGTTCATTAGTAAGTAAGACCTGGTCATGAAAAGTTTGGTTTAATCATTTTATTAGGATAAACAGATTAATGATTTACAGCTTAAGCCTTATTATTTTTAGGTTTGAAGCAGGTTTACAGGTAAACACCAACAGGTGAATCTAAAATGAATGTAAAACAAACACCTTAACACACCCTTATTTATTTATTTATTTATTTTTGGATTTATCCCTTGGATCTATCGGTTTGGCCTAGTGCATAAAATAGACTGCTGTTCTCTTTGCAAAATGGCAGCATGAAAGCTCTAAAGTAAAGGAAGTGATGAAATAAAATGTCCTGTCTTCTAGTTTTAATGTCTCTTTTTTCAAAACCCTTAAGGCATCAAGTCAGGGATGAAATACACACAAAAACACAGACACAAATGTCAAGCATGTATCTGCTTTATCCAGAAGATATACAGTATATAAAATAAATATTTAAATAAACCCTGCAGTTGTTTCAATCAAATCCATATATTCCAGCTTTCTCAACCTAATGCATGACCTAGACAAGCTTGCCCGATGTTCAGTGTTGTTTCTTAGAATGATCCCTATCTCACCTTGTAAATGCTGTGTAAACATCAGCGAGCTGTAGTATGGCAGGCAGTAGGTTCTTTGTCACCTCAGATGACTTGTGGGTGTCTGCCTCAATGGCAACCTTGGACAAATGCTCATCGAGGGAAACCTGCACTTTAGAGATGACTGCATCAAGTATATAGATGGCTTGTAGAGAGGGTAACTGATCAAGTGGAAGGATGGCGTTTGGGTCTACACTGGAGAAGGTGGAAATCTGCAACCGAAACAAGTCATCAAAGAGTGACAGATGTGCTCAAAACTTAGTTTGGATACAATTGATGCAAAGGTCAACAATGATTAAGTTTTAATCATTACCTGTCTGGCAATGTACTCCTCTGCTAGCTCCACGTCGTATTTAACGGTGCTGCACTTAGCAACCGTCATCTCAACCAGAGAGGCTGCTTGCTCTGCTTTCATTCCCTGCTTCACCAAGTGTTCCTGTTAGAGATGACATGGGCATAGTCATACATTAAAATAAACCTAAATAAAAAAGGACTTATTGTATTACATTACAGCCTTAAGGACGCAGTGCAGTACATTGTGTAAATCACAAATAAAGTCATCAGTCATTTTAGTAACGCTAATCAGCAGCATCCAATGTCAACAGTTTTGTTTGAATATCTAAAACAATTATGAGTAGATTGAGTAAAGTGATGATGATCCTATTAGATTTGACACTGATCAAGAAACAAAGTCAAATGTAATTTTTTTAAAGTAATTTGTTTTGCTTTTTGGCATCTATCATGCCATTTAGATTTCTGTTGGATTTCAGGTGTGAACAGACCTTGATCCAATTCACGTAGGTAGACACCCGGAGACGTGAAGACCATCGCAGTGTGTGCAGGATGTCACTCTCGCTGGGATCGGTGCAGCCCGTCTTTAACTGCTCCATGTAGGCTTTTGAAGGTGGTAAAACACCAAGGATCCTCCACAGTATCAGAAAGTAGTACTGAAGGGCACATGCCTCCTGTGCAGGGTGACAAACAAAGATCAACAGTTTTCTGTTACACACTTAGTTGATGTCAGGGCTGAAGGCTGTTGTTTTTAAGTTACTGTTGATTCAAACTCAACACTTTGTGGTGATGTTTAAGCAACAGCACTGACTCAATTTCAAATATTAAATAATATTATAATAATAAATATTGCAAATATAGGTCTAATAGGGCTGCAATTATCGATTATTTTAATAATTGAGTATTCTATTAATTATTCCATTGATTAATTGAGTAATCGGATAAGAAATACTTTTGTTTTATTGAAGCCATAATAAAGCCATAATAAAGCCATAATATCAAGTACAAGTTAATACTATATTACAATATAGTTTGGTTAAATATTCGGAAAAAAGCAACATTGTTATTGCCTACGTTGATTACAATAATATCTCTCAAAAAACTAAACATTAAGTGCATTTAATGTAAGTGCCATTTTACATTGTTTTTAAAGAAAACATTTTCTGAAATGCAACTACCTCAAACTAAGACATACATTAAACATTACCTAAGTTGTGCAACTTTACTTTCAGAACTACAAGTTTCAACCTGAGACTGGTCTGTATATAGGCCTGTATGCAAATATTAGTTAAACTCAACCTATTTTCATTTATAGATTTGATTACAATGTCGCACAGCTCTGTTACACTTCACTCTGATCAGCTGTTTCTCCGTGAAGAGAGAGAGAGAGTGAGAGAAAAAAAGCATTGCATGGAATGTCACTGGCATCGAGCCCTTGTGCACCCTTTTCCACAGTTCATGGTTTTGTTCATGAGGTGTGTTCTCACCATAGGAGTGACTGGCTTGTTCTCCTGTCTTCTTGCTGTGTCAAACTGAGAGCCTGCCACCAGGAGAGAGATGAGCCACGCATACAGTTCATCATATTTAACTGCTCCATTGAACAGCTTTGGAAAGACCTACCACGAAAAAAAGAGTTGTTTTAATACAGTGAGAGTTTTTTTTCTCTTATTTACCTATTAATTCATCTATTAGAGGTCAAAGTCTCACCATGCTGTCTAGTCTGCTGATATCATCTTCAGATGCCTCAGGGGACAGAACACAGTAGAATTTGGGCTGAACATTTGAATCTAAGAAAAGTTGAAATACATGAAAACAGAATAGAATATTATTTTTTCAAACTGGTACCACCATTGCCACTTTGTCTTTACAAATAAGACACAAGTATATGAAATATCTTTCTTGAAAATTGCTAAGGATCTAATTATTATAATTATTGTAATTTTTGTTCATTAAACTCTTTAACTTCCACTTTCTTGTTTCATTTTGGACTATATCTATGCCATACCTCACACAAACAACATTGTTCAGCCAACAATGGCAGACAACAGGAACAGTAATAGTTACCCAGTTAGTTCAACATAATGGTACGGGATAAAGGTTTTATTAGACTCAAACTACACTCAAAGTTCATTAAATGCTTCAGAGGAAATAAGCACTAAAATAAGTAAAAAGTCTGCCACGATACGATTTTTGATTCCATTCCATTCAGGGGCTTGCAACTAATACATTACTTTAGCCAATCAGTTACATTTGTATGCATTTACAAAAAGCAACTAAAATATGATTTGACAATTTCATTACTAAGCTCTTCCAGAAATTTTAATTGAAAACAAAATTTTAATAAAATGGAATAAATATAAAGTGGGAATAATATATAAAGGTGCATCTTAAAGATGTATTGATATTATTGGCTTGTTGAAGATTGAATCCAGATCAATGTATCGTTACACCCCTGCTTGAAACAATCACCAGTGAGTTAGACGGTCATTAGACAACCTGTGCACAGATAATCTTTGTTTATGCTTAAAAAAATATATTAAAAAAAACATTCCAAGCAACTGGTTAATTTTTGTGACTATTGTCCTGTCTTTTTCTTCATCATACCTGCTGAACAGTGTTTGGCCCAGTTCTCTTCCACCTCTTTGAATCCATAGTAAAGTGGGAGGCCGTTGCGTTTTCCACCTTCCTGAACAGAACTCGGCCCGGTGGATGGTGGGGTCAGGAGGTTATACTGAACCTATAAATAATATTCATGATAGAGATAAGCTAAATATCCTGTCATCACAGTGCTTGACACACACACGCAGACTGTATTTTAGTTGAAAAGTAAAAATAAAGTAACACATATACAAATTAAATAGAACTACACTTAATATGTGCAATTTAGCATCGGGACAGGACAAAAAACAAAACAAAAAACAGTTTAGACCTGTTCAAAAAGGTACAAGGGTGCCTTGGAGTAGTGGCGCAGCAGGTAGTCAAAAACCATGCACAGGCGGGCCAGGTTAAGGGGCACTGCCTTCAGCTGCGAGTCTTTGCTCTGAGCCACTTCAGTGATGGCTTGGGTGACCAGGGCCAAGACTGACCGCCGACCACGTTCTGACAGATTGTGGAAAAGGAGCAGCAGGAGCTGTAGGTGCTCAACATTAAGGTCATCTTCTCCAGGCACAGAACTCTGGATAGTGTGCTGCTTCAAAGTTCCCAAAAATCTATTAGAGAAGGAGAAGAAAGGTAGAAAAACTAATAAATACTGCCATTATTTTCAGTCAAAACGTACAACAGTGTCTAACTAACTGCTATCTAATATGTTAGGGTGGATGAGAATGGTTGCCATACCTTTCCCAGACCTTCATGCACTCAGGTACATCTGGCTCCCCTTGCACGCTTGCTTTGTGCTGCCATATAAGAAGAAGCCTGGAGAGCACGGATAGTGACTGAGGGTGAATGTACAGAGGCCAGGGACCGTCTGAAAAGGGCGCAACACCTAACTGCTGAAGAAGGGTGCTCTGGGAATAACAAGAGATAGAATTATACATTTGTGACATTGAATAACAATTAATTAATAGTAGGCTTGTTAATATAAATTGCTCACAGAGATTTTTGGTGCTGGTGAACAAAATATTGGCATAACAAAAAAATTCTTCTTACCTGCAGGGCCGGGGATGGAAGATCTGATGTTACCAGGGTGTGGTTGAAGTGATACAGAGCTAAAGAAAATACTTCATCTGAGGAGGCTGAAAAGAACAAAATGTATTAATCCTAGAAACATGCATTGTTGTCTACAAATTAAGGGCTACACCTTTCATTAGCTAACAAGCCAACAAAAGGAAATTAGGGTAAAACGTTTAGATAGTTTTAATAATAAGCAGTAGTTTTTCCGGCGTACCTTTGACATCTTTGTCCACGTCTTTGATGATGCTTGCTAGTGTAGCCATGTGCTGCTCTGTAAGAGACACGCTCAGGTAGTTGCGGATAAAGTTGTTCCTGGACTTGAGCATTGCGGTGGTGATGAAGTTCAGAATGCTGGAAGCTAAACTGAGGAACTATAGAAACAAAGAATCAAGAGTTCTCACATTAAAACTGAAAAACTTTCCTAAGCTGTTAGTACAGACACAACAACAGGTATGCTAGCATAAGAAGTAAGTATATATGGTGTTTACGCCAAACTTAATGTTGGAGCATTATTCTGTAAGTTGTCAGTCCTCACCAGTTCTGGGTCTTTACGGCCAGCTAATATGTTGCCATTCTCACTTGGATTCTGCTTGCTGGGGCTCTTCAGTCTGGGAGAAGTCTCCAGAGGTGGGGGGGGTGGAGGGGGTGGGGGAGCGACTTTGTCTTTGGTGGGCGAAATTGTCTCTTCAAACCAAAGCCCCAAGATGGGTTCGCTGTCATCATCTGCACAGAATGACAAATCATTTATATGAATTTCTCAGAGTGGAGGTGAGAAATGTCCCAAGACTTACAAGATATTTGTGAAGTGGTAGTGGTGTGATCAAGAGGCAAAATGTAAAAAGCTTCAAACTAGTTCATGACACCTACAACACTGAGCAGGCGGTGGACAAGAGCCAATGACTGCAATAAGAAGTGAATATACAGTGACATCCTGTTGCGGCATACCCACTTAAAAAAAGAATAACATTTTTCAACTTAGAAGACAACGATTTGTTATTGTTATCACTGACAACAAGGGAAAGCCTATATTTATTGCATTTACTTTCCCCTTTTCTCCAATACACTTGCCATTAAAACAGGTAGTGAAAATTGCGCCCGGATAGCTAAGTTGCTGGAGCGGGCCGGGCGCCCATATCTAGAGGTTTACTCATCAACGCAGCGGGCCCGGGTTCAACTCCAACCTGCGGTCCTTTACTCATTCCCCCTCTCTCCCCCCCTTTCATTTCTTCAGCTGTCCTGTCAATAAAGACCTAAAAAGGCCCAAAAATAATCTTTAAAAAAAACAGATAGTGAAATGATAAATACAATATCCTTCCTCAAATAACCTGCTATTATTATGGCTACTATACTTTTTCAGATTTGGTTAGCTCCAACAGAATCCTAAATTTTTTTGGCATTTAACTAAAATGTATTAAGAATTAATCCAACGTTTGGTTCTTTTCAAAAATTCCATTACAATATAAGCATTTAAATAGCATGCAATGTTGGGTTCATAGCTGCCTTTGTTCATACATGCTATTGGCAACAATGAGACAGAATGCTATTCAGGATGACACTTGATAAGTAACGTGCAACTCTCTAAACATGCATCAGCTACAACAAATCAAGTTAAAATATGATCAATTTTGCGAGCTCTACAAATTCCCTAAAACAACATTCTAATGTGATTCCATCACTATTTATTGTAAATCCCTTTATTTGCTCTGAACCGATGCAAAATGCTATTTTACCAAATTAATATAGTCTAATATTCAGCAGTGACAACTAAATGAACTCTGGGAAAGAGATTGATATATGTAATGAATACTGAATTTAAATATAATTTTCTTATTTAAGAGCCTCACAAACTGTCCCCAGTCTTCCAAGCTTGGCCCCCACATCTCTCCTCCTGCCTCAAACTACGCACTGGCTCCACACAAACCTGCTGAGCACACTACTGTATTCACTTTATACACGATTGCACACCAATCCATGCCTTCAACTCTGTTACTACATTTGCGAATGACATAACAGTGGAGGGACTCATCTCAAGAGGATGAGTCCACGTACTGAGGTGAGGTCCAGAAACTGTTGGTGTGGTGTTCCAACAACAACCTGACACTAAATACAAAGAAAATACAAATTCATGGTGTGGTATGCTGGTTGCTTAGCAGCAGACAAAAAAAAGCACTGCAGAGGGTCATCAACACCGCAGAGAAAATCATTAGCTGCCCTCAGTCTAGGACTCTGCAAACAACTACTACCTTAGGTGAGAAAAAAACATTGTTCAAGACCCGTCTCCCCCTGGCCACCATCTCTCAGATCTCCGGCCCTCGGGTAGACGCTACAGGTCCATCAGAACACAAACCACACCAGACACCACCAGACAGTTTCTTTCCAAAGGCCATTCAGACCCTTAATCTACACACATCATGACTCTGCACCCATATTTCACACTTATTGCATTTTATTAGTGTTTTTACAAATCATTTTACCGATCTGTGCAACAATATATTATTATTAAGTACTGTGCAAAATATTACATATATTACGATGAATGAATCTAATTTATAAATGTATGTGTGCAAAAGGCCTGCACAATTAATCGTTACAAAATCGCTATCTCGATTCACCCTCTTCACAATTTTTAAATAACTGATTTTTATGAGCCGACTGCATCAGAAAATGCTACTTTTTCCCTCTGTGACTTTTAAAGAGAGTGTATAAAATAGGTTTTTGCTCTCCCTTCTCTTCATTGAAGTCTCTATGTTTACAGGCTTGTGGTAATGCGCAATGTGCTATAGATGCCAAAAAAAAATCTATGTTTGGTACTGCCAATTTGTTTTGTTGTGTCATGGTCAAAAAAATCATGGCAGAGAATCATGATATCAATTCTAAGCAAAAGACTTGTGATTCATGTTTTTCCCCAAATTGTGCAGGCCTAGTTTGCAATATAGTTTCTTTTAAGCAATACTGGGAGGGGCCCTCGCAATTTCATTGTATTCATTGTAATATAACAATGCTACTTATCTATGCAAAGAAAGCATCTAAATCTTTGAGGCTGAAAAAGTCTTTCTTCAGTTTGACTGCTTCCCTCTCCTGGTGTCCAGCAACCGGTTCTTTGGTTTACCATCAAAAAAGGTTTCAACTACTATTTAGCCATAACTCAGAGCTGCCCCGCAGTAAGGAAAATTTCATCATGGCCCACTTTGATTCTATGACCCCAACTTCCAACGGGACACAGAAAGAATTTCTTTGAAAGTGGGGTTTTAAGACCTGGTAGACAGGGGCCTTTGCAGGACGTTTTTGGTTCTCCCTCACAAACAACTGGATTTACAACATCTGTCTAGCATCCTCAACAACTCCCTGATCCAACTTAGAAAGCAGCTCTGCTCCTCTCTTCATCTGCGAGTAAAACGTGTTGGCAGATCTAAATATATCACTATAAAACCACACCCACTCAAAGCTCTCAACCTGGACAACTCCAGTAAATAAACAAGTATCACCACTATCATGGGTTTTGTTCAAGAACTGGTACTGTGTGTGTACAGGTGGAGCCCAACTACATCTAGTTAATCACTCCACCTCCCTCACTAGCTCCTTCCCCACCAGAAGTTGCGTTCTAAAATATAGTTCTTATAGCCAGAGGTTGGTCCACCAAGTCTTTTGATTGACACCGGACTGGCAAAAAAAACATAATTCTCGCACCTATCCTTCAGCGTGGTGGCCCCACTGGGATACCTATTTCAGTAGCTATGAATCAATTAAATATATTTTAGCAACACTATATTTGAAAAGCATTGCACAGCAGATGTACCCAGTGGAAGTATCTAAA
>NC_045739.1:14982105-14984725 GCF_008692095.1 Etheostoma spectabile | reverse complement strand
AAACAATAATAACTTTTAAGTGTTAAAAGTACATCACTTTAACTTAACATTCACATCTGCATGCAACATATAAAAGTTTCAGGTGACAGCAAGAAGTAGCATAGTGTGTTTAAGCCCACAGTTAAGCCCACAGCATACTTGAATTTATTGTATTCAAAAATGATACCACTGTTTTGACATGGGTCCTACATTATTTTTGTACTTGGGACATTTTACAACAAGTAGTGCAATGATAAGTAGGAAGAATATGATGATCAAAGAAAAAAACGAGTAAGATCTGAGATAGGGCTAGGTAATTTTACCACAAAATCTATATCACAATAATTTTAAATATTTAACTCAGTACTGATAAAGTATTAAATGTAAAGTTTAACTTTGATCCGTCTGACAACTACAAGTCGTCATTAAATTATTGCAGGACGAGGCAGGGGCACAGACTGGATGACCAAAAAGGTGATGTGTTTTTAGGACACCGCTCTTGAAAGCATCTCGGACAAACTTTTACTCTACATACCAGGAGGAGCAAAATGTAGTTGGTCAGTTACTATAATTGTCAGCATCAGTAACTTTTCCATTCATCACCCAGCTCTGATCCAAGGTATTTAATGCTTGTAAAAACAATGAGCGCCCACATGTCAACACTGCTGGTATTATCCTTTGAACCACACTGAGCCACAGATGAAACTCTTTGACAATACACGGTCATTGACATGTCAATTTCAGTGGAAAGCAACTTTCAAACTAGGTGCTGTTTTGCTAAAAGTTCTTCATCTGTGGCTCTTTCATTTTCTAAGCTATTAGGGCAACAGCTCAGAGCTCAAATTGTGAGACATACAATAACAAAATGAATCTAGGACAGTGAAGTGGACACCAAGTCTTTGACCTTGACAAAAAACTGCTGACCTGAGACACAAGCTGCACTTGTCTTCTCCTGTCTTCTCTCTGCTGAAATAGTAGACACTGTCAACTACACTGTCACATTGTGTGAAGGGACAAAAATGTAAATGACATTACTGTGTGCATGTATGTGTTTACCCTTCTCACTTCTGCCATAACCTGACTGATCCACTGACAGCACACCTTTTTCACTGCTTCACTGACACAGGTCAGCACTGACACTAGCTCATAGATCAAACACAAACATGATTGCTTTCAGCACCTGCATCCGCACACTGTCATTAAGAGAAATCTGAGGCACACCTTAAAGGCATTCCACAAAAGCCAATATTGGCATGTTGGCCAATTTTGTTGGATAAGTTTACTTAGTGATGAATCCAGATCATACCTTTTTTTTTTTTTTTTAAAGGTATATATATTACATAGATTACATATTATTCTTCCCAACAGTGTTTTCTACATTAAATGTATTAGAGATCCTCTCTCTTCTGCTGTCAGCTTTGTGTGTGTGAGGGGAGCTAAGCCCCCGCCCTTATAAGACAAAGAGGCAAAAAAATCACCATTCACCATGAATAATAACAATTCTCTCACTTTGATATATTCTGCATCCCAAATATTTTCAACACTGATTATGAGACATCTTTGGATCTACAATCAGTTTGTATTCTTGATTACTACTAAATAAAGGTGGCAATTTTAACAAAATAATCACTTTCACAGTGTAACAAAGTTTGTATTTCACTTTATACCAAGATATCCCCATTTTCCTTTTGTTGGAAACCCATTTTGCTGCACTGCATTTTTAAATATCTAAACTCATATTATTTAAAAAGAATGGTGTAGTAAATACTTCAGCTGCCTTTTCCCTCTCACGTCAATCTAAGTCCTCTGCTCCGTTGGAATAAAAGGTTCGAGTCTCCAATCCATTTGTTGTTCCTATATTAACAATGCTGTGCAGAATATTTTGTGAATTGTTTCTAGACTCATCTGTGCCAGGAATTAAATTAAAATGATGTCTAGACAAAAACAACAATCTTTTTTCTTGTTTTGCAAACCTAACAAGGTGCTAAATGAAGTCATACTCTAGCATGAACTTTCAACTTTAAGGAGGCTTTCTAAAGTGATGATGTAATTGCTTAAAGAGAAGGATTTAGTACCTTGACTGCTATCCTCCTCTGTACTGCTGAAATCATCCTCATAGTAGGTGTTTGAATCTGTGGAAGCGCTGGCATCACTGCTGACTGAGCCCTTCCTCTGGCGCTGGAGAACACAAGCCTGATGGAAGCAAAAACAAGAACAGCATTATTAATCACAGTTTTAAATTTTTTGCTTACTTTTTTCACACTTTTTTCAAATCAGACACCAATTTTATTAACAATGCAGTATTTAGATGACAAAAAAATCCCCCCCCCAAAACATTACCAATGTTTGTTCCATCACAAAATTATGTTTTGCAATATCCATTTTGTCGCAATGTATATTTTGTTGCATCTACCCAACCGGTCGAAAGTTTGGGGTCACTTAGAAATTGCTATTTGCCATTACACTCCATTATATTCACAATACCAGCTGAGCTCAGCAGCATTGTTTTTTTAACCGGGGCAGCAGTTTTCAGATTACATTATGTGCTAACATAATTGGAAAAACGTTCTCCAATGTTTTGTCAGTTTTTTAAAATGATATCAGATTAGTAAACAGAATGTGCCTTTGGAACATTGGATGA
>NC_045739.1:14946927-14982082 GCF_008692095.1 Etheostoma spectabile | reverse complement strand
TAGATATTACATTAAAGATCAGCCACCCACTCAGATCAGCTGGTATTCTGTCTATAATAGAGGGGAATGGAAATTTGTAAGTAGTGTATGTCTGTCTAAATCATAGTTACCTTTTGTGTTATGTTACATTGCACTCATAAAATACAGAGAGACATGTTATTTAACAAATTAAAAAAATTAATCTTCAGAGGAAAGAAATGAGGTTTTCCTTTTTCAAGCAGCTGACAGATGGACTGTATCTTTGTCTGGTTTCCCAAAAGCAACATAAGCACTTTTCTATTTGCAATGGTAAAATTTGCAATGAATTTATGTTAAAAATTCAAATTACAGTTATCTACATAGATAGTGATTGAACCTTTTTGTAGGAAGTGGAGAGAAGGGTGAAGAGTAGATTGGTCAGGGGCACGGAGTCGATGAGCCTTTGGACCCTCTGGATGGAAGTGCTCTGTGCCATGATGTTGAGTTCAGCTGGAGGCCCATCACTC
Source organism: Etheostoma spectabile (assembly GCF_008692095.1). Taxonomy (NCBI): domain Eukaryota; kingdom Metazoa; phylum Chordata; class Actinopteri; order Perciformes; family Percidae; genus Etheostoma; species Etheostoma spectabile. The sequence goes on along the minus strand of NC_045739.1, from coordinate 14,981,597 downwards.
GCCCAGCCCTGCAGGAAACATGGCTTTCAAGGAATAGAAGGTTCCTTTTGATCGGTTTGTTTCAGGATCATCTTGCATGTTTAGGTCCTTTTTTATTATTATTTTAAACTAGGGCTGCCAATCAAGTCAAATATTAAATTGTGATAATCGCATGACTGTCCATAGTTAACTTGCAATTAATCGCACATTTTCTGTTCTGAATGTGAATTAAAGGGAACATTTTTGTTTTATTGCTTGAAAAACGCTTATTACCATGGAAGAGGACAAATATCCTTGCTATATGCAAATGTTTATTATTATTATTGCAACAATCCAAAGCAATGAGAAATACTGTCTAGAATACTCTCCAAAATAACCCCAAATGTACTGTATGCTTAACAAAGATGCTGATAATATAATATGGCAAACTCAAGCCCATCAAGCAACAACAGATGGGCACATTGACCTGAACGTAACATTACTTATACCAACATAATGTTGTGTCCCATTTTACACTCTAAAGGTTAACTAAACATCCCATTTATGTTAAGCAGCTCACACAGAACAATGGGCCTGTGCATTACAGCAACAAACTGTACCAGTACACTGGTCAGCTAAATGCAACAATAAAATTATGTTTAACCTCACATGTGAAAATAAAAAAATTCTACTGAGTGGGTTCAAAACATAGTTATACAAAAAATAAATGTGTGTGTGTGAGGAACTGTGATGGAGGCTATGTGCGACGCAAGGCTTATGCTCTAACAGGGGTTGCCTGGCTGCTTCACACACGTTGTGTGCACTATCAGTGGTCAGTGTGCTAGCATTATTTCCAATGTCTACTGTCTGGCTACTTGCAGAAAGTGCACGGTGCACAAGTTGGCGATATGTCTCTCATCTATCTTCATAACTGTCAAACCATGCAACCGAAGTTCCAACTGTGGGTCAAAATAATGTTCTGTGACCCCAAGGTAAGTGTGGTTACTGAGAGAAATCTCCAGTGAGTGCAGAGTGGTGCTGCATTGACTACTGATATCCCAAACTACAGACAAGCGCAAGGGACCAAATTAAAGAAAACAAATGAGTGGTATTTTTGACAGCCCTACTTTAAAAAATATATTATTTTTTTTAAATCAAGTTAGACAACAATGACAGCCATTTTGTATTCATTTTGTATTATTTAAATCAATTTGTATACAGCTACAGTGAATGAGTAAATAAATCAAGACTAGAATTTGTCAAAAAAGTTTAAAGTTTGACTAGATTGCAAATCTGTGAGTTTGCTTATGTTAACGGTAAAACATGGGACATAATACGTCCAAAACAACTGAGAAGCCATACAAAATGAGAAGTCATGTAGACAGCCTAACTGAGGTATAAGAATTATTTTGGTTGGAATGTTTTAGAGTTAGTGTCTGCAATTGCAACTTGCGTTTATATGCTGCAATATGTGATGCTGCAATATGTGATGCTGCATAAGTACAACAATAAGATTCATGTACACAATGGAAATGTACCTTACAGATATTAAGTGTAATTTGTGTGTTGCTTCACTTACTCGGTGCAGAGCCTCAACTTGCAGATCCTGGAAAAGCGAAGTCAAAAGTTTGATGGCGTGGTTTGCCAGGATAACAGACAAAACACCAAACCCTTGGTGTCTTAAGGAAAAACAAAAAGAAAATGACAAAAATAAATGAATGCACATGAATCCCTTTTTTAAAGAGTGACATTTTTTCTTCCAAATGTGATAAAATAAACATTATGTTTTTGAAATATGGAGTTCTTGCTTTGAGATTTATAATTGTGATACTTTATTAAGATTTCAGAGATTTCATTGCAGTAATCACTGTCCACACCATTTACTGTATATTGAAAACAAAAACTGCATAACTGATGCTGATCAAAATACAAAGTGAGCCACAGTGATCCTAAACATTATATATTCACTGACTTCATATTCATTGGAAATTACCCTTTGCCAGGACCAAGTTTAGGCGATCCTGCACCATCCTTGGCGCGAGCAGCAATATCCCGGACACGCAGGGCAGCCAAGGGATCCTTCTCTTTCCCTTTATCCGCCAGGGCAGTGGGGCTCAGGTTAAGAATCAGGTACAGGCTGTTTAAAAGGCACCAGGCTCCAAGCAGCTGGAAGTTCTGATAATGCTGTAGTACACAAATTGACAAAAATTTAAAATTAAATACATAAATAAAAGAATCACCAAGAATTTGTTTTAACTTTACTGTCAAAAGCAGTAAAGAGACACAGTGTAAGTTAATGAAATTATTTTACTATTCTAGTTAAGCATTCAAACCTAGTACTCACCTCTCCTCCAGCTCTGCGGGAGTTGCTGATGGCTTGTCCAATCATTTCATAGATCTCCAGCTGTTGCCAACACAAAGTTTGTACTTGTTACCATTTTAAATTTGCTGTATCTTGTTAAGGTACTCGTAGTTGCTCGGCTATGTAAAAACTTGAGAGTAGCAACATACAAATTAGTGAATAAAGTTTTAATGTAGCACCAGTTTATGTCTCATAACTAATGTGACCAAAGCATACACTGAGAATTTTGTACTCACACATTTCTGGACAATTGTGGCTGCGTCATTTTCATAGTCCTCCTCTTTAGTCCCAGTGGAGGCTGAGCGAAGCTGCAAGCCGCTACCTACTTGCAGAATTGCCATGCAAGTGGCAACACTCACACCTAAAGGGGTAAAAATAGTTTAAATTAAAAAATTAATAAATTTACCAACAATACTATGACATGCAGTTGTTGATTAAAGAGGTGAAAGAATAGCAGTGGTTGTTCCAGCAGGTGCTAGTACATTCAAGCACATGTTGCATTGCTGCACTGCTTCATGGATTGTTTGTGGAAGATAAGTGGTATTGCCATCTTGTCTGCAATTACTCATTGTTTGCTGGAGATTATAGTAGTTTTAATAACTGGACAGCATAATAATTTACCTTCAGAGAATTATTACCTACCAGCATAGAGACAGCTTAAAGCCAGCACGGTCATATCCAGTAATCTCCCTGGTGTCAAGGGCTCCAGTACAGGCAGGGAAAGTGTGTCCAAAGCCATGGTTACGTCTATCACCAGCGAGTGAAATCTGCATTTGGGTTATAAGTATAGAAAGTTAATTGAAAGTTTGAAACTTTCCAAACACTAGTAATCTAATACACAGGTAGCAATTTACGGATTATATTGTTAAATTAAAATGTAACAATATATATTCTATCAAATTTGACATTAGAAGATTTTGACCTTATACATAAGGTTTATCAATACAACAATAAATAAATTACCCATTGCGGACAGCAGTGGCATCAGCCACCGTAGCAGGCATGATAAAGAAAGAATTGGCTGATACAGCATCCTGAAAACGGTTGATGTAGCGCAGAAAGTAGGGCAGGTTGAGGCACACACGTAGCAACTTCTCAGACCCACCTGGAAATAAAAATTATGAAAATATATAGTTATAGTTTTACTATTTTTTACTGAAATATTTCAAATCCACACCATTGTTCATGCATATCAGTTTATGGTGACTTTCTAAAATATCAGAGTTTGCCCAAAACAAAGATTTCAAATGTGTTCTAGGGTACAACTGTAAACTTTGTGTTAAGTCAAAAAGGTCCTACAACGAAGCAGCAACAACAACTCACCAAGTTCCTGTAAGCTTGACACATTCTGAGAGACAAAGGCATTTTTCATTTTGGCCTGAATGGCTTGATCGGTGGTTTGGTCATCGCAATCACTCTCAGCCTATAGTTGGAGAAATAAATAAAAAAAGTACAAACTTTGTGAAAACATTTACAAAAAGAAAGTTAAACATGTTGCTGTGGTTTACTTAAGCTGTCAACTACAGAAGCCAGAGGGCTGGTCTGTAACACTTGCCTGCATGTGTGCTGCTGATGGGGAGGCCAAGATGGTGGTAAGGTCTGGGTTAAAAACTGAAGTCAGTTGATTAAAGAAGTTCATTTGTACTTCTTTTTGTCGAAGTTCTGGGTTCACAGCACTGGGCAACTCCTTCTGATCTTCCACTATTAAATGAACAAAGGAGGACACGTTTTTTTTTCTCTTTTTTTAAATCAGTCACATACCAAAGCTGTGGGATTTTATTTTCTGTGGGAATATTCTGTCAATGTTTCAGCCCTAGTATGTATGAATACAACAATATCAATGAACATTCTCTACACCAGTCAATATAGGAAACTAATGAATAATAAAATGAATACCAAATTATGTTTTTAACAAGTGCTTGTTCTTTTTTTAAATAAATGAAAATGTTTACAACTAGTAGTGCTGTAATTTGCAAAGTAATGTTTAACTCGGCTCCCTCCCTTAAGGCCCACTTACCATCTGAAAGGGTCTTGATGGTTTGAGGCAACTTGGCAGATTTCATCATAGCAGTAAAAGTAATGATTTCTGTGCGATCTAGTCTGCTGCAGCCAATGCAAAGACCTTTTATTAGAAGAATCAGGTGTTTCTGAAAAAAAATTAAAAGTGTTTGTTATTAAATTTAACTTGTGTGTTTATACAGAAAAACATGTTCTTTTAAACAGAAAACTGACACATCACCAAACTATGCAAGTTAATATCTTTTTTAACTAATCAAAAACATGTAAAAAATACCACCAAATCAAGACAAACTGGCTAACAAAAAAAGCTTTGCTACATTTTGTCTGTGGCTGGTCCTATCTCCTTAAAACTGACCAGAATGTTCAGTTGAATGCAGTCCTATATTACATTCTCCCGTGCAACTGGTTTCTCTCACCTGTGATACTGCACATGCCTCATCTGGGTTCTCCAAGCGCAACAGTGAGAATTCAATCAATACTTTGCACGCTGCAGCAACCGACAGCAGCTGATTTCTCGGTACTAGGAAGACAGATCAAAAATAAATTGCTGGTTGGAAAAAACACAACCTGTAACATTTAAATGTTTTTGATTAATGGCAGTCGCATTTCCTTTTCTATTACACTGAAGAGAAAATTAAAGATACGTACTTTGCCCACATACTGTGGTGATGTAGTGTGCAGAAAGTGCCACGAATGATGAGTAGAAAGGCTCATACTGTTTGTCATGGTGAAGGATGTCTGATTCACTGTAAATGAATGGAATATCTCATTAAACACTGTCAAATATGAATTTATGTAGAACCTCTTTACAGCATTGTTCTTATAGAGAAGAGTTAAGAGAAACAAAACACAGATGATGACATGGTGTTTTATGAGCGACACGTAAGTCCAATGAACTTAATACCACCTGTAACATTTAGCAACAGTCTGAAAACCTCCCTCACCCCAGACAGTATTTGCCAAAAACACTAACCCTAGAAAAAAATATTGAGAACTGATCTAACATTAGGGGTGTGAATCTTCACTGGTCTCAGGATTCGATTACGAGGACTCTGTCAACAATTCAAATTTATTCATTATCACAATACACCACCTCCTCAATATTACTAAAAATGTACTACACATGGTTTTCATCAACAAATTCAAGCAGTCAGATATGTATAAACCTTTTTTATTGTACCTACTCTTAAAGCGCCCATATTGTACTAATTTTCAGGTTCATAATTGTATTTTGAGGTCTTACCAGAAAAGGTTTACATGGTTTCACCATATTTTTGTTGTACTGCACATTGCTGCAGAGCCTCTTTTCACCCTGTGTGTTTAGGTCTCTGTTTTAGCTACAGAATGAGACATCTCACTTCTACACTATCTTTGTTGAGAGTTGCACATGCACAGTAGCTAGGTAAGATCACAGCAGCTAGATATCTCTTCTCCAACTTTGGTCAGCATAAGGCAGGATAGCTGAGAGACTTCTTCTAAACAAGGGCACACTTGTGGAATACCTGCAGAACAGGGACATGCATGTAGTGGACTAGTGTTTGTTGTAGCAGTGTTTTGCCATTGAGAATGAGCTAGCATGCTAGCGCTAGCATGCGCTACGGTTAGCTACCTCATCTCGGCTAGTGACGTAGAAAGCCGTGGAGATTTTCAACAGCTCACCCTGAGAGGGAAGGCAGGGGACATTCAGAAACCCGATCTCACTCTAAACAGAATGGATAGTTTTTTTCCAAGTTTGTATGTGTATGGTAGCACCAGAGACAAAAAATAACAACCCAAATTCCAAATTTTTTTTACTTCATAACATGGGCACTTTAAAATAGTTTTTTTTTTCTGAAAGTAGCCGAGTCTGAACACAGCAGTCAACAGACAATAACAGACAAAAAAACACTGACCAGAAAATCAACAAGCAACATTATTAGGCTATAATCGATTATGGTCTGTCACTGCATCAATGCAGAATCGTCTAGGGGGCCCGTTTCAGGAAGGGGGTTTTACAAACTCTGAGTCCAACCCTGAACTCTGAGTTGATTTACCTTGAGATGGGAAGCTCAATTTTTGTGTCTAAGGCAGCAATAATGGAGCCATGATACTTCGATTCACCATGGCAACAACCACAAACAAACTGGTCAGCGTACTTTAACCCAAAGGCAAAAGCAATGCCTTTGCGCACACTCACTGTTTATGCAGGGTTTTTTTAAATGTCAGCTCAGAAATGACAGATCTGCTCTTTGGCTACTTGCTGTTTGCCAACAGAGAAAACAGTTTAATTACGCAGTTAAGCTTAGCATATTTGGTGTCTTAAAATCACCTGGAAACACACAGCTCTGATGTAATTTGTCTGCTGATAGACCTCACCTTAGCAGTGACCTACACCATCATTCTTGCCACACCATGGAAATATGCACAATATCCAAATACACAGAAAACACCACTGCACTCTAAAATTACAAAACACTATTTGCTTATTCTCTAAGATGCACATTAACAGGGTGATTCCGAAGTGTTACTGCTGTTGCTTTTAAATTGGGAATAAGGTAAATAATGGAAATACCTGCACTTTTCAGTTTATCATCATACAGTCTCCAGTTCTAATTGCACACATCATTGAAATGTGCTGCTGAAGACACAGCACCTATGATGCTGTCAACCCCAAAACCAACAATTCTGTTAAATGTCAAACTACTCTTGCAGCACTTACTTGGCATAATCTAACTCTCATGCTCAAGAAGTTGAAAACACTTACATGAGCAGATGATGCTTTAGATTTGATACTGTAGCTAAGTGAGCATCAGAATAGTCATATAGACGTGTATACAAGCCCTATTAGACGTTTCATTTGAAAACAAAACTGACAGTATTACTGCTTACATTTTAGGTTTGTCGTTTCTACGGAAAATGAAACCAACAAACATCTTATGTCACCAATGGAAGAGTGTCAAGTGACAAACTGACTAAGATGTAACGTCAGGTACTACCACTCCATTGTGATATTGTGTGGCTTAGTGGTTTGTTGGCCGAAATGTTCATATACTAGCTAGCTACCTAAACGTTACCTAGTTCTATAATGCCTGGTCATAACACACGTCTCTAAAGACAAGTTCCCCTGCGTTACAGGCACGGCACCAGCTTCCCTGTAACACTACCGTGGCGAATTGTTCTCAATCTTCATTTAATTACAAAGTGACCCATCACCACCTCATCAAAAATGAGTGGACAGTGCAAGAGGTCCCCGCCTACTTCCAGCCCAACCATAGACACGCAGCAGATAACGTCAAACTGACTGAAATGTATACATTGTCTGTTGACATGCCCAGAGTAAACTGGATCAAATTTAGCCAAATCTAGTTAGCTGACGTAGTTAGATAACGTTACATATTACTATGACTTGGCCATTTTAACGTGACGCTACATAGTCCGTCTGAAAGGCCCTTAGGTAACGTTAGCTTGCTGGCTAATGTTTGTGTTAGCTAGCTAGCTAGCTAATGATGATGCATATTTTCTAAACGTTACACTGCAAACCCGATTGACGATTGCACAGCAATAATGTCACATTAAAGACAAACGTCAATCAGTAACAAATCAAGCCTGTATTCAAATAGTTAATGAACTACCAGCCAGTGTAAGCTAAATAGCATTTTGAGTAAGTTAGCTAACGCCAATAGCAGTAACGTTACAAGTTAAGCTCAAGAAGCTTGCTAGCCGCTAACGTTAGCTAAACTGCTAACGTTTCCCATTGAACTCAACGTTAAACCAACATGCTAAGTTAGCAACTTAGCTAGCCAGCTCACTCATGGGTTGACAGCTAGTATTTGAGCAAATGGAGACACGCTACTTATTGACATGTAACCGGTTACCTGTTGATTATAGACCCAATAAGCTGAGGTAGCTCCTTCGTTTCAAAAGCGGTGTACGAAGCTGATAAAAGCGGCCGTACTGCCGCTGTCCATTCGTGTTCCCCATCTCCTCCACTCGACGCCATCTTGAAATCCCATAGAAAACTAACTAGCTACTGGAAGAAGAAACTGTGACAGCAAATCACAGGGGGCGATGTCACTGCCCAATGTGAGTAGAGTGCGGATTTGAGTCGCGCATGCTCAGATGTAAACGGTTTACGACATAACGCGTCATACCATGAGATTCGAGCAGGTTGGACCTTCTTTACGTGTCAGACCCATAAACCCTTTAAATTCATATACATACAGTCTATAGCCAGACCATAGACTGTATATATATAATATATAATACCATCTATAATTGTTTGATTGCTAAGGTTAGCTCAAAACGCCATTCAACTGACAGCCTTTGTTATGTTTGATTGCAAGCGTGTATCCAGCAGTAAACCAACTTCTTTAAGTAATCCCTCCACAAACTTCAATTGGTCCAGAATTCAGCTGCCCGCACATAATCGAACCCCCTCCATCCACCACATCACTCCTGTCCTCCAACAGCTCCACGGCTCCCGTCCAGTTCCGTATCAAATTCAAAATCCTTCTACTAGCATTCAAGGCCATACACAACCTCGCCCCCCCTATTGTCTATCTCCTCCAGCGTCCCACTCCCTCCCCTCCCTCAGATCCTCTTCCTCCATAAACCTGTCGTCCCCCCCGCCCGTCTCACCACCATGGGGGGCAGAGCATTTAGCCGCTCTGCTCCCCGTCTCTGAACTCACTACCCCCCAACTCAGAAACTTGATTCATTCCCCATTTCAAATCACAATTAAAACACATCTTTTTAACTGCCTATTCCTGTAAATGTCTGTTGCTCCGCCTTTTCTGTTGTATAGTATTTGTTTTGCTTTTGATAGTATTTGTTTTGTGTATAGTATTGTTTGCTGTTGTATGTATTTGTTGCTGTTGTATAGTATTGGTTTTGTTTTGCTGTTGTATTTGTTTGCTGTTGTAATGTATTTGTTTGCTGTTTATAGTATTTGTTTGCTGTTCTTAATTTATGAATTCCCTGTGCGCGTCCCTTGAGTGCCTAGAAAGGCGTCTTTAAATAAAATGTATTATTATTATTATTATTAAGTAGGTCCATTTTTACTGTGTTGACATTACAGAAGTTTCTCGTTAGCATTTTATATGCTACTTGTCGCAGAGTGACGCATGCGCAACTCACAGCTTCACTCGTTGTAAAGTGACGCATGCGCGGCTCAAATCTGCACTCGCTTCACATTGGGCAGTGACAAGCGCTCACAATGTGATTACAGTCAGGCCAACATCATTTCATCACAAAATTTACTCTGACTGCCTCCAAGAAAACCTTTTTTCATCCCAGGGATAATAAGGGCTAATAGTATGGCAGGTATGTCCTGCTGCTGTAAGACAAACTGCTCCCATACACACAAACTTGGACTGATACATGTGTTATATAACAATGTGACACTGCAATACTGTAAATACATTTGACTGTTCATTCTCTTACTCATATTTATTCATTGTTTGTACTTTGTACTGTCCGCCTTTCCGTTGCTGCTGCAACAGTGTATTTCCCCGTTGTGGGAATGGATCTTTAATCTTGAATTTCTGCCAATTTGATGAACAATAAAAATCCTGTAAATAATCATAATAAGAAACTTTCTTTCACCTTTCTATTCTAACTGTGACTTAGTATCTCAAAATAATGAGAACATTGCTTAAGGCTTAGATCTCAAAACAATAAACCTTATTTTGAGATAATATAGTGGCTGTTTTGAGATACAAAGTCATTATTTTGAGATCTAATTCATCTTATTCATTTGAAATATCTTATAAATTTAAGAAAATCTCTCATTATAGCCTAATGACCTATATGATAACTACTTACAGGATAATTTTGTCATCATATTGGAGGAATTGAACTTTCATACAGTAAAGATCCCAATTTGATCTGTACATAAAACTAAAACAATGCCTTTATTACCATTACATTTTTTCTCCCGTATCCCATGCATACAAATACCCCACAGTTCACTTTTGTTTGTTTGTAATACTCTTTTAGATTGCGTTGTTCCCATTAGTGTTTTTTCATTTATTATTTCATTGTTTGGTTATAGAAACAAATATTTACAACCATGGATATTTCAAAATTCTTGTAAATTAATTTTGCCTGTGTGTGTTCAGCAGATTGGAAAGAAAACTCAATTGATAGTTGATACTGGTCCAATACAATGTAAGCTAAGAACGATTCACAGTGTAGTTTCAGAAAAGTAACTTTTGCATAATAGCTAGTGTTGGGAGGAACGCGTTACAAAAGTAACCCAATTACAGTAATGCATTCCTTTTTGCTGCAACGCAGTAATATAACGCATTGCTATTTAAATTTCGGTAATATTGTAGCTACTCGTTACAATCTCAGCAACGCAAGTTACAACGCATGTTAACGCAACATTTAATGGTGTTTTGTTTTTTTAAGAATTCACCAACACCGCGAAACATTCTTCACAGGAAAAAAAAAAAAGCCGTGGGTAGGCTAGCCTTCCTATTCGATAGATGAGATGACTGCAGAGACATACGTTCGCGAGATGGATATTATTTTCAGGAGTTATGACGCTGCGTTGAAGCGAGGTGCTGTCCCGCCTCTGTCCCCGCGGTCAGAGCCAGAGACAGAACGGACAACATCTGTGTCCCAGGTGACGGTCAGCGAGGACAGCCGTGTGTCCGAGCTGCTGACAGATAGAAACATGTCGGGAATAATGTTGAGGCTTGCTACGAATAATATCATTATATTTAAGGACGACCGTGTCTTTTACTGTGACCATTTGTTCAATGTGTTGCAGTTTTACAAACTAGAAAGTCAACGATTTAGGCTTGACAACAAGTTTTGCATCTAGCGTCTCCATGGTTCATCTCAGTAAGCTAGCTAGAGTACACAACAGAAAACCGTGTGGGTTGCTTCAAAATAAAAGCACTTCCTGTGATGGTTCGCACTAAAACTAAATTCCTGTTAAACAAATAAGGTTATGGAACTTTTCAGATATCAGCTGTAAATCGAGTAGGCCTACTGTAAATAATAAAAATAATGACTTTTAATCACATTATAATTGACCATTCCCTTTTGACAACCTTCGTTTTTAACAAAACAACATGAATTTCGTATTCAAGTGCTTTACAAACATTTTACAACAATGCCGTACTTCACTGCAACTGTAAGGTAGTTTTAATTGAGTATTTTTATTTTCTCCTACTTGCCTATTGTACGTTTTAATTATCCATTTGTATAGCTTTACTTTGCATATTCATTTTACAAAATATTACGAATAATCTATGATGTATTAAAGTGGATAAAGCTGAGACTATTGATCTGGTAGGGAAATTTACACGCTATTGCTAAGTCAAACTTCCAGTGTTATTTTGGTGAAAGTAACTCAAAAGTAATGCAAACGTAGTGTAGCGCATTACACTTTAGAGACAGTAACATTGTAATATAACTAATTACGCAAAAATGACAGTAACTATAATCTATAATATATTACATTTTGGAAGTAACTTGCCCACCACTTGCGACAACCAAGTATAAAAACTTTGCTCTCTTTTATGTTTTTTGGTTTCTTTCAGTGTAAACAAATGGTATTTAGATTAGGAAGAAAGAAAGAAATGTAACTAGAGGCGCAGAATGTTAATTTCTAGTGTAATATAGAGACTTTTTTTTTTAATTTATTTTTGAATTTTATATCTAAACTCTGAGGAGAGTTTAGTTTAGCTAAAGGTCCACACCGTTTTGTGCTGTTCAATCTTACGGTCTGTTTCTTCTACGTACACAAGTGTTTCTGCAATCTAATATTAATAATGTGCACAAATCACCGTAAGGCAAAAAATAAAATTGTAAAGCCGAATTTGTGTCTGCATAAAAAAAAGATTGGTCAAAAATGTAGCTGATGTATAACATGTAATTATCGAAAGGTTATTTTACGTTATTTGTACTTTTGTGGCCGGATGAAAGTCAAACATTTAAAAATTGTGATCAAGGCAAGGTAGCTTTATCTGTAGAGCACATTTCAGCAACAGGGCAATTCAAAGTGCTTTACATAAAGTCAGTTAAACAGATAAAACACAAGTAGCCTACAAACAGTTAAAAATCATAAGCATTAAAAACCGATAAAACACATGAATAGACAGTTAAAAACAAAATAGAAAACATTAGGACACATAAAACACAAGAATAAAAGTTACAGTGCGGCATTAGAAATTTAAAGAAATGAGCAGTCATTTAAAGAAAGGCAGCATCAAAAAGAAAGGTCTTCAGCCTTGATTTAAAAGAACTGAGAGTAGCAGCGGATCTAATCCATGTATTGCAGTTGTAATCTTTTCTACCCTGTAGGGGGCAGCACTTCTCAGTCATGAGACTTGAAGGAAGCAGGTCAACTTCCGACTTCCTCCTTCTCCTGAAGAGCAAGCTAACGCTACTGCTGCAATGGCAAAGCTAATTTGGTTGTGCCTGAAATTGATTATGTTATACAGCATTGTCGAGGCTGTGTTTGAGGATCAAGTAGGGAAATTTGACTGGTAAGAGGAATATAGAGAACGATCAGATATCTGTGCTATTTAGAGCCTTATTGTAATTTGGAAACTCTAACGCTAACACCTGTCACTGCCCCTGGCTGCGACCCGGTGTGTTTGGGATGGACTTTGTGTGAGAGAACAGGCCAAACAATATTCAAAATAATGATAATACATGCACTAGCTTTTTGCAGGTTCTGTTGGCTTGTTCACAATTTTTGATTTGCCTTCAGGAAACCCAATTTCCAGTGAGCTCAATGAGATTTAGTAAATGTGATTGAAATGGATTTCTAGGCATTTGGAAATCATTTTAACCAATCTGATAATAACCATTGCAACGTTACCGTACAACAATATTTTCTTGCTTTAAATTTGAGATGTTTATTATAACACTAGGGGTTGATCCTTGCAGGGGTACGAGCATTGGTTCAACTGTAGTTTTAAACTAGGTTGTTGACCTTCTGACAGCTGGTGTTCTGTCTTGTGATTTACAGGAGGCAGCAATATGTTGGCAAGGTTCGCTTTTCCCACTTCGACTCACATGTGCAGTCATCCAAAAAGGTGCTCGTAGCAACAGAGAACAATGTCTTTGCTTCACTCAATACCAGGACTGGAGAACTCTGTGAGTATTTCGCTTGCTTTTTGTAACAGAAATTTCCAACGGGCCATGCTTTGTGGGCCATGCTTTACTTTGTGTTTTTACATTAGTATTTATTCAATGTCTGTTGCAGTCTGGCGGCATGTGGATAAGACAGGACCAGAGGGAAACATTGACGCTCTTCTGCAACATGGACAAGGTGATTTTGTTATTGCGGTTGAGCTTAAAGAGATTTTAGTCTGCCTAAAGCAGATAACTCATAAAACTGTTCTTGTTACCTAGATGCGGTGCTGGTGGTTGGTAATGGCCGGCTGCTGCGCTCCTGGGAGATAAATATAGGGGGTTTGAACTGGGAGATTGTGCTGGACTCTGGCAGGTGATTACTCTCTTGATTGGTGGTGGATAAATATAAAGTGCTCTTTATTTTGATCAGATGTTAACTCCCTTTGTTCTACATTTCAGTTTCCAGTCGGCATGTTTAGTTGGACAGCAAGACACAGTGAAACACGTGGCTGTCTTGAAGAAAACTGTCATCTCTCTCCATTACCTTTCTAATGGTCATCAGAAATGGATAGAGAATCTACCAGAAAGGCAAGTGGGCGTGTTTTTTATGTCACCGGGTCAACAACATTGAAACACAATTCATCTACAAACTTTAAATATAATTAAGCCTGTCTGCGTTAATGAAATGCCTCCCCGGAAATTAAAGATCACAAAAGCATTAACCGGACATTATAAAAAATTATATAACTCTCTGCCTTTTGATCTCAACAGTGAAACCGTGGATTACCAGGCTGTGTATTCTGGTGGTAATGGTGAAGTGTATGCACTGGGGGTCGTCCCTCATTCCCACATTGCAATTGTTGCTTACAGTTTGGAGGATGGGGAGATAATCAAGCAGGTAATCCAGATGTATAGTTGAAGTTGTAGTGTTGCAACATATCAACTGAATTCCACATTTCTTACTTCTTTGCTTATGTTTCTCAGATCTCAGTCGAAGCTCCATGGCTGTCCAACATACAGGCCAGCTGTTCAGTGATCGGCCAGGGGATGTTGACGTGCGTGGACTCTGCAACAGGATCCTTGTACACGCTTGACTTGCACCTGCAGTCCCAAATGACACAGATCCCACTGCAGGTATCCACCAGAATAAAACTCAAACCTTTTGTTTTATTAAATTCCCACGTGTGTCCTATGCTCTGGTTTGGGTAGGTCTCCATTTTCCTCTCCTTACCTACCTCATTTTTTTCTGTGTGAATGAATGTTTGGATTGTTTTTACAGTATGCTTCCATGTATCTTCTTTTAGTCGCTGGGACTTGAAGTCACCCCTGGTTTCCAGCCAGTACTGGTGTCCACCCAGCCCAATCCAGCTCGCCCACCACTGTCGGAGTTTCTCATTCAGCTTGGGCCTGAACACCACTTGCTTCTCCAGATCAACAATGGTCACATAGTTACATTGAGGGATTTCAAGCCTGTACGTTTCTCCACCTTACTCTTGTCTCTCATGCATGACCGAGATTCTGACAGTTAAAACTCAGACCACTTAATGTTTGCCATCCAAAAATGTTATTTTATTCGAATATTGCCATTATTGTACAGTAAGTCACTCTGTATAAAAGCTTTAGTTACATGCTTACAATGAAAATGCCACTTGACTTTCTTGCAACAATTGGTGGGTTACTTCTTCTTCTATCTTTATTATATAAGAAGGTGTAAATCTCAGTGTGTCATACTAAACTACTACAGTTGTTAATTTAGTAATCAGTTGTGAAAATTGATTGATTTGTCTTGATTCATAGGCCATGCTGGTTTCATTTGCTACCACTGGAGAGAAGACTGTTGCTGCTGTCATGTCGCCCAAGAATAAAACTGTGAGTTAATGTGAAATCATTATATTAATCGCATACATTCAAACTTGTTAATTATGTGGTTTGCCATCATGCACTCTATGAAAACTATGGTGTATAGTAGCAGATTTGTTACAGTCTAAGTTATCTTTTTGTGCTTGATGTGTGATGCGCATGAGGATTTTAATAAAATTATAAAATGTGTTATCCTCAAGATGAGAAGCATTTTGTATGCTACATATGATTATCTCTTTTCTTCTCTATAGGCTTGCAGTATTAACCTCTTTAGTGGAGAAACTGGACGTAGATTGCTAGACACAACACTGATTTTCAGTATGGATCCTAATGGTGGGAAACCAGAGAAGGTGAGTCTATATTTCTTCCAAGTGATTCTCCAGCATGTTTGATTGGCCTTTGATGTGAATGACTTGACCAAGGCTTCAAATTTATTTTATAATGACTTTATAATATAACACAATTTTTATTCTTCCAGCTGTATGTACAAGCATTCCTCAAGAAAGACGACTCTGTTGGCTACCGGGCCATGGTGCAGACAGAAGACCACACACTCACTTTTATACAGCAGCCAGGTAGGGATGGCACAGGAAACGGGAAGCTTTGGTAGTGTTGGAATGTCAGTCTAATTTTATCTGAGGTGTTAGCATGCACTCCTGTCTGCCATTGTGGCTTTTTTCCCCAATTCTACCACTGAGGGCTGCCAACGTCCAAACGTTTAAAATTCCTGGTCATCTTAATAAAATAAGAAGACCTTTTTTTCTGGAATTTTTATTTGACCAGATCCAAAAAAACACACCCCTTGACCTCTTGCTTTTCTTTATGCATGACAATTAAAGCCTGAAGACTGGTGTCTTCAGTTAATCACAAGAGATGTATAGTAACAGGTGAAATGGCTTGAAACTTTGGATTTATGTAAAAAGAGGGTCCCTCATTGTGTTTACTGATAAGATCCAGTACTTCTTTCCAAGTGCAAAAAGACTGGTGGCCCACAGTAGTAATGCTGCCAGCAGCAGTTTTCATGATGTACACACAATCTTGTCTTTTCCCCAAGCACAAGGGGGGGGGGGGGATATTTTATGTTGTTAATTAATGGAAAGCGTCAACACAAATTGCATGCTGTCACACGGTGTGTAAAATGGAATGAATGATTACAGGACAAAAGGGAGTCTTGTTTTCCAGGGCGCGTAATGTGGACGAGAGAGGAGGCCCTGTCAGATGTGGTGACAATGGAAATGGTGGATCTGCCTCTCACAGGAACGCAGGCAGAGCTGGAGGGGGAGTTTGGCAAAAAGGCAGGTAAATGTCAAACCAGAATCTCCTTGTCTTTCTCCTAATTTTCTAACTTTAAGTACTAATCTAATATGTGTGTTAATATTTATTATTTTGTCTATTTTCACATTTCACTCTGTCTTGGTAGTTTAATTGTCTTGCATGTTCTAGAAACTCAAGACAGCTGTGCAATTCCTAATCCTAGGTTATTTTGTCGAGCTTGATTAATCCTTTTTCAGAGTTTCCTCTCAAAACTAATGAACTAATGTTTAAGTCCGCTGAATTGTTGCTTTATATTTTCTTCTTACTTCAACTGCTCAGCACCTGTTTTTAATCATCAAAGTTGTAGTTTTGTTAGTTTGTAGATTGCAACAGGCTTGGTAGTCTGGTTTAAAAAAAAAAAAAGTTTTCTTTGGTGTGTTCACTTGGTTGCTATCTGCTTCACTTTCTTTTGTCTTTGTTTTGTTTTTATTGCTTCGCTTGGATTCAGCCATACAAGGTAACCCACTGCTCTGCTTACCCCCCCCCCATATAAACCTGATTAATTTAAGATAAGGATCTCCTGTTGACTAAAACTTCCTCGCGATATCCACTGAGCCTTTCATTCTACTACTTGATTTCACTTTTAGTCATATCTTTACAAAGCCGCTAATTTAACTCTTGTTTCTTGCACTGTTTTCCTAATGGTGTTAGGAATAAGCTGCTACACAAGTATTCCTTTTATATCATTCTAGTTTTTATGCATACAGTGATGTACATACCCTATTATTGTTGAAGGTACACCTGTGCTTTGCCTGCAATAGCAATACCACAGGGTCCAAGTTGTGATTCTCAATCCGTTGAAATCATTAAGCAGCATTTGTGTGCTCTCTCTGTAATTTGTCTAGACGGCCTGATGTCCATGGTTCTTAAGAGGCTCTCCTCTCAGCTTATCTTGCTGCAAGCTTGGATTGCTCACCTCTGGAAGCTGTTCTACGATGCACGGAAGCCTCGCAGTCAAGTCAAAAATGAGGTGACCATTGAGAACCTCTCCAGAGACGAGTTCAACCTGCAGAAGATGATGGTTATGGTTACTGCATCTGGGAAGGTACGAGACCAAAGCTTACCCAAAGCGTCAAAGTGTCAAGAGGGATGAGCTGTGCTGCACATTTGTGGTTTGAACCACTTTCTGTTTATTTTGTCTATGGTCAGGCAGGCCTAAAGTGAAATTAAACCCTAATAAATAGACTTCATCAGGCAGCTATAAAACTCTTATTTTTTCCCTTTGCTCCTTTTTGTTAAGCTCTTTGGGATTGACAGCAAGACTGGCAGCATTTTATGGAGGCACTACCTGAACAACATCCCATCTAATCCAGCTTTCAAACTAATGGTGCAACGAACAACTGCACACTTCCCTCATCCACCACAGTGCACACTGCTCATCAAAGACAAGGTATCTCATAACAAGAGTTTAGTGCTTTAAGAGATTCAGGGTTTGAGTCAATTTTGTTATTTTGTCGGCCACGCAAACATAAATTTTAAAAAAATGACTTTATTGTGAAATCATCAGTTCCCTCACGTAGAGTTAGTGGCTTCAAAAGAGAAAACCATAACTTTCTACTGAGCATGCCTTATATAGTACAGTACGCATCGCAAAAGTGAAATACTTTTTTTCTTCTGCAGTTACTTGTACTTGAAAGGAAATATTAGCGTTACTGCACAGGTGGTGTGTATTTACTTTTTGTCATTTTGTATATGTTTTTGTTATATATTTTCTCCCTCTTCTTTAGGACACAGGCCTGGCCGCACTACATGTGTTTAATCCCATTTTTGGAAAAAAGAGTCACATCAGCCCACCTGCCCTGCCTCAGCCAATACTTCAGTCACTCATGCTGCCTTTCATGGACCAGGATTATGCAAAGGTCTTACTTCTTGTTGATGACCAGTACAAGGTCAGTGGCAAACTGTAAACCCCACCTACCAGATTATCATTCTACCTCAACAACTAGAGATACAGACATACATCTTGTGTATCCATGTGCATCAAGCCAACACATAATTTGTAAAATTGTATCCATCTATTATTTTTCCACAGGTGTCTGCCTTTCCCTCTACAAAGAATGTACTACAGCAGCTCCAGGAGATGGCCTCATCCATATTCTTTTATCTTATTGACTCCAGCCAGGGAACACTTTCTGGCTACAGGCTACGAACGGCAAGTTGAACCTTCTTTTGCTAAATTATTTCAACCTTTTTTGCACATTAGGGCTCCAGGGTTTTAGCCTAGACACCACCAGTCTTCAGCTTTTGGTTCCTATATTTCTATTGTTTATTATTGGAGGGACAATTTCACTATATGACTATGAAGGCTCAAATATTCTTGTATAACAAATGCTTATTATATCTTAATAGTCTGTTTTATTGTTCCCTCTTTCGCAGTGAGCTACCATTAAATGATACTTAAATCACAGTTGACTGATTGGCAAAAATAATTCATCTGGATGTTTTGTGCATTCAGGACTTGTCGACTGAGCTGATCTGGGAGGTTGTCGTCCCAACCGAGGTCCAGAGGATTGTCTCAGTCAAAGGCAAAAGGCCCAATGAGCATGTACACTCCCAGGGCAGAGTGATGGGAGACCGTAGTGTTCTATATAAGGTATTCTGATGTAGGCTGAAAACTGATGTAGGCTGAAAACTCATCTTTTCCTTAGATTACTGTACCTCATGTCACTGTTCTAGTACATCATCTCCTCTCCACCAACTGACTCTAAATATAAATAAACCCTGTTTTTTGTAATTCTTCTAGGTCTCTTATACTCTACTCTATAATTCCTCCGTGATTTATGAAAATGTATCATATTCTCATCCTGCACTTTTTTTAGGCACTCTATCACACAAATCCCCAAAATGTACAATAACAACACAAATGTCCATAGCCCTGTTAAGGATTCTGGAGACTACAATGTTTATTACACCCCAGAATCCAAATGTGTGTTACATAACAAACCACGTACTCGTGTCTTTACCACTCTTAGAGCTTTATCAGTGATATTAGAGAAAAAACAAAATCATCCCAATATCCAGTCATCTGTCCATAATTATTCATGCATAAAATGTGTATTTTAAAACTTTAGTTTAGGGCTGGGCAATATGGAGAAAATCAAATATTGCAATATTTTTGACAAAATACCCCAAAAACGAAAACGCAATGATATTATGGTGTTGACACTTGGTGCTTTCACAAAATATTTACACAACGAGGTTTTTGATAAATAATCATCAGTAATGTGCAAATAATAGAACTGTTAAACAGTCTGGTAAGTTCAGAAACCAACATCACTTTACTTTAGTGCAGCCTTTAAAACCAGCAACCAACCAACACTTACATGCAATATTACGATATCCAAAATCTAAGATGTTATCTAGTCTTGTACCACAATATCAATATAATATTGATATATTGCCCAGCTTTACTTTTGATTAAGATGCTGAACTGTGCTTCATCTAATTTCTTGCAGTACCTGAACCCAAATCTCCTGGCCGTGGTGCTCGAGAGCACAGACTTGCATCAGGAGCGAAGCTTTGTTGGGATCCTCCTGATTGATGGCGTGACTGGTCGCATCATCCACGAGGCTGTTCAGAGAAAGACCAGAGGGCCGGTGCATGTTGTGCACTCTGAAAACTGGGTGGTGGTGGGTATTATTGACAGCTAAAGTAAATCATAAAAAAGCTATTTTTTTATATTGTTTTGTTGCTTTTTGCTTGGTCACCGTAAGAATACTGTTGGCTCACTGCTGCTGTGAGAAAAAAAAAAAAAGTAGGAATCAGCACCCACACTGTAACCAAACAATGAATACATTAATAGATAAATGTTGAAGGAGAAAAAAAGTGATCTGAATGTGTCCCCCGCCTATGTTTGACCCCACAGTACGAATACTGGAGCACCAAGTCTCGCAGGAACGAGTTCTCTGTAATTGAGCTGTATGAAGGAATGGAGCTCTACAACAGCACCGTGTTCAGCTCGCTGGATCGGCCACACGCTCCTCAGGTGCTTCAGCAGTCTTACATTTTCCCCTCCTCCATTTCTACCATGGAGGCCACACTGACTGAAAAGGGCATCACCAGCCGACATCTGCTCAGTAAGTTTTAGCAAGATCCAGTCTCATGGGCTGCAGTGCGTTACTTTTTGAGTTATCTACGTTCTTTTCAACATTGTTCAGCCTTTTTTTAATGTGTGTCTTTGGGTTTCTTGGTCACAGTTGGCTTGCCATCTGGAGGGATTTTGTCATTACCCAAGATGTTCCTTGACCCTCGGAGGCCAGAAATAGTAACGGAGCAAAGCCGGTGCGTCCTCTTGTCAGGCTTGGTTTAAAATTTTTCATTTACTTTTTTTTTTTTTCTTACTTTTTTTATTTTCCTGTCTCTCTGTCTAACTTGTTCACTTCATCTCCAGGGAAGAGAATCTGATACCGTACGCACCAGAGCTGCTGATTCGTACAGAGTGGTTCATCAACTACAACCAGACTGTATCAAGAGTGCGAGGAATTTACACTGCTCCCTCTGGACTGGAGTCGACCTGTCTGGTGAGTCTGCCTTTAATAATACTGACAAACATATTATATGATGATAACCAAGGTATGCATTTCTTGTTTTAGCGATTGTTGACGTAAATGACGTGAAAAGTACTTATTCTTAGCCACAAAAATTAAAAAAACATCCAGAACACAGGAAAATGAAATATGGCAATGTTACCTTTTTCCTTGTAGGTGGTGGCATATGGTCTCGACATCTATCAGACACGCGTCTATCCCTCAAAGCAGTTTGACGTACTTAAAGACGACTATGACTACATGCTGATCAGTAGCGTTCTCCTCGCCCTTTTCTTTGCCACCATGATCAGCAAACGCCTGGCAGAAGTCAAACTGCTTAACCGGGCCTGGCGGTAAAGGATTGGTTCAAATCCCATCTCTTACAGCCCCGAGGCTGCACGACGGACCTCAGCCCGAGGAGATGAGACGGCTGAAGCCATGCCTGTAGAAGAACACAGGCCAAAGATCAATAAGGCCCATAAGGAACTGCAGGGGTAAGGGGACAGCGGGGTGGGGGTAAAAGGAGGGATTAGAAGAGGTTTAATGTGGGTTTTTTTTAAACTTATTTTGCAAGCACAAGGAATTATTTCATAGTAAAATAACAGTTTTTTGTGCAATGTCATTTTGATTAAATGTTTAACACATAACTAATTCCAAATGAATAATCCACAGTTTGGAAATTCCCACACATGTGAAAGTTAGATACTTGAGCAATGTTAGTTCCTTCCAAAATTGTTTGAGGCATTTATTCTTCATTGGATACTCTAATGGAGAGTGATAATAAATATGGAGGTTAGGGAAAGGAGTTACAGAAGACATTAAAAAGCAGGATCTGATACTTTTTAGCCTGCTGAATCACAGTGATACCCAGGAGAAGAACTGTGTAAAGTGTGAGAAGATCATGCAGAATGGACAAAAAATTGTCATTTTTGCTTTCCTAAAGACTCTCCCACCAATGGCACTTTCACACTAATGTCACCATCACACGCCTAACAAAGGAAAATGACCCATCAGTAGCCTTTATTTTCTGTACATCAATCATCCGGCAGCTCATATGCATGAGCAGTTTTCATCCACTGTCGGCTACGGTTAATGCTCAATTAAAAAATGTTCTTGTCTCTAAAGTCCAGTTTTTTTCTGTTTTTCAGAGAGAGCAAAAATGTGTTCTTGGAATCAATGCTTGATTATAGTCAGACAATTAAATTTTTTAAGTAAAACTGGTATATTTAATGCTTATTAATTTAAGTAATCTAGGTGCAGAATTACTGTAACAGTGTGTTAACATGTTACTGTAGGTTGTAATACATTTACAGAAATGTAATTGAGATATAAACCAGTAAAATTTGAACTCTTTTCAGTTGGCCAATAACAATGTTATAATTGATATGAAAATTGTAGAAGTAAATGCTGATTGGTTCTCATTTCATGTTGTCTCCAACATGTTTTATCTCATAGCAGCAGGACACAGGTATAGTTGTTCACATTAAAAAAATTACATTAGCAAACTGTCTCCAACAGTCTCAGCTTCTTCTCAGTTAAGGTTTTCTTCAAATATTTATGGGACAATACAGTGGGGCTCGAAAGTTCGTGCACCCCAGTGAAAAATTTGTATTAATGTGCATAATAAATCCAAGACAAGATGGGAAAATCTCAAAGGCATTAAATGACAGACATTCGTATAATATGTCACACAAAGTTAGAAGCAGTTGTCTAGAAAACTGAAACTGAACATAGTTGACGCTCACAAAGGAGGAGAAGGTTATAAGAAGATAGCAAAACTTTTTCAGATGCGAATATCCTCTGTTCGGAATGTAATTAAGAAATGACAGTCATCAGGAACAGTGGAAGTTAAAGCAAGATCTGGAAGACCAAAAAAAACATCATACAGAACAGCTCGCAGGATTGTGAGAAAAGCAGGTCCAAACCCATGTTTGACTGCACGATCCATCCAGAAAGACCTGGCAGACACTGGAGTTGTGGTACACCATTCCACTATAAAGAGATACTTGTACAAACATGGTCTTCATGGAAGAGTCATCAGAAGAAAACCTCTTCTACGTCCTCACCACAAAAATCAGCGTTTGACGTTTGCAAATGAACATATAGACAAGCGTGATGTATTGTGGAAACAAGTTCTGTGGACCGATGAGGTTAAAATAGAACTTTTTGGCCCGACTGTGCAAAGGTACGTTTGAGAAGAGAGGGCACAGAATTTAATAAAAAGAACCTCTGTCCAACTGTTAAGCATGGGGGTGAATCAATCATGCTTTGGGGTTGTATTGCAGCCAATGGCACAGGGAACATTTCACAAGTTCAAGAAAAAATGGATTTAATAAAATTAACTTGATGCCATCTGTGAAAAAAGCTGAAGTTAAAGAGAGGATGACTTCTACAAATGGATAATGATCCTAAACACACCTCAAAATCCACAGTGGATTACATCAAGAGGCAAAAAACTGAAGGTTTTGCCATGGCCTTCATAATCTCCTGACCTCAACACAATTGAAAATCCATGGATAGACTTTAAAAGAGCAGTGCGTGACAGACAGCCCAGAAATCTCCAAGAACTGGAAGACTTTTGGAAGGAAGAATGGGCGAAGATACCTCAAACAAGAATTGAAAGACTCTTGGCTGGAACAAGAAGCGTTTCCAAGCTGTGATACTTGCCAAAGGGGGAAGTACAAGGTGTTTACTCTGCAGGGTGCCCAAACTTTTGCAGACGCCCTTTTTTTTAGTTTTCTGTTATTTTGAAAGTGTAAATGATGGAAATAAAATCTTACTTTTTGTGACATATTATATGAATGTCTAATCTGTCATTTGATGCCTTTTGGAGATTTTTCCGTCTTTTCTTGGCTTCTTTATGCACATTAATACAATTTTTTTACCTGGGGTGCCCAAACGTTCGAGCCCCACTATAACACTGGAAAAATAAAGAGGTGATATGTTTTTGTCGCTTTTCAAAAGAAGGCTGTAGTTTCAGAAGGATCAAATGTCAAAAACAAAAGCTGGGCGCCTGGATAAGTCAGTTGGTAGAGCGGGCCCCTCTCTCTCCCCTTTCATGTCTCAGCTGTTATATAAAAATAAAGTTCGAAAATGCCCCAAAAAAAGTCATCTTTGAAAAGAAAATTAAAAAAAATTCAAGTGTCCTGAGAATGCTGGCTAAACAGCACAACCCCCCCCAAAAAAATACTATACAATTGGTACATATAGTTCCGGTGCAGAAAAAAGGACATTGAGTCTATCATAGAATGAATAAGTTATTTTATTTCTATAAATAGATTAAAAACGCAGTTTTACAATTATTTACTTTTGACAAAAACAACATTATGTTAGCTTACAAACAGCCTTTGCTAACAGAATCTTCATGAGGACTTCCAACCTGTTGATGTAGCAAAGCGTATGTAAGTGGACGGCTCCCCCGGGGGAGGGGGAGTGCCGGGGGGGCGGTGCCCTCAACAGTGTAACATAACATGATTTCCACGCCCACACAGAATCATTAAAGGCCCAATCTGTACTTTTCTGAAATAAAAAAAAAAAACAATAATATATTATATATTATCTATATATATATATATATATATATACATATATACACACACACACACATTGTTTGGGCTAAATGCACAAACATAATGAAAAAGATTCATCATAATGTTTAAAAGTTTATCAACTGCCCAATACTGAAAATTAAGGCTTTCTTTACTCCTGTGTAAACAAACACTACTGATGAAAAACATGTTTGTGAAAAGGAAAGCTGGGTGATGAAAATGAAGTGTTTGCCTGCAAAAGTCATGGAAATAAGAAGTGTTTTATCAGGTGTAGTGCTGGAGTTGACTGTAGTTCAAAGCATGTTTTGGTTGTGTTGTGTCGTTCTTGTATTGGCCACATTGTTCATTGTTAAATTTACCATAGCTCTCATTTGATTCAGCAAAACAGTAAATCTATCAATACATTATACTTAAGATTTCAAGCAGCATTGTCATAAAACACATGGGTTTGCACAAGCCCAGCTTGTACCTACAGTAATTATTTGCTCTCTTTTAAGAAATATAGTGTTAGTAATATGAGCATATGGCTGTCAGAATTAATGAGTGATAAGACATATCTGTGAGAAAACTGCAGTATCTGAGTAAACCAAACACTTGAAATGGTTACGTAATAATGTCTTAACTATTAGTGAAAATACTGGAATGTTATGGTGCTAAAATACTGACCGGTAAAATGTTCAATTAGAAAAGGAGACAGTAACCTCACAGTGTTGTGTGACATAAGTGGTCTTGAAATACATCAGTCATTAAAAATAACACCAATATGATATTAGACATGTGAGTGTAGCATGTAAATGTTTTCACAGACTCTGTTCAATAGTGTATCATATTGTTATTAATGATGTCAGTCACAGTTTTGTACTCATCAAGTTTCAGACAGGGAGATAAGCAAGGGTTTCTATCTGTTCTGCCAGATGCTGCTGTTTCCCGTCCTGGCCGGTTCACTCAGGAGTCTTTCTCGTCTGTCTGAGTATGTCGGTCGGCCCGGCGGCAGGAGGATATAGTGCGTGGCGCTGGCCTGTCTGCCATCCTTCAAAATTGGAACAATGCAGGGAGAAAACTGAGCTGCAGGTGGCGTCCTTTCACACTGTTGTCTCTGTAATGCCTTACTCACATATTTTGGATTAGCAGCAAAACTCTGTGTGGCAGGCATCACACCATTGATATAAATTGGAAGGCTTTTGGGGCTCGGGGTACGTGGTGGGCAGGGTGGGACTATGGGGATCCTTGGAGGAATTTTGGGAGGCTTGTCTTCCTGGCTGGCGCTCACAGTCCTTAAGAGAGAGGGACGTTTTTGCAGAATGGGGATACGAGGAGGGATTAGGGGCTTGTCAGTGGGGCAGGTTGTGCTGCTGCTGTGGAGAGGCTGGGAAGTAGGGTCTACACAGGGAAACTGGAGTCTGGATGATTGGTGTTGTTCTGGCTGTTTGCTACACAAAGTATCTCCAACAGCTGAAACCGCATGCTGGTGGTCTTCTCTCTGGAGAGCTAGTGCCCAAAACCCACTTCCTCTCCCTGATGGTCTGTCCTCTCTGAATGGCCAAGAGAAAGCCATGGAGCCAGTCCCGGCACCACCAGCCTGCAATGAGCTCTCCTGGTAGGCGTAATTCACTTGGCCACAGTCTCGGTTCATTCCCCTACACATGGGCTTAGGGCAGCTTTTAGGCAAAAGGCGGCGTCTGTCGCTGGTAAAAAACTCCACCTCACTATCGGCTGCCTCATCAGACATGACCTCCTCAGGGTCAGGCAGAGGCGGCAAGGGTTTAGCTTCTCTCTGGTGGCCCCCGAACAATGTCCGCCTCTGGGAAGAAGGGACCACCTGGTCTCCCTCATGGGGTCGCAGTATGTTGTCAGACGCTTGCCGGTAAGTATCAGAGTAGAAAGGAAACTGGGAGATGTTACCTGGGAAGGGGAAAAACAATCAGGTATTAGACAACTGGCTTCATGAAATCCTAAATTGAACTGTACACCAAGAAGCCGCTGCTTCGTTATACAAGGTTTTGCTATCACTGTTGTTTCCTTCAGTGCAGAAACAATTCTCAGAAAAAGAAACATGGAAAACAACTTCTAATGAGAAAAAAACTTTTAACTAGAGTGTAGTGATGGTGTAGGAGGGAGAAAATACCAAGGGGAGTGGGCGGCCTACTCTACTTGAAAAAAACTCCTGTTTTGCTGAAAGTATCATACAGGAAACAGGAGTAAAAACATGGTGAAAACAGCCGCTTAACCTATCACCCTCTTCGTCAAACAACAGCCACAACACCCTGATTAACACAGGAATCGCCATTATCTGCGGGGCAGGCCATAATCTTAACGGAGCTTCCCATAACCTTCTCTGTGGAAACATCCGACGTGCCCCAGACTGCTGGAACAGCTGGTGGCCAGGGAGCAATAGCTTCCCCTCCTCCTTCCCCCCCCACTCTGTCCTCTGCTACACAGCTCAGTCCAGTGATGACAAACTCACGTTTACCTTGTCAACATGCTGTTTTATTAGTCAAACAGGGTTTGAACTCGTTTGTCAAACCAAGATTTCAGAATATGGAAATGAAAAAAAAGTTATCAATGTTTTGTGTTGTTTATTTCAAAGTTTGCAAATACATGATAATCACGTCTGTGTGTTTGAACACATGTTCATTTCAATCTCAAGGTTAATTCTAATGTAACTCACCCAGGTTATGGTAGCAACTCATTTTCAAAAAAACATTCCTGCAATTACCAATAATTACAGATGAATATGAGTATAATAATATTTATTAGACTGAGATTAACTGAGATTCTGTCAAACACAAAGCATTTAAACCATCTCAAGTGTCACATGCATCCAATTAAATTGAACCGGTGCTAGTTGTAAACAAAAGTTGATCCGTAGTAATATCAACTTATAATAACTTATATGTATAAAAAAACATGTAAAAGACTCACAGTTAAATTCTTTGGCCATTCCTTCCTGTTGTTGAAGCTCCGTCAGGTTTTGTTCCATGTCAGCACTCAGGCCAAAGCACTCTTTGTAAAGCAAGAGAGGTTGAGAAATGTAAATCATTCCTACAAATAACCTATTACGTGTAAGTCATTAAATATGTGAAATAACAAGCATGACACATGCTTCAACAGAACATAGGTTCTGTTCTCCTTTATGTATTTACATTATTAAACAGCATTGCAGGTTGCCCAACGTCTTCTCGCAGCCATATTCTTCACATATCTGTGCTCTATTTTCACCAAATTTACCTATCTTTTACTATTGCTAAAACTGTCTACTCGTACTCTGTATGTACAACATTAACAACATGTGTATTGCATCTTAAATATTTGTTTTTGGACCCACACATTAAATGTTGAACTCATTTTAATTAGTGATTTTTATGTCTGTTTACACATAAAACATAAATAATTAAAACCCATTGTTGGTAGTTTTAAGTATTTAATGAATATCTAATAAGGACATTGCCAGAATTAAATTCCTGATATTGTATTTTCAAAGTAAAAGTAATGTGTGTATTGTCACACTATGTAATAATAACTGATCCTTGTTTACATTTGGTTTCTTTCCATAAAAGAGTGGTGTTTGCGTACCTGTTCAGGTCATGTTGTCCCCAGGAGTTAATCTGATTCCCAGCCATGTTGTGGCAGAAATTGTGATGTTAAAAAGCACAAAGGTCTGTTTGCTATCGGAACACAAGTCAGCTCTATCAAACCCATCACAGCATCATTAGAACCATCAAAAAAGCTGTTGGAGACAAACAGAAAACCAAGTGTCAGGAGCTATTTTTCTTGAGCAGGTGTGTCAGAATCAAGCTTTAAACACAAAAAACATGACACAATTTTCTACATTTGGCTTTTGCCTTACATCACTCAGTTCATTTGTTCCAGTCACACCTTTGCCAGTGTGAAATGGCCATAAACGGCATATAAACAGTGTACATCTGGAGCACAACCAACTGCACATACTCATCCTACCAGGCGGGTCAAAGGTCAAGACTGCTACTCCAAAACAAGAGGTTCACAACACACACATATATCACCTTTAGATAAATCATTTATAATATTCACACAGCACGGCTCATTACACACCTACATTCTACTTGTTACTCTGTCCGGACATTACTCACTCAAGAGCTTGGAAGGAAACACTGAGTAACTGAGTATATAAAAAGCATTTTGTGAGAGTAGTAGGCAAGAGATTTAGATTACTAGGTACAGTAAATAACTTACATTTCTGAAACTCTGCATCGTTTTTGGTGAGCCTCAAACAACAGTCACAACAAAAGCCCAGTAAATTACTTCAGTCTGCTCTGGCTGCTGCCATGTGTGTCTCTTTGTGGTTCCAGCTTAAAGCCATTTGTCTGATGAGCATGCTATTACACAACCTCTGGGTCAGATGTGGGAGGGCAGCAGCACTCCCCACCCTCCTCTCTCTCTGTGACCATGAAACCCTGCAGTATCCGCCCTTACAACAGGGGCTAATTGTGCAGCATTCCAGTGATGCTGAATGACAAACTCCACCACCACCGTTTGTTGGATTTTCAGTTTAAAAAGTTAATGAGTCAAAGAAAGACATGCTATCGTTTAATTTATATGCTTGTATACATGTACATACAAAACACCACGTTGCTTGATTCCAATGCTCGCCATTCTAACATTTAACTACATACATGACTGCCGCTTCCTGCCAGCCCTTTTGCGTGGAGATGAACACATGTATTCTGGATCAAGTGGTGGTCATCCTTAGAGTAGTCTCGCATTACCAGACCAGTCTCCACAGCGCTGCAGAGTAAGTTTCCTTAGAGATGCACCAATATGGAATCTCAAGGCCAATAATGATGACAATAATAATAATTATCTGTTTGTTGTGACCGATATTGAAACGCAAATACCCATACAGAACCAGGTTTTTTAAGTGCCATCCCTAGTCCGCAGCCATTTGACAACTGAAGGGGTTTAAAACTGAGTGAAGCCCCTGTGTCCGTGGGCCTCTACCCTGTGGCACAGTTCACAAGCAAAGTA
Source organism: Etheostoma spectabile (assembly GCF_008692095.1). Taxonomy (NCBI): domain Eukaryota; kingdom Metazoa; phylum Chordata; class Actinopteri; order Perciformes; family Percidae; genus Etheostoma; species Etheostoma spectabile. The sequence goes on along the minus strand of NC_045739.1, from coordinate 14,951,931 downwards.
CTCATTCCCTTCCAGCTTCTAGCAGGGATGCTGCTTATTAACCTGCACCCTTGACTCTTCAAATATGAATGACAATGCAATAGCTCTGAGTAACTTTAATTTGACATTTTAATTACCCACATTATTGTTCAAACTTGAATATGCCTCATCTAGGTTTTTAAATAAATGTGAACAAATCCAACTTTTTTCATAATAAAGTCAAATGATCTACTTCATTTTGGTAAGAACTGACAAATGCTTCATGCTCATATAATAAAATGGTTCCCAGGCCTGTAATTGCCTACAGTAAACAGCTACATTAAAAAAAAAAAATGAAAACATTGAACAAAAAATACACTATAAATCTGCATTCCCGTCCACAGAATTCAGCTGCAAACCACTAGTTAATAACACACGTCTCCTACTCGCCCGGATGACAAAACAAGGTCTCAATATTACTATCACACTGCAATCTCATCCTTCAAAGTCTAGCTTTGTTTCATGTTACTCATATGCCTACAGTCTATGTGGGAAGCAAACATTGCAGAGCATGCATAATGCAACACAAAAACACACCACAAACAAAACAGTGACCCATGCGTCCTATTTGAATATTTATGTCATCCTTAAAACAACCGACTGTGGCGTCATTTCCGCCAGTGATCCTCGGAGATGGAAGACGCTGAACAATTATGAATTCTACCGGCAAGTACTCCGTGTCCATGAATGGAGCCACTCTCAGGCATGAATGGGGCTTTGTGTCACTTTGGTGCGCAGTAAAGCAAGCCTGAAAACACAAGTGAACTCTCCCATGAGGTTAGGACTGAAGATACACCATGGAGACTGGCAGAAATTGCCAAGGTATGAGTCTGTGCCACAGATTCCCTGCAGGAGGATTGCAAGTACTGACCGTAGAAAGGAGAAGCCGTAGGCAGAAAAACAGTTTGTTTATCTCGGGCAGGAGCCTTGATGTGATGTCCTCGGCTGCCCTCCCCTCATTTTTATTTCAGGCAATATAACATAATCTGGACATTTACAGATGATTTATTTATGATTCTGGCATAAAGTAGGCCTATGTGCTTTACATCACCTGATTACAACTTGCTGTTAATTCTGCTGGCCAAGTAATGCTCACAGGTTAGTAGCTGGACAGAAGTCTTACCAATGCCTTCATTGTAAATGTTTTCACCACAACATTAGAAGGCCACAACACTGAAATGCAGTAGTATTTGACTTAAATTTCTCAACACCAGTATTTGCTGCCTACATGAAAGTTTCTTTAAACAAATAATCTAAATAGAAAAGTGTTGTTGTTAAAGGTTAATATATCTATCAATCAATCAATCAATCAAATGTAAATTAAAGTGTAAAATCACCATTAAACATGGTCTTAGTGCACTTTTTTAGTGCATTTAAATATGTTACTTGGCCTTTCTAGTGCCGATTGCTGTAGGTACATTTTACAAAATATAATTATAACAACTTAGTCCTGTGCAAAAGTGTGCAGAAATTCAATCTGTTCATATTTTTATATACTGGAAAAAGTACACCCACCTGGCCATTATATGCCACACACAACATAGACCTAGGAATCTTTAAATAGAAATCTCTGAATCTAGACTTACTTTGACTGTGTGACTGATGCTGGTGAATCATTAGGGTCTGAGATTGGCCCATTTAATTCATGAACTGTAGTGTAGTTAACATAAGAACAGTCAGTTTGTAAGAATATGAATCATTCAACACTGTTCAAATTATTATGAGCCATATTTGGTTTGAAGATGATTCAATAGGTGTTGGTGATAGACAAGACAAAAATGATAGCTGATTCTCATTTGCTTACAGCCTGCAGGTGTGGAAGTTATATGAGGCTGTAGGAAATATTTCACTTTGTGAGTTAGCGAAAGCTGTAGACTGTAATTTTGAATCAGTCATGGTTTACCTTAAATAAATCCCAAATTTGCATTCATAATTTGGTGATATTGCAATGTATATTATAGCCCAATATTTTTATAAAGAGTGGAAAAGAGAAAAACGGCTATCCAAAATTGTATTTCCTCTAGCAAATTAATTTCCAGCTTTCAAATGTACTTTCAACCTGTATAAAGAAAAATGACATATAAAAACGACCTGAGTGAGAGAGAGAGCCATTCATGCATGAAATGGGTAGGCAACAATCTATTGAAGCAACAATTTAAAACTAAAAAACTGTAATTCAATACTGTTAACAATTTTCAATATTTTAATTTAAGTTCATCAAATTTTAATTACATTTTAGAGTTTTTTATTTAACTAGAATAAAACTACTACATGTTTCAGTGCATTTGTTTCAGAAATCATATTTATTAAATGATTTCTGAAACATGTCAAACTACATGTTTCAGAAATCACATTGTTACAGATTAAAATACATATTTTGTAGTTTCATTAAACGGGTCAATATGTATATATTATAGGCTACATACACACGTAGACATAACCAGATACATGTAGCTGATAGATAGATAGATAGATAGATAGATAGATAGATAGATAGATAGATAGATAGATAGATAGATAGATAGATAGATAGATAGATAGATAGATAACTTGTATTTTATTTTAGATTTGACCAAACTCCACACACCAACTCCACTATGTTGGCATTGACTTTAGCGTCCACTAGCGGCTTACCGGGGATGGGCCGAGCAGTCCCAGACTCACCCATCCCGCCTCGATGGGACTTCACTGGTTTACGCGGACATCAAGTAACTTTACAGCGGGTAAAGAGAGCAGCCTGACAAATAGACAGACAAATAACCCAAACAGACGAGCTTAGCTAAGTAACTAGTCAACACAATTTTAAAAAGAGCGACTTGAAAAGAAACAACAAACGTTACAGTAGCCTAACGTTTGACCAACGGCCGAGTCTCCTCATTCGTTCACGTTAAGATCCGCGCGAGGAATAGATATGCTTCTAGCTAAATAAGCAGGCTCCCGTTTACATGAAACTCTTTGTCGCTTAGTTTAAGTAGATTTAAAGCACAGTTCTTATCAAATAGTCTAACTAACATAATAAAAGCAAGTCCTACCATGAAAACGCAGACAATTGGTGTCCATCACGTAAAGTCGGGTCGGCCGACCTGTTCCTGTCCAATGTCAGAAAAGCTATGAGTAGCCTTTAGTAGCCTACGAGCCAGTCTCCCTGTCAATACTAAACCATGTGCAACATCCCTCCTCTGACAACAACACTGGGAGGTGAAACTCGTTTTGTCAGCGTGACGCGTGTTTCCACATCTCCTTTTAAAAGCATCCAGCACCCCGAGGACGTAGGCTACTGTTAACTCCACCCAAGTCCGCCTTAAAAGGAAGAAAAAAATCCCCCTGGAAAATAAAAACCATTAGGGAAATCTAAACACCATTAAGAAAAGTATAGCCTGGGGTATGGTTTAACCTGCAGTGGTGGGGGGGAAAACTACATTTGTGGGATTTTTTTTTTTCAATATTCACATTATTTCTACTCCACTTAGCCTATTCACGGAGGGAAATATTGTAGGCCTGTTTATTTTGTAGCCTATACCATCCACTAGGCTACATTGAACGGACTTATAGTAGCCTACTTTGCAGATTTCAATTTAACAAACAAAACACATGATAGTTGGATGTTGGTGCATTGTTCTTTATTAAAGTAGTCTACCCAGCAGTAGGCTAGGCATTACAATGCTGCTTGTAGGCTACATTAATACATCACCAATAATAATCCATTAACACGGTCATTCATGCAGGATTTTACTTTTGATGGTATCATTTGCTGCTACTATTTTTGTACTTGTGTATTTATCCAGGGGTTTGCCTTGAGTATTTAGCCTGAAGGATCTGACTGCTTCCTCCACCACTGTAAACCAAAAAATAAGCTGTCAGCCTGGTCGATTTTCAGTTAAAAATAATGAGCCCATAAACTACTCACACAGAAACTGCCCCCCAGGTGCAGCTGTCAATATATGTGTCTTGACTCCCAGTAATATTAAGGAAAAAATATTGAAATCAGTGATGGACTTTAAGGCTCCAACTTTAAAATCAAAAAAGGAAAAATGCAATATTTTTGAGCACTCTTTGCATTTGATTTATTTAATTTATGCACAGAGAGAGAAGTCCATAATAATCATTTTATCTGCCTTGTGTGATGAGTTTATGGGAAATTGCCCTTCATAAGGCAGTAAACAATTTTGGTCTGACTTTATGTGGGAGTCAGAGTGTGTGTGGGTGGCTTTTGGCATGAGTCCAATGGGCTATAGGACTGATAGAGAAGAACAAGTACAAGATGGCAGCCCAGTTGTGGTGGATGAGGACGTTTTTTGAAGCCTGGATGTCACATAGGAGTTCACTGTGTGTGTTTTTGGTCTTCATTCACGCTGAGAGAGGCAGAAGGACAATACAAGAGGCCATTTACTAGAAACTAACAGGGAAGTGAGTGCAGGCCATTCTTGTTTTTACCACAGTCTTCCACAAACAGAGAAATGTATCTTTTTAGATAAAACAGATGTTGACAAAGTTTCCTTTTAGGAACATCATTTGGAATTAGGAAAAATCAGAAGTTGGAAAAAAAGGTTATAAATTGCAATATATCGCAGAATATTGCAATATGTTTAAAATCACACTTATATCGTATCGTGGCATAATATCGTGATGATATCGTATCGGGAGGTGTATGGTGATTGCCACCCCTAGGGGTAGGGTTAGGGTTCAACCATCTCTTCCTCTCTCTCTCTCTTGCTCTGTCTCTGTCTTGCTCTCGACCTGACTGCAGGTCTTAGTAGTAAGCAACTTGATTGGGCAAATGATCCCATTTGATGGCGTCTGGCACTTTGGAGAGGTGTTCTCTTCATGGATGAACCCTAACCATAACACCAGATACTGACAGGTTTTCGGACCCCTCCAATACAGTAAGAATGCACGTTTTAGAGTGGCCTTTTCTTGTGGCCAGCTTAAGGCACACCTGTGCCTAATCAGCATCTTGATGTGCCACACCTGTGAGGTGGATGGATT
>NC_045739.1:14935883-14946917 GCF_008692095.1 Etheostoma spectabile | reverse complement strand
AGGAGAAGCGCTCACTAACACAGATTTAGACAGTTTTGTGAACAATATTTGAGAGAAAAATCCTTTTGCATCCATAGAAAAAGTCTTAGCTCTTTGAGTTCAGCTCATGAATTTATCATTTTTGTTATACATATATATATATATATATATATATATATATATGGATTAAGGAGTGCCTTATATCTATATGCTTACAGTAAATCACAAACCCACAAAATAAATAAACCACATGTAATGTGCTTCTAGTGTTGCAATCGTTGACTGTCTCTCTCCTTCTAGCGTCATTTGTTTGCTTACAGGGATACTCATACTTTTTAGCAAATAAGCTGTTTGATCAACTTCCTGTTGGCCAATAAAGTAACTTGTATGACATGTGATTCCAGTGTGACATTAATAAGTGAGTCTGCTGTCAGTTGTCACGCGGCAACAAACACACGTTAGGCTTTGTCTTTGAAGAGGAATGGCGGAATGGTACATCTTAATACTCTCAATCCCTTTAAAGGTCGTAGTGATTTGTTCTGTTTTGTTGACAGTGGTGACACACTACCATCCAAATTTTTGCCGCCTGGACAAGCAGATTTTCTCTATGTGGGCGTTTGTTACGACCCACAGGATGCTCAAAGCTGTGGGTGTTGTTGTCGGGGTGGGCCAGTCTCCCACAGGGGAGGTCAAGTCATTTCCTGCTCTGAGAGACCTCCGTCCCTCACAGCTGTCAGTGCAGTCAGAAGCCCACCTCCCACATCTGAAACCCCCCTCCTTCTTTTGCTTTTTTCAAAGATGTGATGGATTGCTCTGAAGGAACTCCCTCGTGCTGCTGCAAAAAGATTGATCATCAAAGCTGGACAGAATTTTGTATAATCAAAATTCAATAAACACATTGTTAAAAAAAACAAAAACACAATGAAATGGAGGCCCTGTTGACGTTTTCAAAACATCAAGGTTAAATCAGGAAATCAATAGTTAGTAAAGGTTTAAAAAAAAAAAACAGCAATAATAATTTCGGAACTATCAAACTGAATTGGTAGAGCAGATCAGTGAAAAGCAGATATGCCCCGAAATGAGAAATATCTCAGAAGATAAATGTCTGCCCACTACTTATTTAACAGTGTCTCAAGCTGGAATAGGAAATGAAGTAAGTAGGTGTTAACATACATGTTCCATGGTAAATACATTTGTGTAGGTTGATGTGCTGACATGGTGACACAGGGAATTCTCTTATAGAGGAACCAGCTGTGTACAAACATGTAATAGTAATTAGAGCCCTGTTACAGACTGCAGACAGACAAGTCTACTGCTGTTTTCAACGTCATGGTCAACTGGTCTTATGTATGAGTTTTACACTCCTTTTAATTGTTGTTCCTGTGAATCAATGATAGAGGTTGAACTAGTTTTATTTATTACAACCTCTAACATTGATTCAGCTTGTATCACAGTAATTCTTATTAAGTGTAAACATTTAAAATAGATGATTAGGTCAAAATGCCTCAGTTATAGCTTCTACATGTGTAAGAAGTGATAATTTGTATCCATTAAATGTGTTTTTGAGTATATGAGTAAACTCTGTAATAGGGCATCAGAGCTGAAGCAATTGGCATTTCCATTGAACTCTGGAATGACGTTGTCAATGTGTAAAACCAGAGTGAAATTCTTATGAAAAAATACTGTATAATTCCACCTCTTTGTTACCGCCCACCACTTCCTTCAGCCTGACATGTAACAGTCATGTTTGATGTTTTATTTCATAGCAGACTGCCAGAAAGTATGGTCTACACATTTTTTGTGAATTGGTTTTTGAAATGAGGGATAAATAGAAAGAAAAGTTATGATTACGTTTTGAATAAGTACCCTTCATTCAGACTTTATCGCTGCTGTCTGCAGAGCTGTGTGGGATTTGAATAACACAACATTCCTTTAATCGTTTTTAAATTTAATGGATCTGATGGTTGGGTCTGGCAAGTCGGAGGCGTCAAGGAAGAATCTGGCTCCTCAAATGTCTGAGTGGGCTTTGCATCACAGCCTTTGACCTCATCCTGTGAGGAGACGGCTCAGTTATCAAAGAACCAACAGCCACCAGGAGGAAAAGGAGGATGGCTGAAGAGTGATGTTTGTGCTGCCTTTGATTGTTGTGTATCTCAGGAACTGCACTAATCTCCAAAAGTAAACCCTTTCTGTGGAATTTATTCTGATGCCAACTGATTGATACAAATTATACAAATAGCATTATAGGCCTCTTATGTTTCCTGTGAATAAAATGTAGCTACAAGCAAATCAATGGATCAGAGGTGGAAAACACACATATACAAACACAAAGCTTTATGTGTAGTGGTGCTGTCCCTATAAAAGATAGAAAAGCAAAATACTTCCCCCCCCCACGGGTACCGAAAGAGAGACAAAACAGGGTCAGTGAGAGGAAGTGGCAAGGATTAAAGTGATTTAAACTCTGTGACATCTGATTTCATGGGGACAGCTTCAATGAAAGGCACAGACTCGACCATGAAAAGAGCAATTCTATGCTGATGATGCTACAGCACTGGAGGCCTGGGCAGCTTCCCTACCCGAGTTTCCAGGCTTCAATGTGGGCAGAGAGTCTGCAGGCCCAGTGGGAGGCCTTCCGCAGCCTTGTGAAGTTGATCTCAAGTTCATTAAGAGTTTCAGTTGAAATGAGTGAGGATGGAGGGAGAATAAAATCTTTTCACTTTAATACAAAGAAACTGTATATGGGCAAGCGATTTGACTTTTACAACAACTTTTTCCTCACCATCAATAACTCCACTCTCTCTTCTTTTCCACAGCAACTTCTCCTTTGAACACATCAATCAAATCACCAGAACCCCCCCTTTTTTAACCTAAAGAATATAGCTTGTCTCCACCCATCACTCTCCTCTGCTCCCAAAACATTGAGCCATGCCTTCATCACATCCAGAATTGACTAATGCAATTTCATTATTTATGGTACATTATTCAAAGTCCTAAATAAACTGAATTAAGCAGAATTCTGCTGCTCATCAGCTCACTCATTCACGCTCATGTGACACAGCATCCCTGTCCTCCAGAACCTCTACTGGCTCCCTGTCCCACAACAGATACAATTCAAAGTCCTTCTACGAGTGTTTTTCATTCTGGGTAAACAGATGTGACAGAACGACTGTCAATATCTGCTCTATCTGGTCAGTCTTTTCTGAGTCACCACATGACATACAAGGTCACCTTTCAGAAGGGGAACAGAAAATAGTCAAATAATATTGTTATTGGACTACTGAATATTTACCGTGCGGGTGGGGGGATCCTGACTAAACCATGTTTTACAGTTTACTGCTCCCCTCTCTGCTTTCCTCCTCCACTTCCTTGTTCAAAGATGCCTGTCTTGTAATGGATAATAACGCAGTGTGACATTGTAACAGCCCTCCAGCAGATATTACTGCATGAAAGCAAGTAGAGTGTCCGAGAAAAGTCGAAGCAGATGTAGGAGGCTCTTCCTGGCAACATGACTGATTCATGCAGTGAATGACTCAGGGGATCATAAGATTATCAGCTCTGCAGAATCCATATCACTGGCCACAGCATGCCACCAGAAATCATTCTTGGGAAAAATAGATCTTCTAGCTAAAAAGTGAAATTAAAGATATGGTGAGAAAAAAGATTCAGATACAGCATATGAAATAAAACAGAAAATAAATCTTTATATAACCTTCCCAATACTATTATGTTTTAGTTGCTTCAGCTGCATCATAGTAAAGTGGGAGTAAGTGATGCTGTGGTGAGGTAAGGCACTGCTTAAACATAGGCAGTATGTGCCTGTGTGTGAGAGAGGGTTGAGGGTAGGGCTCTGAGAAACGAAAGGGCTCTGTGGTGGACTGGTTGAGTCATTCAAAAATGCAGCTGCTGACTCAGTTTGCAAACTTGTTTCCAAGAGCACGACGCCAGTTTATCTGGCATATTGTGTGTGTGTGTGTGTGTGTGTGTGTGTGTGTGTGTAAGTGTCTGATCTGTACTTGTGAGGACCAAACATCTTCGTAGAAACAAGATGAAAGAACTCCTCCAGGTTCATCTTTATTACTCTAAAAAAGGGAACTTTTAGACAGAATTAATTATATTAAACTATATGCGTGTGGTTTATTTAAAAACCGCTCAAAGAATTACCAATCAGATTACATCAAATGGAAAATGAAGCTTTGCCCGAAGGAGTGCCTTTGCACACCACTGTTGTAATCCCATCCTGGCAGCAGGTCAAAGTTTTACTGTGATTCAATTATTTCGTCAGATTTACTTACACACCCTTCTTTCACAGTAGTCTTATAACTGTGTCAGTCCAACTATCAACACAGCATGATCCATCTGGCAGTATGGACTCTGGGACACACTCCAGAATTAGTCATACTGGATGTGTTGCAAGGTCCAAGGATGATGTGCTGTTGTTGACATTAAATGTGTTCTGAGGGTAATTAAGGACACCTCCCTGCATGATGGAATGTGATTTCCTGATAAAATAGTAGAGCTGTTACCTGAGTGTGGTGCAATGTAAGTAATACAGAATTTAGAGAACTGTGTGAACAATAATTACCTGTTCAGCTTTACTTAACTTCTTCACGCTGTATTACAATAAAACTGATGGCAAAAACAATAAGCAACAGATGCTTCTGGAAAGATATATACTGCAGGCATCATCTGCTTCAGCAACTTTAGACCTGCACTCCAGTCTCCAAATGGGTGGCAACTTAAATGCTTTTAGTAAAAAAAAAGAAAAAAAGCTCAATAGGCTATTTGTAACTGAAGCCCACCTGAGCAATAATAGCCATAAGCACCATCATCTGTGACTACCTGTTAGCTAAGTGTCCCTGATCAGTGGTCAATAAAGTCATTCATGTGGCTATTTGATCTACTGCCGGTGCTAATTTCTGTTAAACTCACATCATAATTGTGATACTTGGTAATCCTAGCTACGAAATGGTATATTTATTATTAATTTCATTCATTTATTTTATTGTATTTAATTTATTTTGTCTCTGATAACTAGCCTAGCTAACGTTAACTGCCTCAGCCATTTTATTTGTAACGTTAGCTAGATGAGTTTCAAAGTAAAGGCTGTGACTGTTTGGACAGCTTGTAACGTTATATAGCTATGTATGTTATGCTAAGTACCGTTAGGTATAACTTATATGTCTATGTAGCATAGCGCCGTGAACTGTCACTGGAACAGCTGCTTTGATCAAAACATTTCCAATAGCTGCAAACATTAAAACCTTAATAAGACTAACTCATTTATTCCTATAAAATACTTTATATAAATGTACTGGAGAGCTGTGTGTCTGTGTGTTTTTACTGTGGTACGTGATTTATTTTCAGGACTACAAACATATAAACTGAATCTAAAACTTTTTTTGATTCAAATTTACAATGACCCATAGACAGCTAAAGAAGTGTTGACAAGAATGTTCTAAATAGCTAGTTGACCAATCAGACAGCCTGGTCGTAACTACGTTACTTGTTAGCTGCACCCATGACCTAGCTAACGCTAACGTTAAAAAAAAACAACCTAGCTAGCTAGCTAGCTAGCTATCTATGTTAGCTAATTAAAGTTGGTATAGTTTACTTAGCTAGCTAACTACCCAACATAGACGGCAAATAATCATTATCTTGATAAATCTTGATTTCTCTCTAAATCGCTCGAACTTCTTTTTAACATTTTTTCCTCCTGTTACAGTAGCTAACCTAACCTAAACCACTTAAGCCAGCTAACTAAACAATGCTAGCTAATTCGGTTAGTTATTATAAATTAACGATTGCTAGCTAACGTTATCTCAGTTTGGCTAGCTAATGTTGACTACAACAACAGTAGCTAGCTGACGCTAGTTTCTTAAATACCATTTAACACTAACGTTAGCTAATGCAGATTTCTTATTTGTGGCTAACAACCAATAAGTAGGCTAACGTTTATTACAATTTAGCTAACGCTAGTTCCCTAACATTACTTGTCATTTTCACTTTATAGCTAACGTAACTGACGCTAGTTGCTTAGATACCATTTAACACTAACGTTAGCTAATGCAGATTTCTTATTTGTGGCCAACAACCAATAAGTAGGCTAACGTTTATTACAATTTAGCTAGTTCCCAAACATTACTTGTCATTTTCACTCTATAGCTAACTTAACTGTCACCATGTTCAAGAAGTTAACAATCTGTTAATTTAAGCGTTGTTATCATCACACTCAAGGCGGATCATAACATAATTCAATATGAGTCGTCGATCATCTGCTGTCAGGAGTCTCGATTTTTGTAAGTAACTGTTAATGCCATTATTTAGCTAGCTACGCTAGTGCTATGTTTTACATATTAATAATTTGCTTAATTTACTTTTTGTAATTTAAGCAAATTATTATCTGACTAGCCAACTGTTAGCGTTAGGTATCTCTCACACCACTAATAGAACTTACATAACGCTAATTCATTAAAAAATAACGTTTACGTTAGTTTTGAGATGAGACTTATTTTTAATGCAGCGGAAACCGACCTGAACAAACTGCAGCTGCATCATCTTAGATCAGAGGGGGCCAAGCGGGCATACACTGAGAAAATCCAAGGCCTCATCTTCAGAGACAAGTAAGTGGCCTTCTTTATCTACCAATTCTTGTCAGCTCCAGGGACATTTTACAGCGATTCAATAATGTTATAAGTCCATGCTAAATTCCATCATTATTAAATTCGGTGTGTTTTTAGTAATTGAATAAATCATAACTATAGATTAGATTGAAAGGGACATAAATTCTGGGCCAGATTGAAACCCAAATCGGAAGCATCTTTTTTATCAAACAATGCCAGTCTAGGATGTCTTTTAGATTCTAGGTAGTAAGAGTAGGGAGAAGAAAAAACAACAACTAATACTCAACATAATTAGACTTATGTGACTTTTAAAGGCCTCTGTTCTATGTTTTCATGTTTGTTGGAGGCATAACACCTAATTTCCTCTGTAATTTTCACATGTTTGGTCCAAATGTGTGTATTTATGTGTTTGTGCATCTGTGTAATCAGACGGGAGATCCAGAGGCTCCAGGATGAACGTGAAGAGCTTTTACTCAGTCTCAAAGCCTCTCAGAGTTGTTCTACTCGTTGGACTGATACTTGTGTTGTTCAAGACCTTACTTCCAAGTTGGCCTGTGGAGACGGGATAGATGAAGAGCTGGAAGCAGAAAAAGGCAAAGTGGCATCTTTGAAAGAGCAGGTGAAGTGTGTTTTCCCATAAACCATTCACAGAATGCAGTACAGTGAATTGCTATTGCTTTTCTTAACACAGTTGACCCTACTTGTGTGCTTTTGTTTTCAGATTTTAATATGGGAGAGGAAGTTGGCAGGACAGAAGACTGGTGGGGGAACTACACATCACAGTAGGAAATCTGATAAGAGCAACTTACTAAAAAACATCTGCTTAATAGAAAACAAACTGTACAGGGTTAGTGGTACACAGATATTAATTATTTTTAATTATTATAATTTTTGTTAGACTAAGTCTAACTACTACTAGTAAACACAAAAAATGTAGGTATGTTTCTATTCTAGGGTCGCAAATGCTTCAATACTACAATGACCAGGAATATCAAGTTGAGGGAGGAGCTCAAGATACTGCAGGTTGAGAAGAAACAGTTCCTACATGTTCAAACTCGGCTGGAAAAGGTACATTCAGTTAACATCAATGAGTTCTTGAATAAACCTACCCATGAATGTCAGCAAGACAATAGAGATGATAGTGGACTTTAAGTATCTTGGTGCCCACATCACTGAGGGTCTGACCTTGGTGCTCCATTCTGACTCAGTGGTGAGAAAGGCAAGGCATAGACTGCCTACCTCATACGCCTGAGGAAATTCCAGGTATCCCCTCACATACTGAGGAATTTCTTCCTGCCTTATTGAGAGCGTCCTGACGGGAAACATCACTGCCTGGTATGGAAATGGCACCGAACAGGACCGCAAGAGGCCCTGCAAAAGAGTAGTTTTGTTAGGCTGAACGTACAATAGATGGTGCCCTTCCCTGCCTAAAGGACATTTACAAGCACTGTAAGAATAAGGCTAGGAGAGTCATTAAATATGCAAACGGCTTAACCCGGATAACGGCCCTTTCTCCATGTTGAGGTTGGAAATAGGGTACCGGATACACCAAGCCAGCACTGAGAGGATCAGGAGGAGCTTCTACCCTCAGTCCACTAGAATCCTAAATAAGGACACTGACTGCCCCCCCATCATACACATAAACATTTATTTGAAACACTTTTTTAAATGCATCCATTGAAGGAGCAGACAGATTAAACTTACAATTGAATTTTTATATTATTTCACCGGACTTTTACACATACAGTAAATTGATTGATCTATTAATTAGATTGATATTTCAGATTGATGCTTCCATCCCTCTTACTTTTAGATCTTGTTGAAATAACAGAATTCTTTTTATTAGATTTAATAAAATCACTTTACAACCGAAGATTTAACACCATTCACAAAGTTGGAGATTTTTGGGAATAGTGCCAGACAAAACTTGGCTGTTGATAGTGGAATGTTTTGATGTGGGTTTGGGTGAGTGAAGAATGTTGACAGTTAACTGTATTATCTCATCCAGAAGCTGCATGCAATTCGCAAGGATATTTGTAATCTCATGACGAAGTGCACTGAAGCCTTCAATGCCAGGTAAACCGTTCTCTCTCTAAGTCTAGTTATATTTATTGTGACTGACTGTGCACAATCTTTAGGTTTGAGTACACATTTATATGTTTACTCACCAGGCACAGAATCAGAATCAGAATCAGAATCAGAAATACTTTATTGATCCCCGAAGGGAAACTCTGTGTTGTAGTTGCACAATATTATAAATAGAGTAGAAATACAAGAAATAAAGAAATATAAGGAATTGGATACGTACGGTATTTACATAAAGGAATGTTATTATACATTATTTACATAATTCACATAATTAAGGATTTGGAATGGTGAAAAGTTAAATAATAATAATAATAATAATAATTGTGGTATTTGAGATTGCACACAAGGAAGATGTATTTGTTTTGACAGGGAATTACATGCTTACAAAAAAGCAGTTGCTCATTCAGCTGAGCATGCTATGCTAACTGAGATTGTCAACCTTACTTACATTACTTAATGTCTAATAGAGGGACATCATTAAGCGATAACAAACAACACATGCATCAGAGCAGACTTCATTTGCTAAAGTTATACCATTGAGGCACACTTGCATATGTCTGCTTAGTTTTTACCAAAAAAAGGTAACATCCTAGCTTTATGAAGATAAAGTACGTCCACTATGTATAACTGTCCAATTTGTTTTATGTTTATGGCTACACCTAGTGTGAAGAGCCATGAAAAACAGAGGATGCTGGTGGACCAGAATGCTAAAGATGTGGCTCAGTACATCCAAGAGAGGAGCAAGTTGAATCGAGGAATGTCTCATTACTGCAAATTTGAGGTTTTCCTAGGTATTAAGGCTATTGCACGCAACAACCAGGACACAGACCACAACAAAGGTGACTATAAATCTCATGCTCTGAACACAAACCAAAGCTACTCAGCAAGTAGCAGCAGTCGTGCTTTCTCCTGTTTCTTGTGGACAGTTCTTGACAGCGTTTTCCACAGGTCATTATAAGCTTCATCATTATAGCTCTGATATTCAACAGTATTTTGAGATTTTTTTAGTCCTGTAGCACAGACTGTTTAACACAACAGACCACTATCACTGCAGGTCAGTGTTTACAATCCAAATGTGTTGACATCTAATCAAATGAACTAGTGACACCTTGTGTTGAAAAGATGTTACTGCTTGACAAAGGACAAAACGAGAAGGTTTTTCTATTGCTATCTTTTTATTTTTGTGTGAGTGCACATTTTTGAACACACACATCCAATGAATTGTTTACATTTTATATTACAATATTACTGTGGTATAACCTAACTATATATGCTTATGTGATTTCAGTCTTTCTAAGCTTTTTTGGCACCGGTTTATGCATTATAATGTATCATTTTTAAAACAATGTGCCATTTTAAATAATACATGCCTTTAGTAAGAGGCTAGAGTGAAGATCCCTAAAAGTGCTTTAGTTTTTAGCGAGAGTTTTTTTAGATAGAACAAAGCACAACATTTGTCTTATTTTCTTAGGTCTCCCACACATGAACTTCTTAAAAATATACAGTATATTAATGCAAAAGTGGTTAAACTGACAGTTATTGTGACACATCCCATACATAAAAGAAGTGCATAATAAAGCCAGGCCAAATGGGAGCTCATACACCTAAACTGCAAATTCTGATTGATCCTAAATCTGGTGTGAGAGTGGGCAGGGGTTACTCTATAGGTGTGAATAAACAGACTGTGAAGATTTTGATGCATTGAGGAGAATAAGAAAATTGTTGTTACACTTTGTTCTACCTCCGGTAGGGGTATCTCAAGATTTTTGATGCCTTTCCGCTAGCCTATACTGTAAGTCGGTACGTAGTAAACTGGATAAGACGTTTTATCAATACAAGTCGAGGTGGGAAGTTATGTAACCTGAGACAAATTTTCCACAAAAAAGGGCTGTTTGTAATTTCTTAGATACAGCAACTCTTGTGCAAGATTCGCCCATTGGATAATACGATAGTAAGGACCTTGTGGTGTATGAGTTTCACTTCAGTTTCACATCTGTCCCCTTAGTGAAGCTCAAGCAACTAGAGTCTAAGGAATTTGGGCTGGAAGATTTTGTGGATGCTATCAAAAAGATCCTCACAGAGACGAAGGAAAGTGACCTGGACAAACTAGTCAGGAACTTCATACAAAGTAAGTTCCCATTAAAAAATTACTAAGGCAATGGAAGTTGAGCATTTTGTATGCAATCAAAATATGAGGAATATGATATGTGATATATTTCCATTAGTGGAGGAGCAGAACTACACTTTTTGGGAATTTGTCAACTATCAGCAAAATGAAGCAGAGACCATTCAGAGTCAGATCTCTCAGGTTAGTGTGTTTGTGTGTGTGTGTGTGTGTGTGTGTGTG
>NC_045739.1:14918874-14935873 GCF_008692095.1 Etheostoma spectabile | reverse complement strand
TGTGTGTGTGTGTGTGTGTGTGTGCGTGTGCGTGCGCGAACGCATGTGTGAGAGAGAGAGGAAAGTGGAAGAGATAGGAGGAAGGAAAATGTAATGTTGGGCTTCCATTGTGTCTCGAATTGAAAGCTTTGCAGTGAGAGAGAGATCTTTACAGCTGAGGAGCAGCGGCAGCAGGAGCAGCATCAGGGTCTTCAGATGAAAATTTCCATCAAGCAAGAGGCAATCGAGCAACAGCTGGCAGTTTATCAACAGCATGTTGAGTTTTTTGAAAAGCTCCTCGATCAGCTCAAAGAAGGTACAGCATAAGGCACCCCTGTTTAATATTATCTTTTTGAATGGGAGCAACAAAAACATGGCAAACTGTATCATAGTTTAGCATTTTTTATCTGTATTTTCTCACTATAAAACACACATTGTCATATATAAATAGTATATATACTATGTTAATTTGCAGTCCCAATGCAATACTTACTTAAAATGTATATTATCTTATTCTATTATAGAACACCTAAAAGCAGCAGCATGCAGACTGCACAATTAAAAATGCTGCTGGAATATTTGTTGCTTTACATCAAACTTAGGGAAATTATGTTCTAGCAGATAAGTATGTTTGCTGGTGAGCAGTATAAACCGCCAGATTTCACCTGCCTTTCAATTTGATTTGTCCATGTTTAAAAATAATTAAGTATAGACAAGTAAAGTAATGTGGTAGACATTGAAAGTTCCATCTACTAGTGGAAGATAAATGTAATATCATCAGTCTTGTAAAAATATTGTAACTCTTGAATATCTCGCAACTACTTTTACTAGGTGTTAAATCATTGTGCCAGATCAGCAATGACAGTGCTGTGAATTGCGACCAGCTGGGCTCCGCTGTTGGAGTCCAGGATGAAAACATCGTAGAGTACCTGAGAAGGGCGGAGAACAGAGTCAATGAGCTTCTCACGCTGCAGTCCTTTCTTCACTTCCAAGAGAACCTTGACCAGTGGGTATGTAGATATGAAACGGCTTGTCAGTATAGAGAGTTGAGATACACATCAACCAGTACAAACTAGATAAAGCTTCTGGTCTCTGTGCATTGAGAGCCGTCAGCCAGCTACAACCTCACACTACCATGCTCTCTGGTGCAGTTTTCTAAAATTCCCAAAACCATCGGGGTCTTTTTGCAACCTCACATTTGTGAGAAAAAAATTTAAAATGGAACATGGGAGCCTAGAAACTTTTTAAAATGCCAGTTGCTGCTATAGCATATTATTAAACTTTCTCACCTCCAGGACATTGAAAGCCTCAGTGCCATTGCTGGGCAGCTCCTGGGAATGACCCCCCCAGCTGTAAACTTCACCACTGCTTCTGCGATCCCTGCACTTGCGTAGGTGTTTTTTTAAATCTTGACAAGTGTGCAGGTATCAGACATGATGTTCAAAGATCAATGATATAGTATAAAAAATCATAAACAGACTTTTAGCAATACCCTACTCATTAATCAACCTTGTACACTTGAAAAAAAACTGCACATATGAAGATGCAATCTCTGTGATTCCTCAGTGATGACCCGGACATGGTGGAGTCACTGCTGCTGGTTGCAAAGGAGCCAGTGAGTAGACATGATCTCCTGAAACTGGTCAATATGAAGGTGAGTATAACTGAAAAGATTTTCAATTTCTTCAAATTTATTTAAAAATATCTACAGTTTTCTTGCCTTTGTTTTGGTAGTTGTGGCATTGGTGTAGCTTCATCGTCTGTCTTACATTTACCCGGGCAACATGACATCAGGACTTTGCGTAAACATGCACGCTGACTTTCTTAAGCCAAGTGCCGTGTTATCCATACACATTTTGAGCTATCCGTGTGTATGTCTACGTTGTATACAGCGTAAACATACACACCACGTGCCACGTTATTGCAAGAAGAAAGCGACGGTTAAGTTTACAAAACGTGACACGCGGGTTGGGTTAAGGTTAAAGAAGAACAGGGTTGGCTTTAGCAAAAAAAAAGAAACCGACGGTTGGTTTAATTGAGGCCAAAGGGCGCTGGTAAACACGCTAAAAAGCAAGTATGCCTCTTGATAATACGCCAATAATGCCATATGAATTGGCGTGTCATACATACGCCATTTCATGAGATCAGTCTGACCTAGCAGTCCTTTCACAAACTTGCTGATGATTTTCTAGCAGTGCAGCCGAACCATGCATTATTTATTTAAATTTATATAAATATAACCGTTATAACTCCTGCGCCTCCCAGTATGGGAACCTCTGCAGCTTATTTCATGAGATTTACTATATGCCTTGGCAGACATTACAGAAAAGTTTGTTTTTTTCATTATGTATCCCTCAGATTCAGAGGAAAAAGAAGACAGATTGACCTGATGTTTCCAGGAAATGCTGCTCCTTGGAGCTGCCATAAGCTACTGCACACTAAGCCACTGGAAACAAGTCTGTACTGAGCTTTTAGATTTCTAAAAGCTTTATTAGGCTTTATGAATGTTTAGACGGGCATGTGAAGGTTCAATGTGTCAGGTATTCAACAGGGAATAACCTGCTTGATTTAATGTGAGAGCTAATGGTATATTTATGCATATTATTCATTAATGTGCACAGCCAGTGTTACTTACTTAATTCAATGGTATATCAATTAATATATTTCAGTTATTTAATGTATTCTCTCTATAACTCAGTTGTTGTTTTTTATATTTAACCCCTGAGCATTTCAAGAAGCTGCTCAGGGTGACAGATAAACTCTCAACAAACTGGTCGGCATTCATGAATATCTTGAAATGTATTCTGCACACTGACACAGGTGGGAATGACATTAAGCCCAAACAATGATTCAAAGACAATTTAAATTACACAGATTTTCACATTTTTACTAGAAATTATAACAATATAAATTTTGCTTACTAACAATAATCAAGTTCTTGGCATCATAGTACTTCTAATTTTAACTTTAACTTAACAGACTGAATCGCTCATCACACACACACAAGCAATCCACACTAAATAATCATCCTCATTACACAATTTTGCCCTCCATTCAGGTGATAGTAGAAGCAAGAAGAGTCTCATCATCCATTTTATTATAGTGTTTGATGTTTAGGGTGAGATCAGTTTAATGTCAATGTGTTTTTCAGTCGTCTAGCTCTGGCCAGTGTCACCACAGTATATCACCCTGCTCTCCAGTCGTGAGCGCTCAGCTTCAAACACCAGCAAATGGCTCAGCAGCGTCTCCTTAGGACCCGCACGGATCAGGGATGGATTGTTTGTCTACACACACACACACACACACACAGCTAATTAACCATCATAGTCAGTGTTTCCAAGTGCCTTGTACATAAGTACAAACATGTAAATACAGTGAATATTCTTAATCTGGGTAAACAGCTGCAAGTACAGGTCAACATTCAGTCTAAGGCAGGGGTCTTCAACGTTTTCCAGGCCAAGGACCCCCAAACTGATGGCGAGATGGAGCGGGGACCCCCTAATTATATATATATTGTATAAAATTGTGTTATATCAAACTGGTCCTATAGTGCCATGTGTGCATTGATGACTGAAAGACATCTTCTGCCTCCATTTATCTGTTTACTACAGTGTGTTGAATTCATGTTAATGTGTATTTAAAGACATTTCAATTAGTGGAAAATATTGCAGGGGGGGGGGGATATAAAAAATAGTCTAATCAACCAAAACTTTCGCAACCCCCATGCAGTACCTCCGCGGACCCCCTAGGGGTTGCGGACCCCCTGTTGAAGACCCCTGGTCTAAGGCAAAGATTCAAATAAATTAACGCTGTTCAACAACCAATTTAGTTTATTCTGGAGTTGGCCATAGGGAAAATAAAACAGGAAACTATGCATTGACAATATACAATAAAAGTATTTATAAGCACTTACTGCCACAGCAGAAATAAAGGCATCCATAAGGTGGTAGTCTGCTCCACCATGTCCACTTATGCCAAACTGCCTTGGGGCGTCATTGCGTGCTGTGTGTTTTGTGGATCTTTGGGTCAGAAAGTCAAACACGTGTACCTCATGGCTGTCACATGACAGCTCCCCCTGTAAAGACACAGTTCATTATATAGGTTGTATTTAACTGAAGCATCCATCTCAGAAGCAGTTAGAGCTAGACAAACCATGATACAGTAGGGACACTACTATTTGATTTTTCACCCTTTTCTGTCTACAACTCTACAATGTATAAATACTTTTTTTAAAGGTAGAATTACTTTGATTTTTTTGTGAGCCAGTAGCTGTATATGCCAGTGGCTGTATATTTTTCCTGCTGGCTTCCTTTCTTGGTAGCACTTCTTGTATCTTCAGTTTTAGCATTTCTTTCCTTTTTCTTTTTTACAATGCACATTCCTTCCACTCTCACCTTGCTGCCATAGATGGTTGTTTTCCGCTTGCACATCTCCTCAGTAAACGCCACCATGGAAAAGGCTGCCGTCAGACCCCCTTCAAACTCCATGTTAACAACCTGGGCAAACAGAACAGATAAACAGGACGATACATTAGGGAATTAGCAGCAGTCTAAAAATATATGCTGAAATGATGAAGTTTTATCTAAGCAGCAATGAAGCCTAATGGGTTACACAGGAATAGCACAGTATGTTGAGCCATGGAGATGTGGAGCCATGCCTTAAGGTGTGTTACAGTGTTTTCTGACCTGGTTACTGCAGACATCATTGTCACATTCGTAGACACAGCGGCCATATGGTCCAGTCCTCAGGGCCTCAGTTACTGACTCGATGTCTGGGAACGAGCTTGGACATATGACTGATACAGGCCAGCCAGTGTGACCCTAGCGCACACACAGTACATACATAAACATACACACACACACACACATACAGTAATAATAAAATATAATGAATATAAAATCATCTACAGCAAGTGTCATGTTTACAGATGGTAAAGTATAATAGATAATTGGTTGAAATCTTAACCCGTTTCACTCTATCCAGGTAGATTTTGCATGCCGAGTATGGACAGTCTCTTTCTACTGAACAATCCAGGCAGCGATTTCCAGCACCTGTTGGCTGACAAATAATGAGAAAAACGTTTTATATGCTTAGTATAGACATTCTGTTTCCAATAATGCTGAGAACTGTCAGGGATATAATACAACTTAATGACACAGACACACCACTTTGCAAAGTTGAAAAGGATTTAAGTGTGATATTATCTGCGGTCACAAAAATAATCACAAAAATAGTTTATTTCTGCAGTGGCTACTGGTTACCTCCGCCAAGGTGGTTATATTTTCGGCCTGTTTGTTTGTCAAAAATTCATGAAACGTGGTGGAAGGGTGTTGCGTTGGCCAAGGGAAAACTCAATTTTGAATTGATCCAAATTACGGGGTGGATACACAAATTATTTTTTGACTTTCGTTAACATTGCGAGTGCCCTTCTAGTTTTCTTTATGATAGTGATTAGGCTGTGAAGAGACTGCAGACCTTGTTTTCTTTTCTGAAGTGGCTGACAGATCCAAATGATGACACTTTCACACACCTGTTAAGTAAAAACAGGAAAGTTAATTATTATCCTTAGGAAACAGAACAGCCTCACAGAAAACAACCTTGTGCACCTGAAAACACAGAGACTGTGGTCTAACAAAAGTGTTAAATGCATCTTACTTCGGAACATCAGACAAGCTTGGAGTTGATCATTGCTGGTTGCCTGATGCTTTACCTGCGTGCTCCAGCCCAGTGATGTATTAGGTCAATGTCATGGCACGATTTAGCCAAAAGAGCAAAAGAGCTCTCAGCTTCATTCCTCCAGTTCCCCCGAACAAATGAGTGAGCAAAGTGGTAAAACCCAACCTGGAACAAGAGGTTTGACAAGTCTAATCTGTAACAGGTATGCCTTGATTAAAAAAAGAAAGAAAAAACATAAATTATTTTACTGTTTAAAGAATGGGTTTAATGATGAGCCCTGAGGATGTTTGTTTTATTACTATTCTATTCAAATTCGTACCGGCTCAAGGTGCTGAATGTGTATCACATCACCTATGACTCCGGCATCTATCAGCTCCTAGAAGGAAAAACAAGTTGGACTTTGTGATTTTCTTCACCACTTGCAATTTGTGTGAGAAATAGTTTCTGTTCTGTAAATCAAACAACCAAAAATATGCTGCACCCTACTTCACTATATCTTATTAGAACCCTTTATTAAAAGGTACCACATTTTACATCTATAGTGTCAAAACTGTGACCCGTGCCTGGTGAAGAAATGTTCACCTTTATTTTGTGGATGACAGGATCATACCGAAGAACATGACCCACTGATAGCATCGCGCCACCCTGAGTGCAAGCCTCCACAATCGCTTTGCAGTCTTCAGCAGTTGTCTAGAGTCATGTGAACACATTGGTGTGCAAGGCGGGCATGAGTGTCACACAAATGCAATCATAGAAAAGGAAAAGAAAGAGAAAATGTTTTCATATTTCAAATACTGACAAAACTGTTTCTTTTATAAAGTTTGCAATGTCCTTGAAAGCCATATACTGTACTGTAATCTGAAATGAAAGGATTTTTTTTAATCAAAGTACAGAATAACAAACTAACAAACAAATAACTGTAAAAGAATTAATTGGTAGGATTATTAACACACAAATGAAGATTATTAAAGTTATGCTTTATGTTAAGGTGGTTCATGTTTATTAACTAAACACTCACTGCCATTGGTTTTTCCAGCAGAATGTGGTAACCCTTCTTTGCAAAGGCCACCGCAGGTTCCTAGGGAACACAAACTGGTTTAAAAATATTTTTTAAAGAGTTACACATATATACAGAATATGTATGTTTACCTTATGAAGGCGGTCTGGAGTACAAATTAGCACTGCATCTGCAAACCTCTCTCTTTCAACTATACCCTGCCAGTCTGAAAAAAAAGAGCATTCAATAATTTAGTACAAGACAGATTCACTGCATTTTTGTTCTTTATGTTTCATGTGTTTTCATCTGCTATTTTGTGTTGTTGTTGAAGTGCTTACCTTCAAATATGTTTTCATCTACAATTTTGTGTTGTTGTTGAAGTTTAGTGCGAGCAAATTTCCTTGGATCAGCTACTCCAATAACCTGAAAGGGTTGAGTTAATGAACTGGACATACACAATGCTCTGTTAAACATTACAACTTAATACCAGTGGGCGGTGGTGGGGGGGGAAAAAAAAAGGTATTCAGAAATACAGCAGGGAAAAACAAGGGTAAAAGTGGTGCATACATTTTGAAATCATTATGATCAAAATGAACCTATATTGTAACAGAAAACATGGCTTTGAGGATCTACTTGTACCGTGACATAAACCTCTATTGTACTTTACATGTTTCTTTCTTGTCAATGATCTCATAATTTGGTTCACAGAGATTTTAAGGTGCCAGGATATGTTTTTATCAATTCAGTCAAATAAGAACACAATAAGGAACACAATCCACAACTACTTAACCTCTCATCCTGACCTTAACTCGATCAGGGTGGATAGATGCATACTGGGAGTAGATCTCCCCTCGACTGCCAGCTCCCACCACGATGACACGGACAGGGGAAGTCATTTTGGCACCCTGTAAACTTGAGCACAAATCAAAGATTGTAGACGCACCTGCACAATGCCCAAGGTAATAAACACCAGTTATCAGTCTGAGGTTACAGTCTACAGTGCCTGTCAGGGACACATCATACTATGTGATCTGGGTTATTATTCACTACATTTAGTTAATTAGCCATCATTTGAAGGTGGACTACATTAACCACTTACACTTCTGTATCCTTCAAAATGCGCTAACTAACATTATATGAAAGTAGATAGTTACAGGTAGCTCATATAAAAACATTGTGGTAATAAATATTAGGAATATCAGTTTATGGCATGGCTGTTTGGCTCAGTAGGCTACCTGTTTTGTCCCCTACAATGACTAATGTAAAATAGTCCCCGTCAAAACCTTCTGTCCGTCTTCCGCGTTGGTCTAATGTTGTCATGAGACTTCTACATCGGAGTCCAGTGATCTCTTGGTTAACTCAGCAGCAGCAGGGTGGTTCACTTCTTCGAACAAAAAGCCAACCGTAAAGCACTCACAAAGTGGCGTAACGCCCATAGACAGTTGAAGGTAACGCCCCTACATGTACAATGTGCACGAGGCCCTTCACTGTCCCTCGTAAACTGTTGTTTCCTTGTTTGAAAATTAAAAACTTGTTACGGAAATAATGTTTCCTAATATAGAACTCACACACCTGGGGATGACCAGTCCTCCATACAGGGTAACTGGAAGTACTGCGCAGCAGGAATTGTTGTTTAAATACTCTTCCCCTTCATAGCAATCTATAGACTGCGTTGGGAGTTTGGGTTGCGTCCAGTCACGGTAGCCTACAGTGGTTGCGTCGATGTCACATTTGTCACAGCAGTCCTATCATATGATATAGGCCTACGGTAGGCCTATAGTCGTCAGTCAAAAGCCTTATATAAATTAACACGTGGTGGTGCGATCATAGACATAATATATATATATATATATTAGCCAGCCGGACTCTGAAACGATCTGATCTTCGCTATCCAAAAATGCTCCGTTCAAAGAGTGTCTTTTGTAATTCAGTTAACAAGGTAGGCCAACCCAATGAATCACCATACAAAACCATGAGCGTAAAAGAAATAAAATGGACGTTGCGCCAATGCTGTCACACATTTCCGACAGCACCCGAAGGCAACATTAGCTACACATTCACTGTTGTTCTTTTTCTTATGTAGGCCTATAGTGTCTCGTGTTTAATAATAACAGAGGTGTTAGACAAATGTAGGTTCACTTATCACAATGACATGTTAGCAGATAACGCGTCAATGGGTTTTTGTAACCCTACAAATCTCTATTACCTGTGAGCTATAATGTTTACTAAATGGATGCTGTTGACATGATTAAATCAAAGTCTAATGCAAAAAAAAGTAAAATGACAAAGGAAGTTTCTTTTTATTTTTATTGAACATTGAAGAACTTACATAAGCATTCAGTGTCTTGTAGAGGATGTACATTCAATAACATACACACAAGAATATAATGTTCAGATTTTATTGAAGACATGGAAAAAGATTTAATATAAAAAATAAAAAAAATGTAATTAAATAAAAAGGACTAGGGGGGCAGATCAAAGAGATGACATCACAGATGAAAGGCTTCCTGGTTGTGTTTACGGCCAATGATCATATGTAGCCATAACAACCATTTCACAGACACTGCAATACTCTGTATGTCTGTCTGTCTCCATCTTTGTCTCATTATATATTTCAATGTATAGCTTACTAAACAGATATTTTGGTGGTGGCGGCGCAGTGGTTATGACACATACCTTTCCTGTGGGAGACACCAGTTCGATTCCCACAGCAATACCTTAACCAATGTATTTCCCACGAAGACAGTTAACCCCTAGTGATAGCCCAGTGGATATGGACTAGGGATTCAACTTTTAAAATCTAGCTCTATCTCCTTAAGGTGTAGTGGTGTTATTCAACTTAGTTAAAACCATTCCTACTTTTTCAATTATGCTGACTACTTTAACTTCTTCTTACTGATTTAAGCTATTCAACCAGGTTAGCTTTAGCAATTCAGCTATTCAGCATACCCACTCATTTTCTGCAGGTAAGGCATTTTCTAGTTAATTATCTTATTAGTTTTTTTTTTTTTTTTTTTTTTTAACTTTTGGGTGAAATGGGCCACTAGATAAATTTAGAATATGCTTTATCTTTAACAGACAATGTTCCCAGCTGACAATTTTTGGGTCACAGAATGTTCTGGGAACGTTTGTTGTTGGTTGCTACCTTTAGCGAACGTTCCCTTAATGTTCTTTTTTACATTCCCTTAACCTTTAAAAAACTTTAACACCCATGTCATTAGTATATACATTTACATATATACATATACATATGTACATATATATATATATATAAATATATGTACATATATGCACACACATACATAAAGTGTGCATTAGCAGGAATTAATTATATTAGCAGGAATGAATGACAGGGCAAACTTGATGGGATTTTAAACTTTAATATTCAAACAACAATAAACAAAACACAAAAAAAGATAAAAGGATGTAGAGTGCAAAGTGCAAATGTAGTGCAAGATGCATAGTGATATGATGAAGTATTTTGTAATATGTAGATGAATGGCCAAAGTTGCAAAAATAAATCGCTTTAATAAAAAAGTTTAAAAAATAATAATAATAAAAAAATAATAACAGAGGTCCATGGTTTGACGGCTCAGTCCATCTCAGCTGGCCTAAAAAGAAAACTTTGATATGTCATACTAAGAATGAACACGTTGACAAAAGCAAGACAAATTGCCTAACAACCCTGTTTTTTGTGTTTAAAAATATTGATAGTTTTCACATTGAACATTTGAACATCACGCAAAAGAATTTCCATTTACCGTCAGTTTGGGGCAAACTTCAAGACTTGCCCAATCAAGTCCTCCGCGTCTTCAGCAGTCAGCGCAGGGAAAATGTTCTATTGACTCTGGGACCTGTAAGTATATACTGGATGTACCCTCTGTAGAATGCTCTCCAAACGATGTACGTGTTTTTAGAGAGTCTTCGGGAATCTTCGGCTACCTTCGTCAGATCCGAGCCATGCGTACAACATGGGTCACATGACGCGATTATATATCATGCAGTCTCTGCAGTGCAGCCAGACGTTAGCTTTTTGATGCTAGCTAGGGCCTGATTCTGTGATTTAAATAGCCTTAAAGTTACCAAAATAGCTGTACTTCATAACACAGTGTTTTGTAGAGAGCTAGTCTTAGAGCTATTTTTCACGGGTTCGTGCTTTTGAGCATATTTGAACATTTTTTCGGTGCTAGCTATCCAAGGTTAGCGCGTTAGCTAGCTAACGTTAACATGAACGTTGACAACGTTAATCAGTCTGTCACAACTGGAGTGTCATCAACTACGTCTTCAACTTCAAGTAATTGTATCGCAAATGATAATGCAACAACCAACGTCAGCAGCATCCCTTCGGTCACGAGTAATGGTAACGTTATGTGACTTTTACTAATGTTATTGTGCATGTTGGGGTGCTCAACACTTAGTTTAACATAGGATAACTAGTTTATTTCTACTGAAGATGGATGATTGTTTTGCCTGTTACAATATATAAATATGCAAGTACGTCCTGCGTTTGTCATGCATCATCATGTGTGGACTTGGATTTGTTTGCAACACTAAACTGCAAACAGGGTTTGGACTTTGCGCAACATTTCTTTAGGCAATACTGCTAAACAACATACTAGAAGTACAAACCGTAACATCTCATTATTTGTGAAATGCGCACAATAGGTGTACACTTTTGTTTCTTTAATTCAAAACTACTACCTAAAAAATCCTTGTATTACAGCTTCAGCCTCAGCGGCCATGGTGACACCATCAGCAGACTCTTCTGTCTCCAACGGTGTCTATGTTCCTGGTGGCATCACCAACGGAGATGTAAAGCCTGCCCTCTCTACCATGCCACTGGCAGATTTTCTTATGCAGCTGGAAGAGTACACTCCCACAGTAAGTAAGGTTTTGTCACTCGGTTTACTATAAGCTGCATTCACAGATAGAGACACGGTGTTGGAAAGACCCCAAATTACACCATAGCGGACATCCTCCACACCACCCTATCTTACATGGAAAAGTAAGGTAGCTATGTAAGATTGCTGTTTGTTGATTGACTACAGTTCAGCGTCAAATACCGGCCGCAGGGTTTGTTTCTGACCTGTGGTTCTTAGCTGCATGTCATTCCCCCTCTCTATCCCCTTTCATGTCTAAGCTGTTCTAAAATAATAATAATAATATAATAATAAACGCCTCAATTTGGAACAAAGGTGGTGAGGGTGGGGGGGATTCACCACTTCCACTCTCATCTTTAACACTAGAGCACCCCCGTGCAGTGTTTTGAGTCCCCTGCAGTACTCCCGGTACACATGACTGTGTAGCCACTTTCGATTTTAACACCATCATCAAAAATATACACAATTCAGTAATAATACACAATTCAGAAAATGTCATGATTCCATATAGATTTTTTTTTTAAACTCACGATTCTCAATTAAAAAAAAAACCCAATTCAGAGTATGTACATGTAGTTACTTTTCCCATTTGATATTATAAACACCATTACAAGACGTAATTTTTAAAGTTAAAAAATAATAATAAAAATCGATTTTTGGAATTCTATGAATTGATTTTGAATCGGTAGAGCTTGAATCAATTCATAAATGTGAATCGATTTTTTTTTTTTTTTTGCACACCCCTAGAGCTCAATCCCATTGATGCAAAAATTCTGTTAATCTTTTTTTTTGTTATCCAATTATTTATTTATTTATTTATTTTTTAATACATTTACAAATTACAAATGGTGACAAACAATACACTGAGGCTGGGGACGTTTCCCAAAATTCCTGTAAATCTAATATTGCCATAAAGTCGCATTGCTGAACAATTTGCAGTAGTACAAACAGTTCATTTGGATGATCACTGAATGACAGTAATAATTACAGTAATAATTTTTACTGTATGTCTATTTTTTTTTTTTTTTTCTTTACAAATAAGTGCCAGTAGTGCAGTAAAAGCAGTCTTCGTGAATCTTGACCAAAGTTGAAGTCTGCTAATTTTTTCTCAGATTCCTGATGCAGTGACAGGCTATTATCTCAACCGGGCTGGCTTTGAGGCTTCTGATCCAAGAATGTAAGTGCAACAATGGCATTTCATATCATAGACTACCTTCAAGTTTCAGTGTGATTGTGTCTGCCTGATACTGATAATTGTGTGAATGTAAAAGCAGTCTGTTTATCATTCTATTTAGCTTTTTAAATTACTTATTAGTAATAATTAGCCGCTTTCCGACCAAGTAGTTACAGGAACTTAGTTATAGGGCTGGGCGATATGGAGAAAATCAAATATCACAATATTTGTATACAAATACCTCTGTTGATACAGCAACGATATTGTAGTGCTTACTATTGGTGCTTTCAAAAAATATTTACACAATGAAGTTTTTGATAAATAATCATCAGTAATGTGGATATAAAGACTCAGTTACAAAAGTCTGGTAAGTTCAGAAAATGACATCACTTTACTGTAATGCAGCCTATAAAACCAGGAAAAGACACCACTTATGCTATATTACAATGTCCAAAATCTAAGACAATCTAGTCTCATATCACAATATTGATATAAGATCGATATATTGCCCATTTCTACGTAGTTATACACTTCTAAACAGTTCTACCAACTACTCTCCCCCCAAACCGGTTTTGTCAATTGCATTTGCAATGGCCAAGTGGCCATAGGAACTGCTAGGAGGGGTAAGGAAGTGATGCAAGCACGGCAACGGTCTTCAAAGTATCACCACTTGACTATAGCGCCACATACAAACCCCTATTTTTGCGTTAGCTCACTGGAGGTTTTCCCTAGGATTTTAATGTTTCTTGTGGTTCCTTCCAGGTCCCTCGGCACCTCCTCAGTGGCGTACATGGCCAGCAGCGCCAGCACCTCCGCATTAGTATTTGCTTCAGAGTTCAGCATTCCGTCCATTTCCGTAGTAATTCACGTAGTCAAGTAAATCAAGTATGTTTTGCTAACACAGACAGCATGGCTTTTACCGATGGCGCGCTGTGGGGGCTTGACTAGGTCACTATTCGGAAAAGACCCTGCCCTGAAGTAAGAGCTGAAAGAGTTACAGGAACCGTGGTCAGAGGAAGTTAATAATCCCCAAATTGGTCTAGTCAGAACACGAGGGGGGGAAAAAAAGGGTTAGAAAAACAAGCAGACAGACAATCTGAAAACTACAGCAATGGTTTCCTTTTTCATTTCTTTAGAATTCGTCTGATTTCACTTGCTTCTCAGAAGTTTATCTCAGACATTGCCAATGATGCGCTGCAGTACTGTAAAATGAAGGGCACTGCCTCAGGAAGCTCGAGGAGTAAGACAAAGGTAAGTGTTTCTCTCATTTGTAACATGTTCTTTTATATGTAATACTTCCAAACAATATTTGGCTAATACATGCTTTTATCTCACAAAGTATGGGTTATTGTAATTTTTTTTTAACTGCCTAAATAAATCTTCCTTACACTTTTTACAATCTATGCTTAAAATAAACATTGCTTACTTGGTATATATTAAGGGGGGGAAGGGTTATTGTTTGAAGATGGTGAAAGATGTTTGTATATGTGCTCTGATCATGTTGTTCTAGATAGTTGATGGTTTTGTATTATTTTTTCTTCTTTATATTTAGGATAAGAAGTACACTCTGACAATGGAGGACCTGACTCCTGCCCTCACTGAATATGGCGTCAATGTGAAGAAACCATATTACTTTACATAGACATTTCTTTCTTTAAGGCTTTTTGTTTTTGATAAGTTTTATCTTTCTGCTGACCCACTAGAGTCTGTCAACATCTTTTTATTGCTAAATTGTTTGTTTTTTTCATCATGGTGCTTTAGTACAGCTTTGACAAATCTTTCTAGTCACTTTGTCATTTGTTTTGTTTTTGTGGAGCCACCTTTGATTTATGTTAAATTGTATAATTACGTTTTATTGTGAAAATAAAACTCTTTCCAAACCTTGAAGTTGATGAGATCAATGTAAATCTGTCCAACACAAGTGAAAGTGCAATTCTCTGACATTCTGCAGACTTAAGGGCACTTGTTTAAAAATCTTAATCTTAATTTGCAAAAGTAAAATGCAGCTTTTTACATGAACTCCATAAACATTGGTTACTTATTAGTAAAGGATCTAGGGCCTGGTAGAAAGGGCATCCATTTGCAGAGGCCTGCGATGCAGAGGCTCAGCATTCATGTCCAACCTGAGGCCATTTGCTGCATGTGCTCCCCCTCTCACTCTCCCCCCTTTCCTGTCTACAGCTGTTCTGTCTATTAAGGCTAAAATGCCCCCAAAAATCTTTAAAAAAATCTTTCAATAATTTAAATGGTTTAAGATTAACAATTGCTATATATAGAATGTTCTGTTAAACCAGATAACTATAATTAATTGTGCCATTGACTGCCCTGTCAATAGGAGTAAACGTTTTTGAATGGGATTAATGGACAGATGTCGGTATTCTACTGTTGAATTCTACTATAGGCCGAGTAATGGAACATTTCCAAGAGGGAATAATTAAGTTCTTCTTCTGCAGTAACAAACTGGCTCTATACAGCATAGCACGAGTACTCACAAAGTTACGTTATTTATTACAGTTCATGTTTGTTGATTTTCTACATCTGAACTATTAAAGTTAGACTGCACTGGTGGATCTATCCAAGCCTATACTATCGCGCTTTCTGGCGTTGGCAGTGTTTTGTCCCTAACTGCAAGCCGTAACATGTCTGTCCATAGCCACCGTAGGTCGTAACTGCGCATATGCTAAACATTCAAATGATTCGCGTGTTGTCTGGCAAATAATAGCATTTTATTTGGTCTTAAAGAGCGATCCTGTCACAATGTCTGTGCAATCAACAAATCCCAACAACCCGATTGTCTTCTTCGACATAACCATCGGAGGGCAGGTTAGTAGAAGAAAGAGTTTAGCTAACACCGACTGTACTTCCCAGCTAATTTAACGTTACCACGTCTAGCTAGTCAATATAATGTCGTGTTTTCGTTAAAAGTTGTGATCAAGTAAACTACGTTTTGTGGTATTAACACGTCACACCAAAATGCGCAGATTCTGCATTTCTCTCATGGTTCATATTCTGGTAACGTTGACGTAAAGCATCTGGTAACGATGTGTTGGTCGAGGTGGCTACAGGGGAAAGGCAGGTGGTGCTGCTGGAGGGACTTTTTATTTTTAAAAGAAGGTTGGTGGAATACTACTGCTGCTTAGATGTCACCAAACACAAACAAGTTTGTAAAAAGATATGGTTAAACAGGATAACTATACGTTTTTTTTTTAATGATAAATCTGAGGATTTGTTTATTGTTGTTGTTGCTGGTAATTATTAATAAAGCTTGTATTGTTGCATTTCAAAAAACAAACAAAAAGGTCGACCTTTGTAGGGACCTTTTGCATAGTGGTGTCAGACACTTGGAACAATAATCTGAGCATGTCACTGGGATATAAAAAAA
Source organism: Etheostoma spectabile (assembly GCF_008692095.1). Lineage (NCBI taxonomy): Eukaryota > Metazoa > Chordata > Actinopteri > Perciformes > Percidae > Etheostoma > Etheostoma spectabile. The sequence continues at coordinate 14,919,785 of NC_045739.1, read as the reverse complement.
AAAGCCCATTTTGTAGAGTTATTTTCCATTAATATTACATTGCAGCTTGTTTTAGGTAATGTTTTATGTAAAGTACTTTGAATTGCTCTGTTGCTGAAATGTGCTTTACAAATTAATCTGCCTTGTCTGTAATACTGGATCAATTTCATTTGTTTATTCACATCAGTCACTACAGAAAAACATAGGAAAATGGGGTCCAAGTTAAAGAAACCCAAAGTTACTCTTTACGTGCATGTAGTACCACGTATCCTCCTTCCATTGGCCCAAAAGGTGGATTGCAAATGAAACCATTTAAAAAAAAATGTCTTTGTAGCTTTAGTACGATTTGTGTTTGTTTCAGAATATTTAGACCGTAATCTTAAATTATTTAATAATAATATTATTATTATAAAAGCAGCAGTATTTTTCAGATTCACTTCCTCTATTGGGTACTCTACCTTGACTTCTGCTCATGTTTGGTGATAGTCTTCCTCTGATGGGATGTTGTAGTGTTCACAGTGGAAAAGGAGAACCTTGTTAAGGTTTTTATAATCAGACCTATGTCTGAGGTGAAAATGTATTACTTTGCCTTCTGCATATCCGCACAAATGGTCCTTTTTTTGTTATTTAAAAAAATAGTCTGTAAAACTTTTAAAAACAAATCAATGTCATGTGAATGTTTGCAGCACATGATTTTTTTCTGTGAGTTAATATGGACACTGTGACGATTTTTGTGGGATACTTGGTTCTAGAGCTGGGCAATATATTGATAATATATCACTATTGTGATATGAGAGTAGATACCGTCTAATCGGCGTAAGTGTTGTCTTTTCCTGGTTTTAAAGGCTGCATTACAGCAAAGTTATATCATTTTCTGAATTTACCAGACTGTTGTAATTGTTCTATTATTTGCCTTTACCCACTTAGTCATT
>NC_045739.1:14918362-14918864 GCF_008692095.1 Etheostoma spectabile | reverse complement strand
ACATTACTGATGATTATTTATCAAAAATCTCCTTGTGTAAATATTTTGTGAAAGCACCAATAGTCAGCACTACAATATTGTTGTGGTATTGATATTGAGGTATTTGGTCAAAAATATTATGATGTGATTTTCTCCATATCGCCCAGCCCTACTTGGTTCTTTTAAAAATTATAATTGGCAAAGCTGGTTTGCCCACCACCAAAACTTGTGAGTCCATCTGCGGCCTGCAAGACCCTTTCGACTCTTGCAGTCTGCAGACAAACCCTTTTCTTTAAAACTTGCTCTCACTCTCATGTTGACACTAAAAACTTGGTTTTAATCAGTTAGTACTTCTCTATACCCTGAAACACTCGTGACTTAAAAAAAAGATGCAAAAGTTCTGAGGGACATCCATAGCCATAATTTATTAAGTGTATAAAATTAGCAAATGTAGCTAATCTGCTTCATCAGCTGTGTGTGTGTGTGTGTGTGTGTGTGTGTGTGTGTGTGTGTGTGTGTGTGT
>NC_045739.1:14917320-14918352 GCF_008692095.1 Etheostoma spectabile | reverse complement strand
TGTGTGTGTGTGTGTGTGTGTGTGTGTGTGTGTGTGTGTGTGTGTGTGTGATCTGAACGACAGTGATGGCATCACAACATGAGCAAACAACCCCACATTTGTCACCAGATTTGGAATCATGGATGGATAGATTGGTAGTGCAGTTATGGGATGTCACCTTTTTTCCAATTGAGCCCCGCTCACTTACAGAGCACAGAGAAAATAGCACAGACAGAAACTGTTGTAACTGACAAAAAACTTTATTCGTGTAGCATCCCATTGCTCATAGTATAAAGCTGATTGAGAAAATAAGTTTTCAGGGCCTTTTAATACAGGCTAACAAGTTATAAATCCAAGTTACTTAACTCTGACTAATTGAGAAATCTCTCAAGGGTGATCCTCATAACAATCATAACTATATTTTCATCAGCAGAAGTTTGCCCAGTTATCGTCTAACTGTAAATGTTCAAAGGTTTTGTCCATGTTGGAATAAAAGCGGAGGTTTAAAGTTTATTCCTGACCTTGTAAACAGTGGTCCATAAGCTTTCAATCATATCACATGATCATCATCAGAGCCAAGAATACATTTTTGAACCACTTTAAATATATTGAGACAAATTAAATGTATATGTAATTTATGCTTTTAAACAAAGGGTAGAAAAATACATGGTTCAGTGAAAGAAAAATGACAGAGTGTTTAGCGATATACTTGAGAAGTATTTATACAAATTTGGGACACAAAGTCAAAAGGGTTGGGTGCCAGGCAGAGAGCGCGCCCATGTACACTGGTCCAGTCCTCGACGCAGTGGTCGCGAGTTTGATTCTGACCTGCAGCCCGTTGCGGCATGTCATAGAAGCTGTGGTTTCCTTTAAAATAATAGAGAACTATAATGGACCCCTATAACTGATATAATACAAAATAGAAAACAGAGTAAATATTGTATACACAGTTTGCAAAATTATTAGGCAAGTTGTAATCTGAGGATTACACACCTTTAATATTGGGTGTTAATCACTTTAGGTCACACCCTCCCTCATTAAACAAATACACAT
>NC_045739.1:14913893-14917310 GCF_008692095.1 Etheostoma spectabile | reverse complement strand
GATAATGCTTAAATCAAATTAGCATTTAAGTTTGTATAACTTGGAATTGGAAAATATTCATAAAATGACAATAAGGTCAAAATACTCACTTGCCTAATAATTATGCACACAGTGTAATATAAAAGTAAAATAATCATGCAGTAATGGATAACATATAAAAGAGATCACACATCAGTATGACAGATACAAACTTTCCACTACAACCCCTCTCTCTCCTCTTTCATGGCTAAGCTGTCCTATCCAAATGGCCTAAAATGCCTAAAAAATAACATAGAATAAATATACACAGATGAACTATTCACAAATGATAGTCTTTATTTGATTTCTTGTATCATGGTTTTCACTTGCTGTCTGCAATGTAACAGATGTATTGTTGACCTCCTTTTTCTATTACACATCGAGAACGGTTTTTCTTTTCCCTTTTGATGGGTTAAACACAGCTATAGGGAGTTGCTGCTGTCCTGTACCTTTGCTCAAATGCCAGTAAACATGCCACATGCACACGCCTTCTGGGAGCTGGCTGTATGGTCCTTGCTCGTTGCTCTTTATCCAGAACACCAAACCCATCAGGAAACTGTTGGTGCACTCCAACCACAGCATGTTAACAGTTATGTAGGAAGGTACTCCAAAACCACAGATCAGACAGGCCACAGACACAGCAAGATAAGGCATCCAAAATGTACCAAAGCATAGCATAAGGCTTGCCCAAAGAGGCGGGCACGGTTGGATTGTCTCCTCCAGGTAATTCTCCTCGCCAGTTTGGGTTACGTTTACTTTGGTTGACGTAAACAACATCTTGCTCGGGTTGACTCGTTCTTCGCTTGCATCAGATAACCTCTCAGCCTTTTCCATCCACTTGGGAATCATTGACCAAAAGGGCAGCATTACACAAATTACCACCGTAGAAAGCCCCGAAATCATGTAGGTTAGCAGTGTAGACTCCTCTACTTCACACACTATAAGTGTTGTCTCTTTATTATAATCCAATTCTATCAGATCAGAGTTGACAGAACCAAAGGGGTTAATAACAGCTAGGATCCACACCAGCAAAGTCAAAACCAAGTTCCTTAGGAGTTTGCACAATGCACTCTGGTTGCCGAGGGAGGTAACTTCTAAACAGTAGTCCAATAAACCTAGACACATAATGGGCAGCGGCAATGCTCCATATGTGGCTGAGGCATTGGCCAAGAAGAAGCAGAGTGACCCAAGATACCTTGCAGGCCCAAGAAACAACAAGCTTGCTATAAAAAACACCATCACCAAATCAGCCAAGATAATGGACAGGCTGCACATGCTTAAAAAGGAGGTATTCAGCTTCCGGTAGCATAAGTAAAGGACCACTGCGTCCATTCCCGACTTGGAAAGCACAAGTATCAGATACTTGTCAGTGTTGTCTGTATGACATCCAGATGCCACATCCCATTGCTTGACTATTGCCATCATTTTGACGGTATAGCTGGTTTCCAGAGATGCTGCAGACTCAGGCAGCATTCCTGTTGTTGCAACACTGCTCACTCAGTTCAGAATCAAGATGATGCAGGAAGGCTGTGACAGATGAGATAATATTGGTTAGAAACGTTGGCTATGTAAATGACAGACTGCAATTAATAATGTGGCTGTATGAGTCCTCCGCTTTTGGCTGGTCACTCATGAAGAAGCGAAAGATGGTTGAGTAGGTACCAGGGTTTTCTAATGTCATAATCATTTAGATAACAGCTTTAGGGTTGCCACAGACAATTGTCATTGTTGATTAATCAATTGATTATTTTCTTGATTAATCAATTAGTGGTCTGGTCTATAAAAGATCCCTATATGACGTCCTCAAATGTCTTTTGTCCAGAACTCAAATATATTTAATATACTGTCAGAGAGGTGTCAAGAAACTACAAAACTACAAAATTTCAAATTTACAAAGCTGTAATCACAGAATAAAAACAAATCCCATAAAAAAATTACTCAAACGTAGTAATTATTAATATAGTTGGCGATTTGATTTAATAGTTGACAAATAATCGATTAATCTTTGCAGCTCTGGACAGCGTTTATAATAGTCATACTGAATATGTCTTTTGCTGCATGAAAGAGTGTCTCTGCTCTTGTTTGAAGTGACCGATGGAATCAACTCTTTTTGCAATTAGTTCAGTATCAAGCAAGGCTGCAGCAGTCGGCAGCAGCAAAACAAGCTGCAATGGTTAATGGGCAATTGCACACCTTTTAATAATAAAAGTGCTTGTTTGCCACCAATGGGCTCAGATTATTATTCTATAGTGTCAGACAGCATTATGGAAAGTCTGCCTGCTAAGGTTGACCTTTTTGTTAAAGAGTAAGATCCTTTTCGTTTAACATGAAACAGCCCCGAAATGGCTTTTTCCAAACCTAATTAGACTCTATTTAAATGAACAGTAATTTTATCATTGTAAAACACGCTTCATTAAAAGTAAAAACAACAAAAAAACGCCTTGGTTTGTCTGGGTTGATTCAAATAAACCCAACCAATTATTTTTTTTTTTTACTTAAAGATTATTTTTCTCTGCATTTAAGGCCTTTATTTGAATAGGTCTGCATAGACATGAAAGGGGTGAGAGAGGGGAAATTACATGCAACAAAGGGCCGTAAGAAGTAACGTCACCCAACATTGCTTAGAGCACCTTTAAGACAGCAATAGTATTAATTTTCACTCACACACACTTTCTAAGTAAAATGAATAGAAAATAAAACAGTGTCAAATCCGTCTGTACCTCTGTGCTCAGGTTTGTCCTAGTTCATTAGATTTCAGTAGATAGGCCCCGCATCCTTTATCAAAACTCGTGTATGAGGTGTATGTTGTAAGGTGCAGCAGTTCTCTTTAAGACAGCTTTTATAGCTCCACCTTCCTAACATTTTCAATGCAAACAAATGAGGAGGAAGCCCGCTTGTTTTCCATTGCATATTCCCCGAAGGTGGCTGCCTCTTATGTCGATTTGCATTTCCTGTGAAACGTAACCCGGGCTGGAAATGCAATCTAATGCATAGGTGGAACCACACCCTGTGGCTGGTTTTATTCACCTGCACCGGGTCTATACATAGTACTACAATTACAGTACTGTATAGAAGGAAACCTTATCACATGTGGAATGTAAGAGCCCTAAGGTTGGTAATACTTGCCTAACCTGACTGCAACAGCTGTTGTACCACACCTATATGGGCACACATTCTACCATGTGAGCTACCCAGGCACCCTAATTCACCGATTTGCATGTGAAAATATGCTGGCTTTATACACGCTAAAATTGTTTATTTACATGGAGTCTAGTGAATTTGGCAGTAGCGAGTTTGGGGCCGTTTCTAATTAAAGCTTTAGTGCGTAACGTTTTTATAATAATGAATGTCTGTCAGGAATTTGGGGGGGGGGCGGGGGGGCGTTGTTGTCATTACTTA
>NC_045739.1:14911023-14913883 GCF_008692095.1 Etheostoma spectabile | reverse complement strand
ATGGGGGAGACACAAACTATGCCCTACAGCTTTAAACAAAGGGGAACTTACTCTTTTAACAAAAAGGTCTATTTACGTATAGTTCTTTTCCATAATGTTGTCAAACACACCTCCATATTTGTGTTTCACATTCTTGCCAAAGCAGAAAAGCCTAAACCAGTCTGACAGCAATAAATCATTGAGGCTTGACTGGTTTATTAGTTTTTTCCTCTCGGCAAAAGACATTAATATTGACTTCTATCACTGCAGTTTTGATAAACACTTTAGTTCTTAGTTTCATGTTAAGACCTTGTTAAAGGTGCTCTAAGGGATGTCACGTGTGTTTTAGGTTACAACATTTGTTGTCACAAACAGCAAACATCTCCTCACTATCCACAAGCTGTCTGTCCCCAGAACACACTGTAAAAAAATCACGGTCCCTGTAGACAGCCCAGGGTCTACAAACGACAACAAAAACAAACTGTGCCCACCTGCACCACAAAGCATCCACAAACAGTGTTCCAGCGTTCCAGCCAATAACGGACAGGAAGGATTTGGGGGTGGGGCGTTAGTTAGGGAGCACAGAAGGGAGGGGACGGGATGAGGAGGAGAGAGAGGCAAGCTAGTCTTGTTTTGTTTGATAACGTCTTTGAACGTCAACAAGAAGTAACGTCACCCAACATCGCTTAGAGCACCTTTAAGACCGCAATAGTATTAACTCTTACAGACACACACACACACACACACACACACACTTTCTGCCATTTAAAGAATGTAGCATTAACTAAACAAGTAAAATGGACAGAAAATAGAACGGTGTCAAATCCGTCTGTACCTCTGTGCTCAGGTTTGTCCTAGTTCATTAGATTTCAGTAGATATCCTGTCAGAGGCCCCGCATCCTTTATCAAAACTCGTGTATGAGGTGTATGTTGTAAGGTGCAGCAGCTCTCTTTGAGACAGCTTTTTATAGCTCCACCTTCCTGACATATTCAATGCAAAAAAAGGACGGGACACACCTTCTGTTTCTACAAGGAAGCCCGCTTGTTTTCCATTGCATATTCCCCAAAGGTGGCTGCCTCTTATGTCGATTTGCATTTCCTGTGAAACGTAACCCGGGCTGGAAATGCAATCTAATGCATAGGTGGAACCACACCCTGTGGCTGGTTTTGTTAACCTGCACCAGCTCTATACATAGTACTACAATTACAGTACTGTATAGAAGGAAACCTTATCACATGTTGAATGTAAGAGCCCTAAGGTTGGTAATACTTGCCTAACCTGACTGCAACAGCTGTTGTACCACACCTACCATACCACAAAAGCTTTTAAATGTAACAGTTTCTTTTATGAATGCAGAAATATTTAAATACAGTAGCTTAGGGGTTAAAATGAATGCAGTAATTTCTCAAGGCAATATAATTATTTATTTTTACAAAATCAATTGGCTCAGAACGTTTGCCTAAAAATGTAATTTGATGACATACAAAAGTGTTGCCTTCTAGGCATGGCCTTTTAGGTATGAAGTAGCTGCATGAGAGTTAAAGGTGGTGTGGGAGATGTGGTTATCACAGTGTTCCAGGAGTTTGTACTCTTGAACATGATAGTTAAGTGAAACCCTTGGCCTTATATCTAAATCAGTTCAGTGCATTCTTATCATCTTCTCTACAGTGTTGGGGGAGGGGTTAGACACAGTCCGAGGAGATACTACTTTCAAATCTTGCTAGCTTTTCAACATAACCAACCCTGCCTTTAAAGAGATCCAAAGTAATCTTTAGAAATCATTTGAAATTTGACACCCTTATTCCAACATCACAACAAAAGTATGTAAACACTTGCATTCATTAAAATGTAGAGAAAGGTTACGCTGTTTTACCTGCTGTGGTTTTTAGGCACGTTAGACTCCAGCTAGAAAAAAGAACCCTCCGCAGATTCAATATTTTGGGGTTGAGGTTTGTTCAAGACCAACACTTAGCTTCGGTATTTCTAATTTTATTTTCTGGAAACTAAAAACGGATTGTATAGTCTAAATAGCACAGGCAGGATATCTAATGGTTGATTGTTATTGTGAGTCGTCCGTGTTGACAGAAGTGAGAGCTGTGCAGTGATGTCAATGGAACAAAAATGCTCTTTGGATAACAGCACAGTGTTTGTTCACACACACGGATGCAGACATGCAGACATTGCCGTAACAATTGCATGTCCCTCTGGGTTGTGGAAGGCCTGGGTTGACAGACTCCTGCGCTACCAAACGCACTTCAAACACTTCAAGATTGTGGTGTTTTCTCATTTACATCTTTCTATTACGTATGCTTTGACCACTGAAAAACAGACATGAGACAAAATAGCTTGGATAGAGATGAAATCTGAGTCAACTTGATGTTTTCAGCAAAGAGGAGGCTAATGTGTCGTATTTAAGTAGAAGGATAAAAGACAAAGAGCTATCCTATACCAGTTATTCGATGGCTCTTAGTGCCCTAACTGGTTAGTCTAGGTGAGGCCATCTGGGTCACAGGCCCCATTTTCACTTGGTAGTAAAATCGGATCTGATTGAATCATTCACAAGTGGACTTTAAATAAGTTTTACACCTGGCTTCAAATGCAAATAGAGTGACCACTTGTGATCGGATCTCACTTCCCTGCTCTATGAGGCCAAACTCTTTGTCCAATCTTTTAAGTTGTGTAAGTTTCTGTCTATCATAGTATCTCTTTGTTTTATGTGTTTACCCAACTGTTGCTTTCTCAACTGTTTGTCAGGATGTCGGACGGATGAAGATCGAGCTGTTTGCCGATGTGGTTCCAAAGACAGCAGAGAATTTCCGGTAAGGAGAGGGTCTGCATCACATGGGCCGTTTTAAAAGTTTGAGAGAAACGCAAGATCCC
>NC_045739.1:14908678-14911013 GCF_008692095.1 Etheostoma spectabile | reverse complement strand
ACAGTATGTCAACTACGAAGATGTTACTTACACTCTTATTATCTGTTTCAGGCAGTTCTGCACTGGAGAGTTCAGGTAAGGCAGCAAAGGGCTGTATTCTTTGATGGTACACAAACGTGACTTTGCATGAAAATGAGGAAACCTGTTTCCCTCAGAATAAGGGCTAAAGAGAAACAACAAGAAATCTGATTATTTGGCTACATATATGTTTTATCAGGTCTCCAAAGGTTATTTATAAGGGTACATGTGCATGACAGGGAAAGTATTGCTGTGGCAGGAGTGCAGCAGGACGAAAGGAAAGATCATTACTTAGAGCTGTGACTCCTTGAATTTAAAATAATAGAAATCAAGATAAGTTGGTCATATCAGTTAAATTCAAATGCATAGGCGCACTGATTAAAAATAATGTGCACTAATAAAAACTGTCCTCTTGGTGTACAAATGCTCTGCATTCTTTCAAGATGATGTGTCATAGCTCAACACTTAACATTTGCCAATCGTCAGCCAAAACTGCACCTTGAGTGTCAGTACTCAACTGATCCATAACCAGCTGTGAGAAGATCAATTCCTAAACCCTGAACACAGAATTAAACTCTTGTAGTACAGTACAACATGGTTGTCTTTACTGCTAACTTCATTTTGTTGTCAATCTTCTTACAGAAAGGATGGAGTCCCCATTGGTTTCAAAGGTTGCACATTCCACAGGTACACAACGTGGCGGCTTGATTTTATTTTTTATAGCTCACAATATACTTGGATGTTGTTTATTAATGTTTTTATTGTTTCAAGTAGAAACCCACACATGGCTTTTAGAGTTGTTTACTGGTTGTCTCCTGGAATAGTCTTGTGTGTATCCAGTCAGCCTTGGCATTCAGGCTGTTTGTCTTTTATATTTGTATTTCTAGAGGCATACTTACTCATAATTATGAACTGGGCCCACAATGAAATAATAGAACTTGGATCAGCCATTTAAAGTTTGTTTATGAAATGAAAAAGATTCTAGTTGTGCTGACCTTTTAAAATCCAGGATAGGCACCTAATGTTAGCTCATGAGGTTCTACTATAGCAAATCCCATCGGTAGCATCAAAGTGCCAACAATCATATTAAACTACACCTTTAAGGGTATTATGTTACGTTTTATATAGTGTTCATTCATATGCACAATCTGGATTACATACATTAAAGGTTCTGTAGGTACGTTTTATTTAAAAAAACAAAAAAAAAACAGTTTTGTCATATTTGCTCAAACTGTCACTTTATACTGTGCACATAAAACAGGTAATATGTGTGAAAACGTCATTCTCCTCCATCTCCTCCTTGTGCTACTAATGGAAATTTTCTGATGCAGTATCAATGACTGCTTGTGATCAAACTGTCAAACTAGGCAGCGCTGATTAAATATAAACTTGTGACTAAGTTTAGCCAAAACTATACCTCATGTTAAAGCCAAACAGTACACTAAAATATGTTTCCGAAGACATTTTAGGCTAGAAAGAAGCAAAGCCCAAACCGAATCTTGATTCATATTTGGTCAGTGCTGCCTAGTTTGAAATTTTTTATCGGAATTTAATCGGAGCAGTCATTGACACTGCGTTCAAGACTCCTCTAGTCTCACTATGCCAGACCTGTGTGGGGGTTGGCCCGTGTGTGTGTGTGGTGTGTGTGTGTGTGTGTGTGTGTGTGTGTGTGTGTGTGTGTGTGTGTGTGGTGTGTGTGTGTGTGTGTGTGTGTGTGTGTGGTGTGTGTGTGTGTGTGTGTTGTGTGTGTGTGTGTGGTGTGTGTGTGTGTGTGTGTGTGTGTGTGTGTGTGTGTGTGTGTGTGTGTGTGTGTGTGGTAAAAAACACACTCCTGGATTAAATTAATTTGCAATGTGTTATGGGAACTATAGTGTTGATAAAAACTGTTCAACCTTCTTTTGTGTTTTTTTTGTTCTACAACATGTAATCAACAGAAAAATGTAAATACTTTTTATTGGCACTGTATCAGCATGTCTTGCCAGTCTGCCAAAATCTGCTTTTTTATTACCCGAGCAAATTTGATTGTACTGATGTTTTCCCTGTTAATTGGCAGGGTGATCAAAGACTTTATGATACAAGGAGGGGACTTTGTCAATGTAAGTACATGTCTGAAAAAGCCAAAAAGTGCTTGTTTTAAGTGCTAAATCTCACCTGAATGGATAAAAAGGTGAAATGTAAGTGGAGAAGCATGGAAATCAACAGTAATCTCTGAGTTAGTAGTTTTCCCCTGGTGGTCATGTTGTGAATAACAGCACATCTAAACATATAGCTTTCTCTTTCTACTTTGTGAGCCCTGTCATGTATCATTTTTGTCTCC
>NC_045739.1:14905259-14908668 GCF_008692095.1 Etheostoma spectabile | reverse complement strand
GGGATGGAACTGGGATCTGCAGCATCTACAGAGGTCCATTTGCAGATGAAAACTTCAAAATGAAGCACAGTGCGCCTGGTCTTCTGGCCATGGTATGTATGTATGTATGTAAATCAATGCTTAGATCAGGAAAGGGTCTCTGTTCTTTAACTTCATTCAGATGTCAAACATTTTTTTTATACCCTATATTGTACTATATAAAATAAGTTAATTGATGGGGTGAAAGATATTGTTATATAGAGTATTTCACACTGTTCCTTAAGGTCTTCTAATATGGTATGTAACATTGTTTGGGCTGAAAATTGTCCTGGTGCTGTTATTTTGGTCCTGATGCTACCCTGTTATTTGGGCCTGGGTGGAAACAAGAGGTTTTTCTGCCTTTATATGGTTTGCTTATGAATATTTAGGTAAGCTACGCGCTGATTGGTGGAGCGAAGCCCATACATACATACATACATACATACATACATATATACATACATACATAGTGTACATATACATGTGTATAATGACAATAAAGGCATTCTATTCTATTCTATTCTATAGGACGTACACAGTTGAGATGAGACAGTGGGTCGCATATTTCAGACGCTGCAATGTTATACATTGTTAGTTTGATATTTCATTACTGAATTCACTTCTGAGACTATTTTATGTAAGAAATCAACTATGTAATATGTGCCATTTTATGAAAATTGATGGTTAATTGTAAATTTGGTAAAAAGGTGTAGAACTTCAGGAGTTCCACACACTCAAACAAGACAGCTGCAGCCTGATGGGCTTCATACCCAGCGCAAATTTACCGTTTCTGAGTTACTGGACTACCAGATGCCGCTGCCCTGACTGAGCGGGTGCTGTGGTTGGCGGCCCGCTCCGTGACGGCAGCAGGTCACGGAGCTGCATCGCCACCTGGCACGTCCATTTACAGACCCTGGGTACCCTTTTGACATAAGTATACAGTACAGTATATTTACAGTTTGAATTTTGTCACGGCATGTATATTACAGCTACCCTAAGGTCTTACAAAGATAACACATTTGTCTGATTTCAATTTAAGGCATTTTTTTTAATTTGAGGTGTCTCGTTACGAGGAGGCTAGCTAGCTGTCATTGGTCCATCCAGCTCACCGCAGACTCTATCAATGAGACTCGCAGACAAGAGGCATTTATGTCATTGATCGTTTGTTTAAATAACTCAAGACATATCCATTATAAGATTAACTACAATCTGTGGTAAGAGATTGCGGGTGTAGCAAACTCTCTGACCGCGTTCTCAATCACACACACCAGCCATTTAGCAGGAAGAGGGGAGGGAGAGGAGCGAGCAGCAGGCCCTGGAGCTGCCCGTTTTCAGAGGCAGTTTCAAATTGTGAGATTTGCAGCGGAAAGAGGTGTCAATGGGATTTTTAGGTTGTATGTATGTCCTCTTTACCCACCAAATTGTTGTTATTCAACTATGACAAGGTGAAATCGGTTTTGCATTCTATCACCCCTTTAAGATTTGATTAATCCACTCAAAGTGGATTGACCCTAACCAATATAGATAACAGATTTTTAAAACTGCCATTCCTTCTTAATAATGTTTGTCTTACTCAGGCAAACAGCGGGCCAGGGACAAATGGTTGTCAGTTTTTCATCACCTGTGTTAAATGTGACTGGTTAGATGGAAAGCATGTTGTTTTTGGTAAGTAAGGCTATGATATTTATTGTGCATTCACATTTCATTTAGAGTGCTAGTTAAATTTGTCTGTGTGCCAGAGTTAAACTGTCTTGTTAACTACTGTTTCAGGAAAAGTGGTCGATGGTTTGCTGATCATGAGAAAAATTGAGGTAAAAACCTATTGTAATATTAATATTTCAGTGTCAATGGCTAGAATTGTGACAGACCATAGATATTGATGAAAATAAGATGTCACTCACCACTGGGTGAAGAACAATTATCCCACATGTGACTTTGTGTACTGACTTGTAACTTCCCCAAATTATTTTCACTCATTTCTCAAATCAATTTTTAAAGAGAACTACGTACGTATTTTACAATATTTGTTAAATGCTTATTTTTCCTTTTTTAACGTTCACTGTCCCGAACATTTTCATCTCCACAGTTTAACGTTAAAATGTTTCAAACTTCAGACAAAAATATTTCAAAGCCGGCATTCAGCCTGTGACTGAAACCCAATCATCGACACTTGCAGTACATTAACAAGTAATCAGACTATGGATTTTGTTACATAAATCCATGAGGATCATTTAATTGAGTGTAATGTTTACATGACTACATTTGTGCTCCTTCCTGTCAACAGAATGTTCCTACTGGACCCAACAACAAGCCCAAGCTCCCCATCCTCATTGCACAGTGTGGAGAGATGTAATCCATCATTCTCACAACACCAATGGAGAACTATTCAACCTCTGTATACATGAAGCGGTGTCTGATATTCACTTGATATTTTTTTTTCTTGTATGGATGCCTTCTTCTATAATGCCCATTAAAAGGCATTATAAAGTTCAGTTGTACATCATTTTGGTTTGTTTTCAAATTAATTTAGTAAAACCTAATGTTCAACACTGTTGTTGATTTTCCGAGTCCAAATGGAGACAATTTGTGTATCCTGTAATAGACAAATGAGAAACTGTGACTTTTTGAAGCCTGAAGAAAGAATTGCTTGTCATGTGAAATATTCCCATTCTTATTTCAGACAATAAATTGTTTTACATTTTTATAAACCTTTTGGAGGAGATCTTTTTTGTTTGGAAAAAAAAAAACCGTTTACATTTGTAAATGGCATCAGACATTTAATCATTGTGTTGTTATAGTTCCAATATTAAGTAAGAAGTAGTAAAACTTTAATATACTATTTAACGTATGAATGTGTAATTAGTTTTGACTTTAAGTTCTCAACTTCCCAAAAATATGTATGTATTATACGAAGACAAACTACAAGTGAGTTACAAAAATATGTGGTTTGTCAGACCAATTTTATTTTCATATTTTAATCTATAATTTTATCCATTTAATGCATATTTAAAAAAAACTATAGTTGCATTTCAGTGTTTTGAAATCGCTCTGATTTCAACTCTGCATTTAATACTTGATACCAAGTGTAAAATGGCAGCGTTTATGAGCTTATTTCCCCCTATTCATGTTTGTTGAGTTGTGCAAAGATGTAAATTTGGACGTAATTCTGGGTAATACAATCAACTCCATTGCCATGAAGCAAAGGAGGGGGACACTATGGTGAAAGGCACAAACCCAAGTGCCAAGCAATCCTCTGCTGAACTTATGGCAACCTCTTCTTATCCCAGCCATCCATACAAATCCAAACCATCAGCCCCCCTCCCCCATCCACACTCTACCTCTTCGGCCTTGGACCTCGTTCCCTTGGCACAAAATGTTTTTTTTCTTCGGG
>NC_045739.1:14887841-14905249 GCF_008692095.1 Etheostoma spectabile | reverse complement strand
CGTGGGGAGGCTCTCTTCTGAGGTCAATGCTGAAGCCCATCTTTGTGTGGGAGAACGGGGCTCAGCCATTAAACAGCGAGCTCTTCCCACATCAGCCAGTGCTCATAAACAGTGCCAGTGGAGCATTAACATGACAATAGTGGGGCTGCGATGGGGGTTGTCTTGTCTGTCAGCTCTGCGCTCTGCATTTAACCAGTTTATTGTCAAGGGTAACGTGAGAGAAGAAGGAAATCGTATCATTACAGCAGGATGTAAAAATGGGAGTTTTTGTGTAGTCTACAACTAGGAAATGTCTAAGAATAATGTACAGAATATATTTTGAATGTCCTCCCTGTCCAGGTCTGTTGACAGGCTATATGTTGGTGAGAATAATTATGTTCTTCAGGCCTACAGCACCCACAAATTAGCTCTCCTCCTAATCTTCCAAGGTATGTTTAAGAAACAATAGCAACTGACAATGTAGTAAAAATTATGAATATAACATTTACATAATGTTATGTAGGCCTAAATAAAATATCGAGGCGTTCCTAATCCTTTGTTAAAATTCGGTAACTAGTCTGTCAATACATTTACACAGTGTTGCACTCAGTGCAGTTCAGACACTGGTTCAAGTTTCAAGACGACTGAAAATAAAATAAAGATAATATTAAAGCCGTGCTGTCTTAAGAAAATGTATGGCATCGTTTAATGTAGGAACGTTATAAGAATTCTAGATGCCATGTTTTGCTGTAGCCTATCGGTACATTTTGTTAAAATCCGTCAAGACACAACCAAGCAGACAGTCCAAAAGTGTCAAGGGTTTGTATTATTATTCTACATTAAACATAGTGAACAGACCCAAAAAATACATCTTAACATTACATATGAATCCAACGATGTAAATATTAAACATAACCTAGCCTGTGATACATAAACGATGCCATCAATAAGTCAATATCTTACTCAGGGGCTACAGAATATTATTCTTTACAATATAACTGTGTGCGTTCACTTTTTTTCATAAGGGTTAATGTATAAAATTGAATGAATTCAAATGTCACGGTTATCTGTCTGGCTTTGACATCACTATGGGGCGGTGAGAATGGACAGGTACCTTTCTCCATTAGCCAATCATTTTTATCAAACTCTTCCCCAACCGAAATAGGCAGTTGTCTCAGCCAATAGGAGCGCGTTTTATGTTTCGCTACAGATTCCAGCCAATTCGAAGACTAGTTGGGCGGACCTCCGACCAGGAACATTCCCCGGCTCAGAATCTCATTCTGCCCAGTTCGATCGGCAACGGGAGCGGAAAGAGGAAAGCAGAGAGCCCGAAGGCAGCAGCCCCCACCACCGCCGGCCCAGGTTACCATCTAGCACCGGGAAACATAGCAGAGAGCCGCCGCCGGCAGAAGCCAATACCAACCAGGAGTAACCATGAGCAGCGAGGCCGAGACACAACAACCGCCGCAGCCTGCTGACGATGTGGAGAGCCCATCCAGCCCGGCAGCCGCATCTTCCGCGGGGGATAAGAAGGTCATCGGTAAGACTACTGGAAATGAGCTAACGGTAGTTAGCTAACGTCGTTTGGGTCATAGAAGAAGCGATGCGCAAAAGCGGCGGTTGCAAACGTTAACTAACAGACGATCACAGGCTTCGTTAACCGTTGAATATCGTTAACAATCTAATAATGCCGTTAACTATCTTAGAATAACGCTAACGTTAGTTGAAATTAACAGATAACCAAATAAAAGTTATCTCCGTTAATAGTAACTCAACTGTATGACATTTCCTTCGATTATGTATAACTGGTGGTATTAATCTGGTATTTACGTGTGTAATGAATGTCCATTTTCTGTCAAGAAGCGAAACGTTAGCCCTGACGTTAGCAACACATTTCAGAATGTCAGTTGGAATATGGGTCATCACAGCTGGCTTTACGATTAACTGTCCAGTACATTGTTTTATATCAGTTGTAAACTGTGAACTGTTTCTCCAAGTGACAATTAATTCAGTTTGGAATGTATGATTGGCAAATGTAGCTAATCCTTCAATTTCAACCGGCTAATCTCTCATGTTCATCGGCCTACTAGCTACCGTCCAAAAGCCGCCGCAAAAATACCATGTTGCCGACTTTCCGTCACATGCACGATCGCTGGGGTTGCTTCACGATTCGTGTTTCTACGGTAACGTTAGTGCCACTCTTCACACACATTTAGCTAAGTAATTCGGCAATAATGGTTTACGTCGAGACGTTACCTTTAACGTTTTAACAGTTTAACCACACGTCACAGTGGAACACGACGCTATTTCACAGTGCCCACTTAGCCGGCCACGACTACTGTCGTCGAAAACAAGCTAGCTAACGTTAGGTCTCTTTGTTCACACGAAAGGGGCTGGTTCCGCGTTAGTTTTTTTTCTTCCAAAAACCGTTGAAATACCTTCACAGACTCGTGCACATCATAGCTGTCAAAACTATCGTAGTAAGGTTGTTATGTAAATAAATCCAAATAAAACTGTCAATGGTTGGTTTTCCTCAAAATTAAGGGCCTAGACACTTAACAGCAACGGTAGCTCGTTTGCTAACGAAGCTAGGGTAGCTATTTACATGGCCGAAGGGGTAACCCAAAATGTCCGCCGAATGATTCCATGGATTTCTTTCGCAATTTAGCTAGCTATCTAGTTGTTTGTTCGATGACAAATATGAACACAACGACAACTTTATTTTTTCTCTCTAAAGATCTGTCGTAATATAGATATACTATCTGATGTGCTACGGTAGGTTCCGCTTGCTGGCTTTAATCCAACCACATGGTTGAGACCCCGTTAGCTACGATGCTAACCAGCCAGCTGTGATCGCTACTTGCTAACGTATCCGGGTGCGACTTTACCACGTGTGAATGCTCAAGTACTGAGCAGTGCGGCTCAAAATGGGGCAGTAGCTAGGTCTGTCGTTGAACTTTGAAATGTCACTGACCACACCGTAGAAGTATCTTATTACTTGATCCGTAATTGATATGCCATACTACAGCAACTCTGTAAGACAGAGGCACTGGTAATTTGATAAGAAACTTAAGTTCTGCATGAGAAATGGCGCAGTCATTACTGGATCATAATGCTCTTGGTTCATGTCTCACACCAAGTGCAGCTGACACAGAGTGACAGTTGGGAGGTAAATATAACTCCCACATTGTCTGACCCAGGATAGTTTTTCATTATCTGTCCTATTTTGATTCCCTTGCTGTTTCCCGTGTTTAAGGTCTTGTTAAACTTGGACAAGCTGGTTGAAATATTTTCATTTATACTCACTCAGTATTTTATCTTATCAGTGTACCTTGAAAAGTCAAGTTTAAACTTGGTTAATCATTTTGTTTTATTGTGTCATTGCAGCAACAAAAGTCTTGGGTACAGTCAAATGGTTCAACGTCAGGAATGGATATGGTTTTATCAATAGGTAAGTGGACTCCACCCCCATCCCGCTTCCTAAAGACCCTGATATCATCAGTGTGAAGGAACGTTCCCAATCCTATTATGGCTTTGCATTGCATACATAGCTGACCAGGCGATTTGTCTTCTTGTCTCCATGCTGCTGTTACTTACAGTACTTATCCCTACACTCCCTGGAAGAATTGCAATCTGTCTGCAGATACATTGTTGCATTCTGTGGCTCAGCAAGGAACTGCTATCTGTAAATAACCGGATTTTTTGTTTGTTTTTAGGAATGATACGAAAGAGGACGTTTTTGTACACCAGGTAATTAGAAGGTAGTGTTATTTTCTTTATTTTTAAATGATCATGAATAAAAAAATCTCACACATGCACTATTTATGATTTTAGACAGCCATCAAAAAGAACAACCCGAGGAAATACCTTCGCAGTGTTGGAGATGGAGAAACTGTGGAGTTTGATGTAGTTGAGGGAGAGAAGGTAAGATGTGCTTTGGTTGGTAGTTAAGGTCCAAAGTTCTGATTTTAGTGTGCAGCTATTCACAAATACATCCAATAATTGTTCTCTAGATCATTAATTTAGGTATGTCTTTTTTTATTATTATTTTTCATTTAAAGGGAGCAGAGGCGGCAAATGTCACTGGCCCTGGAGGCATTGCAGTTCAAGGAAGTAAGTACGCAGCTGACAGGAACCGCTATAGGCGCTATCCCAGAAGAAGGGGCCCTCCCCGTGGTGGAGAATATCCAGAGAACTACCAGAGCGATGGAGAGGGTGAGCCAAGCAGTGGAGGCAGCGGAGGTCGTGACAAAAGCAGCCGAGATGGGGGAGAAAGTGCCCCTGAAGGAGATGCGCCACAACAGCAGCGAAGGCCCACTTACCCTGGAAGACGACGCTACCCGCCATACTTTGTACGTAGACGCTACGGCCGCCGGCCCCCGTATACCAACGCACCACGTGGAGAGATGACTGAGGTACGCCGTCACAGGGCTTCTCTCATGAAGCAGGCACCCAGCAGTCCCAGTCGGGACCAATGATATGTTGATGTCATACACAACACCCTCTCCTTTCAACACTCACGTGGTTGCGAACAAAAGATCTTGGTGTATCGGGGGTCCGGCCAATGTCTTGCATATTGACCACTGAAATTGGTCCCTAATCTCAGCTATATTGGAGCTACCTGATGTTGCTCTTCTATCAGCCTCAACATTAAATGGCAAGCTCAACAGTTTCAATTACAAGGACTGTACACTGTATAACAAATGTTTGATTGCCTACGTGTTTGCTTTGGAAAAAGCAAGCACTGTGTCAGTTGTTTGATATATTTGCTTTCAGGGAGGCGAGGGTGACGAGAGCCAAGGAGGTCCTGACCAGGGCAACAAACCAGCGAGGCAGAGCTACTACAGAGGCTTCAGACCAAGGTTCAATCCAAGGTTTGCATGTTGGCTTCATTGACACAGGGCCGCAACAAGGGGAGAGTAAAGCACTGGGCTGGCTGAATTTTAGCCTAGAGTCCACCATCTTAAATTGACTTCCTAAGAACTTATCTAAATAAATGTTACCTGTTTTGGCCAGAGAAGCTCTCCTTTTATTGCAGCCTGACCTCAAATTGCAGCTCTGCATTCAAATTTTGCTTATGTACATCTTTTTTAGCAAATGTCTTGTGACTTTATTCTTTGCATGATATCACCACTTCTTGGTTACAATACAATTTCTGATTGTATATGGCCCCTTGCTTTTTGCTTGTTCGCTCCAGGGGTCCACCCCGTCCCAGACCGGTGCGGGACGGTGAGGAGGACAAGGAGAATCAGGGTGGCGAAGGTGGTCAGAACCAACAGCCCCGTCAGCGACGTTACCGCCGTAACTTCAACTACCGTCGCAGACGCCCACAGACTGGAGGCAAACCTGGCCAAGAAACCAAGGAGGCCAAGACAGGAGGTGACCCATCTGCAGAGAAAACGTCCGCTCCCGAGGCTCAGCAGGGTGGGGCTGAGTAGGAAAAAACCTGCCCACCGGCACCTACCATCTTTTACCATCGTCCGGGTGAGTCTATAGCCACGTTGTGGCGGATTTGAGTCACTCTTGGTAATTTCCATTAAGCTGCACATAAATCTGGATTGAGACAGAGCCAACTGTAATCACCAGGAAACTTAAAACATTAAAATGTAATGGCTAAGCCAGCTAAATAAGGCTGGCTAGCTTGTCATTTGCACTTCTAAGGCTCTGTAGTAGATGATCCCAAGCATGAGGTAATGCAGTGGATTTGATTAAAAAAAAAAAACTGTCTGGCACCATGGAGCCCTCACTATTGTCTCTTCTCCACAAGGGCAGCAGCTTTAGGCTTTTTCTGCTATCTGGTGATGATGCACACCTTCAGGCCATTCATGGTGCAGCATGCTACAAGACTGAACTCAAATGATTGAAAATGCAGCATACAGTTAAAGTTGACTAATTTGCAAATTTTCTTTTTACAGTTTTTTTTGTCAAGATGAAACATCAAACAAGATCTGAGCAATAAAGATTTGACTTGACGATCGTCACAAGCTTGCACCATGCATTTGACAAGATTACCACCGATTGCCTGCAGAATCTATGCAGACTTGTTTTTTTTTCCCATTCTTTTTATGTGACAGCTACAAAAACGTTTTGGGGAAACAGCAAATGTTTTTCTAAATATGTCCTAAGTTTTTACACCAAATGGTTTTTAAAGAAAAAATGGAATTTGATATCTGGTCAGTTTGACATTTTTAAATAACTTTTTATGTATTCAAACATTTTAACAAAATGCAAGCTCAAATAAAAGTCCAGAAACCAGGAATATTGTGTTGGCATTATTTTTTATATTTCAAGTATGCAGGCATATTACATTTGTCTAGGTATGTAGAGGAACATTCAGTAAAGGTGAAATGTTATTTCAAATGAATATATTCATCTTGCCATGATCCAGTATTTTTTTAATCAACCAAATTCAACTCAAATGGCATTAATGTTTTGCCAAAACATAGATCACATTCTTTACCAGTAAAACAAACCCTTTCACATAATCTTGAAATTACACAAACGTGATCTAACAAGAAATACAACCAACATTTTGCACTATTATAACTGCAACTTTTAAAACCATAGTGTACGTAGACAATAGAACAAGTCCTAGACTGCATCTGAGGCTCATTGTTTAACAGGAAAAAACAGGGTAGTGCTGTACAAGTAAAGATGTCCACTCTTGGCCAGTAAATCCAACCCAGCAACCTTATGGTCCGGTTGTATTCATCCTGGACCACTGGGATACCAGGACAGCATAAATGGCCATTCTTGCAATGCAGTCTTAACAAAACTGAGCATTATGAGAGTCACCAATCTACTGGAAGGCTTTTGTTATTTTGTACATCCTAAGAGTCCCTCAAACATTGGTCTCTTTGCGCAGGCGCTTCATGCGTTGCACATTGTTCTCCATGGCCGTGGGGTTGGTGATCTCTGTGGCACAGGTAGCGGGAAACCAGCCTCTCTCTCCATCTCGCATTCTCTCCCCATAGCACCAGGCTAGGAAGAGCAGACAGGTTAAGGTAACTTTTATACATTCTTGCATGCTTTATATGGATTGTAAGAGGCGGCACATTTGAGCATGAAAGTCTGTTTTTGACGTATTACAGGTAATGACGGAGCTAAGTGCAGTGCACACAAAGGAACCTCACCTTCCTCTTTCTGCAGCAGGATGACAAGCTCAGCCTGTTGCAGCCCCAACTCATCTGGCTCCTTTGGCATGTAGGCTTTGGTGGCCTCGTACTGTGGCAGACCTGAAACACGTTCCCATTCTTTATTTTATCTTCTATTTATCTTGAACAATCAATATTATATATTATACATTTTAAACAATTAAACTACAACTAAAAAAGGATTAGTTTGAGAAGGAGCAGGTGGAAGCAATTACTTTACTTGGTCCCTTTTTCACAAAGCCAATAGATATGCAAATACAGCATAACATTTTTCCAGTCTTACAATAACTTTACGTTACAATTTTAAAAAATGTTATGTTCAGTATATTTTCCTGTATTTAAAGTTTATTTTTTTTAGCAATTTTTATGCGGTTATTGGCGAATTAAGAACCCTATTTTCAGTACTGAAAAAACCACATCCTGTATTCACTGCTGAATATCTACACTGCACATCAGATTACTTTCTGGAATGTGTCATATTCCCCTGGAAAGGCACACCCTTTCATAACAATATACAATATCATGCGGTGATAAACTCACCCTCAAAACTAATACACTAATTACACAAAGCCACTGTCAGTGCTGCCTATGTGATGGTTTTGTTTAAAATATGCCATTAATAAAGGATTATAAGGCAGTTTATTTGTATGAACATTATGTCTTTAAATATGTTTGTTAAAAACACTGTATTATGTTCTTCAGCCTATAGACCTATAGTACACTGTAGCTTAATGTACAGTACATGAAACTGAATAACTGGCACTCACAGTAGGATCACAGAGGCCTACATTGGTTTCATTTACAGTATGCACACACACACACAGGGCGAGAGGCGCTGTACCAGAATGGAGTTTTTATCATTTGCTGCATTTGGCGTTAAGCGCAGTTATATACAAATTATGTATTGTAAAACATTGTATACCCAAAGTCAGAATTCACATAGATCCAATAAAATGTTGGTAAACAGTTTTAAATGAAAGGGAGAACCGATGCAGCTTTGATATGTGTGTGAATATGATTGCATTTGAAATGGAAAATGAATGTGCTGCACACTGCTTTCCATTACAAATAAGTAATTTACACATGAAAGTTAAGGTAACATTTGTCATTAAGGGTCACTTTTAAAGATTACACGTACACACTGAAAACCGGTCAGTTTCAGACCTAACTCAAGAGTGACTCCCTTGGTAAATTAAGCATGCTGACTTACCATCTTTACAAGGGGAGACTCCTGCCTGCTTGTGTCCTGTGAGAGCAACTATCCAACGTGCCCGGTCCTCCCTTGGCAACAGAAACAAACAAGCACTGTTAAAAATGACTCCAAAGCAAGTGTTGTGAGTATTGTACATGTGATAACACACAAGTCTGTTTCTTGTGAGTGGCCTAAATGCGTGGGGGTATTTTAGGTTGCCATTAAAACTTCTGCCAGTAGAGGGAGCCACACACAAACACCTGATTTGGTTTACAGTAGGGGTTTTCCATGAGCCATGATGGCATGAGGTTCCACTACAGCCTCACAGCAGGGGATAGGTGCCCCTAGCCATGCTGCAGAACCACGGTGTCATTGAATGTGATTTGGAATAAAGGACAACAAGACCAAGTTTCCTAAAGGCCATCTTAATCACAACTTTCAATATTCAGTGGTAGCAAAACTGTGTTTGCATTTATGTAATATCCAGTTTTTGACACAAAGAGGTCAGATGTTCAGCAAAATGATCCAAGTGTCCCTCCCTCCAGATTAAATTATTATAATAATACTAATATATACTTAAACCTTGTGTTTTTAAATATAAGTTCCCACTTGAGTAATATCAACTATATATGTAATGTAGAGTTCGTGGCCTACGGACCCCCTGGGGTCAGCGGAGGAAAAAACTAAATTGTGCAAACGGATTCATAACAATCCGTGCTCTCGGTTTAATAAAACGTGAACAAAGTAGGAAAGATATTCACAAATTCAAACTTCTGGGATCAATTACCCTATAGCGAAATGATATTAAATCACAAATGGTGCACCTAAAGTAGTAAGGTTAACAATGAGCCACAAACATTGTTTTATCAAAACGAGCCGTCCTCCAACCAGGAGAAAAGATTGGTCTATAGTAGCTGGCGGTGCTTGGACGTATATAAACTACAACACCGACACAAAAATGTCTATTAATTTAATGATTAAATAAGGTAGTGTCTCCAAACTTTTGTTTTAACAGTAAGTGCTGTAGTACAACTAGGAGGAGACAAGTTATAATTAAATTAAGAATATATATAGAATATCTTTCCTATCACGTTTGTTAAACCGTGAGCACAGATTATGAATCCGTGCGCACGGATTGCGCACGGTTTTCTCAGCTGACCCCAGGGGGGCTCCGTACGTGGCTGATGGGAGCTGAACGCAGCAGTACCTGGACTCGGCCACCAGGGACATCTGCTCTGCTTTCCCATCGCTGTTCTTGCTCATCAGCAGCCTGAAGGAAAGATAGTTGCTGGAGCTGTTTTTGGAAGGCGAAAATGTCCGTCCTTCTGCATCTTCCCCAACCTCCACATTTTCCAGAGTGGCGTAGTCCATCACCACAAAACTCTCCTCACTGGATAAACAAATAGTTTTTACTCATATTTTCTTTTTATAGGATATCTTTAATCAAATTGCAAACTGCAGGAACATTCACAGAAAAAATGTCATGTTTTAAATGACCATTTTTACACATTATAGTGTAGCTAATCCCAGCTACTATTTTACTGTGTATGCGTGTACTACTGACACATTCTAACCACATTCCTTTACTATCTGTGAATAGCATTTCCTATATTATCACCTGGAGACTGGGTCCCCGTGTCAGCTTAACAACCCTTAAATTGCTCTAGTGTTGTGGGCAGCTCCTTTCTCTGTGTTGACATTGTTTGGTTTCTCCCTAACTCAAAACAGAGCGCTATAGTCTGTCGAGCTGACATGCTGAATGCAAGATTAAAGAATCTCAAGAATGCACGCACCACATCTATGCTCTCTCCTTTCTCTGTCCCCTTCCTCTCCTCATTTCACTCGGTTTCTCATGTCCCCTGCCTGCTAGCCGCTAGACCTACTCAGTGTCCACAGGAGCTACCAGGAATAGCCCACAAAGCTCATAAAATGCTTTGAAATCGGGCTGGGATTCTGAAGTTTGTCATCTCTAGCAGCCCCCATTTTATCAGATGCACGGCTAGTTTATTTCATTATCTTAAGTGAGAGCAAGCTGATCTGTGAAAGAAGCTTTTCATTTTTAAATTCATATGACAATGTCAGTTACGTCCGCCAGTCAAAGATTTGTAAAAACCTTTTTCC
This sequence comes from Etheostoma spectabile, assembly GCF_008692095.1. NCBI lineage: Eukaryota > Metazoa > Chordata > Actinopteri > Perciformes > Percidae > Etheostoma > Etheostoma spectabile. The sequence goes on along the minus strand of NC_045739.1, from coordinate 14,894,803 downwards.
ACAAAAATGTTATTTTAGACTTTATGTGAATAATATTCATAACAAACTGTATTTGAGTCCTTCTGACCTCTTCTTCTTGGTGATGATCAGTACATCATTGAAGAGAAACAGGTAGTAGCTCCTGTTGCTGAAAGCCCTCCAGATGCTCACCTCTTCAGTGCCGAAGGCAAGCTCACCACGCTTCTTCAACCACCGCGACGACGACACCAGAGGAAATGGCTGTGAGGACACAAGAGTTATCAGTCCAGGTTAGTAAAGTGAATCTGCTGCATCATTACCATATGAGGGGAATCAGTCCAAAGCATTATCCAAGTGATGATATGTGCCTTCCTTTTTACAGCATATTTACATCCATAGCCAACAACAAACAAAAACTTGCCTTAATTTTACCAAAATCCATCTGTTTCTGGATGGTGTACATTTGCTCTGTCCTCTCCATTCGCCGAGCTCCATCATTGCAGCTATTGACCAACTGTTGAAATAATACAATCACAACGGCGACATAATGATAATCACAACCTTAAAAACACAGATTTCATAGTTCACTCTCAAGTAAGAAATGTAGGACTGAAGAGTGCCTTCTTAACATCTCTACCTTGCTGATGGCGTGCAGTGCCCAAACAGCAGCAAAGTGCTCTGCTGTCGTGTCGGGCGTTTTCTGGCTGATCGTCTGTGAAGGGAGAACAACAAGGTATGAAACTTTCAAAGCACCAATTATGTACTTCAGTAGACAAAACAACCCTCTGCACCACAGCACATGCCACAAAGCTGAATCTGGAGTTCCTAAATCATTAATAACTGATTTTTTAAAACTCTATTGAAAATGCACATATATAGTTGGATCTATAAACATAAGGTTTTAGGTTTACCTATCTCACCCCCCAAAAATGTGTCTCTATGGTACTATGGTACAAGTGTTGATGCATGTGCATCTTTACAAGCTTTTATAAATAACAAAAAATAAAATGGTTTTATAAAGACAGAATTGAAAAATGTGCAGATAATGAGGTGTATGCATACACTACTGCTCATAACTGCTCTGCATGTTTGCACATATAAAGAAAATGGCTACAATAAGTGCTACTTGGCTGTGTTTTGTTGCTTGCTTGCATGGCTATGTGTACCGCAATATATTAATGTCTTGCTGCTTCTTGTTGCTCTGCACGACTTCTTGAGAATACTTATTCTGTTGCTGTCTTTATGACATCTTGTTGTCTTCTGTCAGTAAATGTTAACCCGTCTTGCTGTTTTCTGGTGCTCTGGTCTCAAAACATCTCAAAAGGAGAAAATTAGCTGGTTCGCTAACTCTGCACATTTACATAAATGTGGATTACTGTGCTTTCTTCTTTTGGGAAAAAAAATGGCAAAAGGAAGGAAAAACAAAGCGGCCCACAGGCTTCTATTTTCAGCTGCTACGTGTTTTCTAATGAGTTGCCCATGTACGAAAGTAAAGGTTGAACTAACATCCAGCAGCAGTGGCAGTCTAGTGACTCGCTGCATGGGAAGGATGAGGAAAGAGATCATGGGCAGGCCTCCGCATTCACGGCTTCCTTCGATCTGTTTCAGGGCCTCCTTAAACGCCGTGTTACTTGTCCTAAAAGACGGAAAGAAAGAGGGCCGTTTAGCTTGTGCTGCCGCGTTACTGCAGAAACTTATTTTGTTGTTTGTTTTGCTGCTCACAGCAGCTTCTGCAGCGTCCTCTGCTGGAAGGTCTCGTTGGAGCAGTAGACAATGTAAGGCTCAAAGTGGTGGGCAGCGTGATTCTGGACAATATCGCTAATGTCCCGGATCACTGGGTTTTCATGGTGACGCCGTTCAAGGTCCTCAAAAAACCTGAAAATGGGGAGAGAGAGAGAGAGGTTAGTAAAGAAGTGAAAGGACTGAAAGGACTGTGTATTTCCACCCACAGATTAATTACCGGAGCAGGACACACTTTCACTTTTGTTGAAACTTTTTCCAATTGAGTAGTAACAGTAGTTAGTAACATTCTCAGACAAGCACATAGTGTATGAAGTGTTTAGCTCTAGTTGGACAATTTATGGGTTACACTATTGGGTTGTGGCTGTTGTAATATGTTTTATGTGTTCTTTGTTTTGTGCAAAGTGGAGAATGTTGTATGTGGACATTGGACTGGAAGCTGTGGAATTAAATACTATTGTATTTGTGTCATGTAATTCTGTGTGAGATGGTCAACTTAGTGGCATGACACGTAAATAAAAATATCAGTCAATCAATCAAAATCACAAATATGAATTTACAACAAATTGTTACCTTGGGGTTATAAGGGTTTATCTGACTTTGTCAAAATCAAGTCAGTCAAGTACACATACTGTATACCAGTATTTACATTCTGGTGTCCCTCTTAAAAGTAGTGTTTGTTTTAATGTTAAGTAATTTTTGTAATTGGCACCTTCTGCCTTCTAGTTTCACACATCCTGTTTTACAGGAGAAACAGACGATTAAAGATACTTCACTTCTTGTCTTGTTGCTAAAATGGATCTATTTTCATGCAAAACAATGTATCAAAATAACTAACCCTGAGAAAAACAGGCTACTTTCAAGCACATTATCATCTCAAAGCCGGGCAATACAGAGCAGCTAGGCAGCAGAACCAGTTTGGCTAGCGTGTTTTAACATGTTGATGTAACCTGCAGGATACTAAAGACATACTAAGGGAAAATACTATGCCTGAAACTTGAACCCAATCCATTTTCTGTTTGGAACCACATCCCATTAACTCTATGACAAAACACTCCTTTCAGCCTGTTGTAAAATCAGTTGATACTGTATTCAGATAATCAGTCCATTACACTGCTTCACACATTGAAAGCATCATTAGATCCTTTTTTTTTTCTTTTTTTTTTTCTTTTATACACAAGACCTTGAACCTCCCCCACAACTAGTATGCACGCACGCACACACACACACACACACACTCACTCACCGTTTGCTGACTTGGTGAATGACAGAGATGTTGGAGAAGAGGTGGTGGTGCTCTGTGGCCGTCATTGTCTTCCTCAGAGCTTCACTACTCCTGAAGTGACGCACCAGGATGCCCAGGCTGTGCAAGTACGAATGCTCTGATGTGATGATCTCAAATATAGCCTGTCAAGTGATCAAACAAACCCAATTAAGTGTGCATGTGAAGAAGCAACACACATTTGCAACATGTACTTTCTTTTCAGCTTTAACTTAGAAAAATAACTCTGTGGTGCTCTAACCGTTCCTGATAGTCTGTTTTTTTTATGAAGGTTTTTAAATTAACTTTATTTTAGGAAAAACACTTTTCTTTAACCTGCCATTTCACTTCTGGGTTAGTCTATTTCCTTGACGTTCCACTTCTGGGATTGCTCCAGTACCGCAGGAAATTTGGCTGGATGTATGTATGTCCGTTTCCTTCCGCTTTCTTTGTGTTCGAATGTTAAACTCTCATGGATTTATGAAGACTATTGTTGACTGCTCTTCAGATCGCTGCATGGTAAATTGAAAAAGCTAGCTAGACTAAATGTTCAGTCTGAGTTTTCTCTCGCACAACTATTTTACAGCGGCTTCGTGCAGAGCTTAGCACCGGCCATGACGATTGCGATTGGCTTTAAGAAATGTCAATAAACCAGAGCACGTTTTTCTCCCATCCTGGAATGCTGTGTGGAGTAGCCAGACCCACCTCGGCTCTGCAGCGTGTGGATGGTATGGGAAAGCGAGACTACCTCTGGGTAATATGGTGATTTCCTACATTTCTCAGAATTTCCTTTAACAACACCCAGATGAATGGCCTCTACTTTCTGCACTTAAATGTAGGGTTTAGTCATAGAAGAAGAGAGAAAAGCAGTGATGAAGTCCTTCAACATCAACAAAGTGCAACAGGCAAAATCAAACTTGCTGTGCTGTGATTGCAATGCATTCTGGTCTATTGAGGTTGCCGTTAGTGGAGAATTCTGCAGCTCTGCTATCCCCTACTATTATATGATGAATATGTACAGTATATGTTGAATATTCAAACAAAATTGTGAATCTAGGATTTCATACTGAGTGACATGAAAAGCACACATTAACTGGTAATGTTTTAGACTTCAGCTAAATGTTTTAATGTCCCCAAAAAGATGCATTAAAGTTGTCATCATGGATGCCAATTCTGAAGCACATTGCTCAAGCACTAATCTTAACACATGAGAAGGACTAAAGGTCTACTCAGCAGACGGACTGAGTGTGATCATACTGGCAGGGTGTGGCTTTATTCAGCGTCAACTAGTGCACACAGGATGGACCTTTGGTATTGACACAAGGTCTGTTGTTAGACTGCTAGTCTGTACTCATTACAAAAGAGGAAAGCCACCCTCAGATCAAGTTACACTATAATGGTTTCGGTCAGTGAGGTATTTTGTATTGAAATGTTACCGGCTTTGTTGTCATGCGTCTGTGGTTTGAAGTTTAGTTTCTATATTAAAACTGTTTTTACATTCCCATTCTCACTGCTATAGGAACATGAACACATGCAGCTCAGACCACCTCCAAATATGTTTTTAGAGATCGGCTCTCAATGCGTCATGAGAGAGTTTTCATCTTAGTGCGATCCACTCAGATTGGATTTTAATACCAGGTGAAGAATGAGTTCTTCGAACTTGTTGCCAGACAAAGTTGGCAGGTGGGGGTTGAAAATCACATAAGTGTAAAATATTAATTTCCCTGAAAATGTAATCAGGAGTATCTAGGCTTGGGTCTGAATTTGTAACAGAAAGCCTGTATTACAATCCGTTTGTGTGTCGATTAAAGGAGTGGACATTAAAGAGGCACATGAGGTCTAATGAAAGATGTTTTTGAGATATGAAATGTAGGATCCTGTGTTTTTAGAACTTGACCAATAGTGGGGACTAAAAGTCAGGATATCTTTAAAGTAAAAAAAACTAAAAAAAAGAAGATGTAGCAGAACATCTTCTTTTTTTAGTTTTTTACTTTTAAGTCCCCGATATTATAGGAAGTGCAACACTAAATCGCTAGTGTAAATCTTTGATAATTACTATTAATGATTACTGCCTTTATGGTAATCGCATGCTGTGGCTGAAACCAAACAATGCTGCTTAAAGTTTGTAAAGTTTGTATTTCTTAACCTGCACATTTGTTGTTGGAATGTAATAATGTTGCCATTGCCCATAACTTAAAAATGTCTTATGGTTGCATCTCATTCTAATGTTTCAAGTCTACTTTCTATGAAAAAAGTTGGTATCTGTGCCTCTTATATTATGGATATAACTCCCTGTGTTACTGTTGGATGCTTATGCTAAGTATAGTTTAGCGTTTTTAATTTAGTATTTTATAGTATTTAGTATGGAATTGAGTGGCATCATAGCTGTCCTGCTTCCTGTAGCACATTATTCCATCCATCCATACATTCATACTAGGCATGCATACCTGCCATGCTTACCTCTTGTCTTTTTCTCTCCTGAGGTGAGATTAATGTCAGGATACCTGAGTCCCTCACCTTTGTAAGAGATGCAAAGAAAAACGTATATCAAGCTCCGCATTCTGCTGTATATTTAAAATAGAGCTTGTTTTCAAAATTGGTCAAAATTAAATGTCAATGACTCTAGCCTCCAGCTCAGTGGATATTCTGACATCTAAACCAAATGTGGCCAGCATTTCCACAGAGGGTCATGGAGCGCGGGAGTTTACTTTGTATGTCAGTGCAGTTAGAGGTTTACCTGTGGCAGCTGGCTCCAGGTGAGTTGTGCCGGCCGGTAGCTCTTCACTACGATGCCCTGGTCCGGCAATGGAGGCTCCACCACCACAAAGTCGTCCAGCAGCTCATCCTGGTTGGTGGAGAGCAGCCCTCGCTCACGGATCTCTTGGTAGAGGCACGGTGTAGCTGAGGATTGCATCAACAAACACCACTTAAGTTTCAATCCAAAGTGTCAGTGCGCATTTTGGAATTTAGATCATGGTTCTTTACATCACACAGACAATATTCATGACTAAAAACACAGGAAGACACAGCAAATTCTTCAAAAGCACAGTGAAATATGTCTTTCACAACAGGCTTATGTATAAAGAAAGTTATTCACCCATAAATCTGTCAGATGTATTGAAATAAGTTAATTGTAGTTAATTTGTCAAGTATAAAAATTGAAGGGCAAAAGCAGAGTTGGTATGTGGTTACAGAAACATTTTCTGATGCACATCCTTGGACACATCAGTGTTGTATCCAGTGGGTGTTTTGGGTCTTGCAACAGACAACCACGTCCCGGCGACCCAGCCGAGGCTGATCAGACCCCGGCCTGTGTCCAAGTGGCATTCTACTGCCCCCACTGCTCTCCCCTCTTTAACCAGAGCCATCTAGATGCTTTTTCTGCTGCCTCCACGTTGTTGCCCATGGCTCTTCTTCAGTTAGCACCTGTTATGCCCAGCGTGCTGTAGGCCTTGCTCAGGGAGTGACTGGTAAATCCCCTACTGCCCACCTCTACTGGCATACACCTGGTCCTCCATCCATTCCTCCGAAAATCCTCCACCAGTTCTTGGTATTTCTCCCTCTTTCTCTCCTGAGCCTCCTCCGTCCTCTCCCTCCAGGGCACTGTCAGCTCTAACAAGATCAGTTGTTTTGTGGCCTCCAAGACCAAGATGATGTCAGGTCTCAATTTGGATTTAACAGATTTGATGCTCCTGCTCATCCCCCCCATTAACCCAACTTCTGTCTCACCGCCAACCCCACTCCTCCCCCCTCCTTGTCCCTCACCCTCCTCCTGGAAGATCCCTACTCCCCACTCCTCTGGCCCTCAGGTTAACACCTCTCTCCAGCCTGTCTCCCACTCCCCCACCTGTGACCTCTGTGTGCCTCACTGCTGACCAGGTGAGAAGATAGCTGACCAGACTCCACTTCAATAAGGCTGCAGGCCCTGATGGTGGCCGTCCTGGGGTGCTCAAAGTCTGTGCCCCCCAGCTATGTGGAGTCCTTCACCATGTCTTCAACCTGA
>NC_045739.1:14887601-14887831 GCF_008692095.1 Etheostoma spectabile | reverse complement strand
GTCTCCAAAGGGTCCCCATGCTGTGGAAGACATCTTGCCTCATTCCTGTGCCAAAGATGCCACGTTCCAGTAACTCCAAGGATTACAGACCCGTGGCACTGACCTCCCACAATATGAAGACCCTGGAGAGACTGGTTCTGGAACAGCTGCGGCCCATGATCAGACCTCTCCTGGACCCCCTCCTGTTCACCTAATAGCCCCGACAGGGAGTTGAGGACGCCATCATCTTC
>NC_045739.1:14887271-14887591 GCF_008692095.1 Etheostoma spectabile | reverse complement strand
GCATCTACGCCCACCTGGACAAGCTGGCGAGCATGGTGAGGGTCATGTTTTTTTACTTCTCCAGTTCTTTAAACACCATCCAGCTGGCCCTGCTGGGTGAGAAGCTGACAATGATGCAGGTGGATCCGCCCCTCGTGTCCTGGATTGTTGACTACCTGACCAGACCACAGTGTGTTCGCCTGCAACATTGTGTGTCAGACAGCGTGGTCAGCAACACCGGGGCCCCGCAGGGGACAGTCTTCTCTCCCTGCCTCTTCACCATCTACACCACAGACTTCAACTACCACACAGAGTTATTTATATTTCTACTTGATATTTAT
>NC_045739.1:14840742-14887261 GCF_008692095.1 Etheostoma spectabile | reverse complement strand
CAACTGCAACACAGAATTTCCCTTCGAGGATCAATACAGTATTTCTGATTCTGAGTCTGATGTGTGTTAAAATTTTCAGCTGACTTTCCAGGTAGACTGTCATCGTTCAGTCTTGGGGCGTGGAGAAAAAAAAAAACGTACAGAGCAGTTTTGGGGTGTCTTCTTTGGCTTTGTCCATTCCTTATGAAGTGTATGGCTTTGGCATGCATTGGCCGGCTTGGTGGACTGCCTCGGCTGCCCTCCGCTTCCTCCTTGTCCTCACAACAATCCCTGCACCAGACACTTTGGCATCTCTGAAACCAGATCACTGCAAGTGTTCCTGTGCCCGTGCAACAAAGAACTCCTCCCTGACTGAGCTAAAAGGGGCCCGAGATTGTTGGTGTTCCCATATAGTCCGATGTTACTTAGGCTACGCAGCAGACCCAGCCATCTGTGTAGATAGCTGCTCACCTTATGCTCAATTTATGTCCACCACATTCATGGGGACTTCATAAATAAGCAGAGGCCAGAGGATTCTTGGAACATAATGAACATAAGCCTAAGCCCTAAGGGAGGTGAGAATGCATCTGTTTAGTGGACAAACAACTCCTCAATGAAAGCATCAAGTCTGCATAATTATTACTTGGAAATTATTCAAATTAAAACTGGAGAAGTAGCAGTGTCTGAAAGGTACAGGACATCAAATTTCAACACTCAAGACTCAACAATCTGACATTTAGCATTCTGGGATCGTTCAGAGTGAATGATTTCCTGTTCTGTTCTCTCCCGTTGCCTCAAGGCATCCACTCTTTCGACACAGACTTTATTGCACCCACACACCAAGTTCAGTGTTTTTTTTACATTTCCAATGAGAAATTCTTCAACACAAAATTGCTTTGCAACCTAATAAAAAATAAACATTGTTATTTATAATCTATTTGTTGTACTGTTGCCAAATTTAGGGAAGTGGACAGGGTGACAAATCAGTGAACATACCATCTTTGAAGGACCCATGTTGGTTCTGGTTCCTCTTTCTCCCCAGGAATCGCTAGAAGGGAGACAGCAGTGCAGCCTAGGTTTAACATGTGGAATGTGCCTCAGTAATACTCAGTTTTTATTAGATCTCTTTTTCTCCAAAAAGTAATTCTCTCTTCAGCACTGCCTCGTTCTTCGATCCTTAAATTGAGAGTTTTAAAATACACTGGTTAAAAAACAAAAAAAAACATGGGGATTTCCTTAACACTGGTACTGGTCTGGAAGATAGGAAACAGTTGGGGAAACATCGAATCATCACTATGACTAAAAAGGAGAATTTGACAGAGGTCGCCTAATGTTATTGGCTATGCAGGCTGTGGCCTATGAAGTTTTTAGAACAGCAAAACTGCATCAGCCGGGCTCTGTTTTTATCTGAAGGACATAAGTTGCATCAAAATTGACATTTTCATTAACCAGTTGCTTCTGATAGTCCTCAATTACAAAACACTCCAAAAATCCAACAGATAAGTGGATAAAATTATCTTTCTACAATACAAATTCAGTTTAATCAACTATAAGTTTATGATAAATGGAAAGTACAATACTGCCCTTTGTCCCCCAACCCCTTGGCCTATGTACCTTGCGTCCAGTGTTGCGAGATGGACCAGGACTGGAGGCTCTGTCCTCTATAACCGGTTTCAGTGTGGTTGCAGGCCCTCCCTCCGACGCCATGGCTTCAATGTCCAGGCTTGTCACAGCAGCTCTGTATGACTTGTTCCTGCGGTTCCTCCTCAAAGCAAAGCCGTCTCCATCACTGTCATAATCCTCCCAGGACAAATCTGGCCCCTGGGTTGAGTGGCGGCTCCGGGTTACACTGGTGGAGTTCTCCAGTCCTACTGGGAACGTCACCACGGTGGTGTGGTGGCGGTTTTTAGGCCGGCCGGCTAAATACTTGGGTATGAGCTGGCGGGTGCCAACCTTCTGCGCTGCAGGACTCTGGGTGCTCAATACCACCGTCTGAGGCACCACCAGTCTATCTACTGCATCTTCCTGGGGTGTGAATGTTTCAGAGTGGGGTGTGGGGGTGCTTTGGGACTGGCAATCATCGCCAGGCTCAGATATATAGAGTTCTGTGGAGAAGCGGTTCTCCAGAACCAGTGGGTCCTGGTCACCCATGCAGTTGTTTGACTGGCTGCTGGCCATGGTGTCCTCCCACGGTCACCTGAGCTCTTCAGCACTTACAACATTGAAGGTGTCTGAAGAGGAGGGGAAATTACAGCTTTTACATGCATAACCAGGAGAAGTTCAAACAGACAGGAACATGTATAAACAGGCACCTTAAATAAAGACATGGGGAAAAAGCAGGGGTATGACTGTGTGTCTCTTGTCTGGATAACCCTAAATACCACAAGTGACCTAAAATGGGGCTCCCAGGGCTGCTCGATAATGGAAATAAATCATGATCACGATTATTTTGGTCAACATTGAAATCACGATTAGGCTATTCATTGACTTTTCAAAAGATGCCGCGATTATTTAACTTAAAAAAGTTAACACTTACAACTGTAAATATTCCCTAAATACTTTCCCCCATTCAGATCACAAGACAATAAGCGTGCTACTTGCAAAACGTAATGTGGAAAATAATATTTTTACTCGATTATTCGTTTTTTACAGAGCTGAAATCGTAATCGCGATTAAAATGTTGACTACTTGCACAGCCTTAGCTGCAAGATCTCACCCCATTGAAGAAAGAAGCCTGACTATTGATCTGATTCCACACAGTTGGAAGGAGCAGCAGCCTCAAACTCATATCAAGGGACTCGATCAACCCGTGACTCACAGCTCACTCCTACCCTGCACTTTCCCACACAAAAGTACACAGAGACGTGCTCCAGCAAATTGGTCCGCCACAGAAACTACAAGAAAACTTATTCACATCATCGTCTCTGATCGATACTCCAAACCTGCCCTGTGCAAAGAGCCTGTAATGTTTATGTGCAGACACACAGGCACGTTATTATGCAGGTCTAACTCTTATAAACATGTCGTTATATGTACAATTATATTCATCACAGACAATAAAAACTGCTTTAACTTCACGTTTAAAAGACATAGCCTACTGATTGAACACCTACAGCAAAACTTGGAATTTGCTTATTTTTTCTATTCAGTCCCAGTCTAAATTTCCAATAACTCCGCTGCCTGAAAGACGGATTAGGGTGGGAGCAAAAATGTCTGCTTCCCATTCCCATGGTTCATAACAGCAAGGCGAAACGCAGTTCAGCAAACAACAAACCTTTGAGCAGTTCATCAGCTGCCTTACCTGCGTGAGGTGACCTTTCAAACACCAGCCTTCCTGTCAAATAATATGACGACTCAGTCCGGCGGTTCTCGAGCTGTCCGGTTCGTTGAGAAGTCCAACTTTAGCAGCAGATGCAGTCCTCCACTCCCCTCTTTCACATATTTCTTCTCACTCACTTCCTCTTGTTTGCAGGCGCCCATTAAGCCGTGCTGCTTACGTCACCACAGGTGAGTGTCAATCAATCACCGAAAAGTGCCAATTTAGATCGAAGCAGGCTTGCAACTACGGAAGCAAGCTTTTCTACAGAAAAAAAGTTTAGCTGCTGTTTCTGTGACGATGGACTCCTTCACAATCCAGCTTGGCCACATTAAGCCATATTTCAATCAAATTCATTTAAAATGTCATGTAGAGTTTATGTTGGACATGTAGTTAAAATCATTTTCCAATACACGAATATAAAATGTTCTCCTTTTTTGATCTTCCATCAAATTTCTACTGTTTCTTTCTTTCTTTCTGATGTTATTTCTGTCTGGTGACATGCCTGATTGGCAACAAATAGCTCATTGGCGCCCTCTGGTGATCAACAGGGGACACTGAACTGCCTCGTCACTGATTTATTTACGCTGCATGTGGAGCAGGGGTCTCCAACGTTTTTTAAGCCAAGGACCCCTTAACTGAAAGATAGATGGAGCAGGGACCTCATACGACATCTATGGGATAAAATGAAGCTGCAAATTAAACTGTGCCTACAATAACATGTAGGGTGGCCTAAAGCCTTTATAGCCTGCGTACCATTTTTTCATAAAATACTAAGCTATTAAAATAGCCTAATAATTGTTGCCATGATTTTGTAAGTCATGTTTTTATTCTAAATCATACATGAGGCTCAGTAAATCTTCATGATTAACTGTATCTTTGGATGGCTACCTTAGTGACTATACCTTACCTATAGGCCAGTAAGCCTATCTTCAGTGGGGATTTACTGTATATTTGCCAATAATATGTTGGATTCATTGAAAACAATTTCAAAAATCAACAATAATTTGGAGGCCCCCCTGCATTGACTCTGAGGATCCCATAGGGGTCCCGGACCCCCTGTTGAAAAAAAACCCAATGTAGAGAATACATGGTATGTGTCATTGAACTTGTTTTGCAATAATGAATGAAAAAAACAGAATACATGGTACATTGATATAGGTACACATACAAAAATTAAACATTTCAAAATCTTCCCCACATTTCTGAGATTTTGGGTTTGAGATTTCTTATTATAAAGATTGTTCGAAAACAATAACCAGTAAATAAATGTAAAAAGTGTGGCACATGGAAATTGTACTCCCAAGTGTAAAACAAAAACATGGAGTCAGGTTGATTTATTTTATTCATTTTTTAAAATTGTATATTACCATTTTTACTTAACGCTACTATTATTATTGTTAATAGTAGTAGTAGTAGTATAAGGATTGGCGGTATTTTGGCTGTAATTACCTATACATTTTAAATCTGCCATTCTTGTTGTTCCAACAGTATTTTCCTGATATTGGAGTTACAGCCCTGTATGTCAACTTTCTCAAAGCATAAACATCCCTCTTTAACTCCGTCCAATGCAGCTACACAAACAAAAGCCTAAAAAATGACTCCAGGTTAATCAACCTCAACAAAAACGGAACATATTAACGTAGGATTTATTCAAGGGCTTTTTATTTTTGCACTAATCTAGTGGATTTTATTGTACATGGGTTTCTGTTGGAGGCAACACAAGCACACTCTGAACACTGTTTGGTGATTAAAGATTTATTGTCTTCATTTTCAACAGTCTTAATAGTTATACATGAGTTAGCCAACATTCTATTCAAGCAAGGCTGAGACATGTAATGTAATGCAAAATGGAAACAATGAAATGACAAAAATCGGAGAGGGTCACTATGTACAGAGTTTAAATATATATCGAAAATCAAATGGCAATGACGTTTACATCATTTTCAATTTCAACATCATATGGCATCTGATGAAAGTTAATTAGAATATTTCCAAATGATTCCCCAACCAGGACCATGTCTTTCATGACGACATGCTGTGTATGCTTGATACCCTACATCTGCAAAAATGTACATCATCAACATAAATGTAGTAAACATAGAGAATATTTTCCATCATGTGGGAATACTTGTGTCCCACGCTCAGGTAGAGACATCCTGCATAATTGTGAGGTTCAGTTGCTCTTAAATGTCACAGATTCATGCTCTGCGAACATTTTAAATGTGTCTCCTCAGTTCTACCAAACACATTCAACACAGCTTTCCCACATTTCCATATTTAGCCCCAAATTGATGAACCCATGCCCAACACATTTGTGAAATTGAAATTCTGGAACTGAAAGTAACTTTTTATAAAAAGCTGAATAAAATCAGCTGTACGATTATCAACCTGGCATTTGTGTCAGTTCTGTTGTGTATGCATCTGCCTGAATGAGTACTATAGAGTACATTATATAAGTTTTGTTCATCTTATTTATTTCTTTGGCCTAAAGAAGTATTAAGTATTGAAAACTGGACTCCTCACACTAGCGGCTGCAGATTTTGCTGGCATTATCTAAGGAACAGTACATTTTTGATGTCATGGCTGTTTCTGGCAGACGAAGAGCACTCTGTATTTTGTAAGCTTTCTGCTCATCAAAGATTTATCCTCCAGGTTAGTGGGACAAAGGCCGGAACAAGACACAGGACAAACTGATGTCTTTTTGCTACTTTTGCAATATTCAGTGTGTAGATGAGGCGTCTTTATTTAAAAAAAGAAAAACGGGGCTGTTAGTCAATGTTAAAATAGAAACCTAGCAGGATTCTACTCACATGTATGTGTGTTTGTTAATTTTTTGTATTTAAGGGTCCTGGGGTCAAATGTGCCTAATAATACATAACCTGCTCATACACATTATGCAACACATACAACATTTCACATTCATCATCACAATAGCTTAACATTTAGGTCACATATAGAAAAAAATAATTGGAGCATTGCAGCTTTGTCTCCATTGATAATTAGTAAAATTCAATTTACACAGCTACATAATCTTTACATTCTTTAAAATATGATATATATCAATTTTCCAAATCCACAGAGAAATGACAACACACTTTTCTAAAGAAACAGATCAGTTTGAGCAGTGTTAGGATTACAACTCTGGCAGTAAAATGAAGCCATTTAGAAAGTGCTTCTATGTGCTTGATACAAAACTGTCCTGACTAAATATATAAGATGATAAAGATGTGGTATTGTCTACACACAGAATGCATTAGCTGCTCAAGGGTTAATTAAGCCTTTGCTGAGTATGTCCATGCCATCTTCAGATGATACAACTGTGAGCTTCTTTTCCATTCTTTACATAATGGTGAGTGTGTCTAATGAGGGGATAATAGACATGCAATAACAGGCTTTTTCACCATGGCAAAAATGCTCAGTATCCCCTTTTCCATCTATCACAAATCTCTTTGAGTAAATCTTCTATGTGAAATAGCTTTTATTGATTTGCAGGAAAGCAAGTAGATAGATACTACAGATAATCTTAATTTAAGTAAGGACATATGCATTTATAGCAAATGTTTTAAGCGAGGAGAATCAGTGCATGTCACAGCTATTGTTAGCACTAAAAGACCAAGAGTTTGTGTCCATGAGACTTTCAATGGGAGGTGGCGAGTCACGCCACCAGAGCTGAGCCTCAAAGCCGGTGTGGACAACAGTAACCACAGCATGGTCCTGTTTTTGAGGTTGAAAGGTGAGACAGGGTTTAGAGGAGAGAGGCTCTTCCCCGCTGTCCAATGTACAGTGCTGATTGGAGGATCAGGTATGGGGAGGTGTTTGGAGAAGGCCTTGGGGTAGGTATGTGAGGGTGGGGAGTGCTGCGGGGCAGAGGATGTGGAGATGGCCCATTTCACTGTTTGGCTATATCCCCTTTCTTCAGAATGATCTGTCGCTGCCAGGGGGCCAGCTTGGTCTCATCGTAGCCCAGGGTCCGTAGTCGCTCCAGCTCTGTCTTCTCCTCCATCTCCTTGGCCTGTTTGGCCTGCTGCTCCACTTTTCTACATGCATCCATGAAGAAAGGTAGGCAAATGGCCAGAAACAGAATAGAAGTTAGAATTGTACAGGGAGCTTTTATGAGGTTTTCTTAAAAGGGAATTTGTTTAAAGAACTTCTAATAAATATAATACAACATAATAAATATAACACTATATATATATATATATATATATATATATTACATAATGTACACAAACACAGACATATTGTCAATTACCATATAGATACTGTTAGTACTGTAGTTTGAATCTTCAAATTTTTGGGGGGGATCTTTTTGGTCATTATTATTTTCCTTTATTTTTACACTACAGATCCAAAAGTGTGTTGACATTAACATCTCATCCAAAACATGCCAACTGGCCATTATATGGCTGCAGGGATTTGCTCCCCTATAGCCACAAGAGCATTAAGGTCCGTCACGGATGTTGAGTGATAAAGCCTGGCTTATAGTTGTGGATAGTAATGGTGGGGTTGAGGTCGGGCCCCCCTGTTACACACACATGCACATACTTTCCCCCTGCATTTAATTTAGACCTATTTCATGGCAGACATTTCAAATCAAATGTGTTTGTGGGTAGTTCACGAAAGGAAATAACAAATAGAAAAAAAGAATAGAATACTAGAAAACAATACATTAGACCATATCAGTAAGTTTCAGTGAAATTAAACAGTGAAACCATTAAACAGTATAGCAGTCGGGTGCCCAGATAACTCAGTTGGTAGAGCAGGTGCCCATTTGTAAAGGTTTACTCCTTTGTGCAGCGGACCAGGGTTTGACTCCGGCCTGTGGCCCTTTGCTGCATGTTATTTCCCCTTTCTCTCCCCTTTCATGTCTTCATCTGTCCTGTAAAATGAAGGCCTAAATGCCCCAAAAAATAATCTTTAAAAAGAAAACAAATACAGTATAACAATGAATGAGTTTCTGAAAATGTAAAAAAAAAAAAGCCACCATACATGTTGGCTACATGTTGACATGCCATAACAGGAAAAGAAAATATTCAATAACGATGTTTTGGTTCCAAGTGTTCCAGTGAGCCATACCAGCGAACTTGCATGCACCTGGAACACACTCACCTGCATGGAATGCATTTTATGTTTTATTTTATCAATTTCCCTGCTTAGACATACCAAAACGAACTGAGGTCAGAGGGCGAAGATAAAACAATCAAGCAACTGGCTAACTGTAGCTACTAAAAACTAAAAACACGGCAGTGTTAGCTAAGCATTCGGTTATTATCATTACTTAAGCTACTTACAATGCCACCTGTTCCAGCCCACTGAGGAGTGTTTTAGGGCTCAAATTAATGGTGAGTGAGGGTGGTCTTGTGGACCTTTAGCTGAAGTTAGTTTATGGTGTTAATGGTGTTAATGGTGTTATTCTGCGATAGACAATTAGGTCTTTTAGCTTTTCTGTGACAAAAGCTAGCTAGACATGTGAGTTTGTCCTTGTTCTATGTATACTTTAGTATAAGATACCACGTCTGCCTCATTCCTCAGTAGGGCTAGCCAAACACGACAACAGCTGTAGGGACGTTAGCCGTTAGCAGGGTTAACCCTTACAACAACAACAACGTAACGTTAGGCTACGTTTTATGACTAATACCGCCACTCCGCTTTCTTATTGCTCTTTTTGACATTTTAGTTTTTAACACGGGCATATCTAGATAATGGCTGACTTCTTCTATAGTTAAGGAAATAGTTGTTAAACATAGGGCCAAGACTTGTTTCACCCTGTCAGTTTTAATTCATCTAAAAAACCTTATGGGATTTTAGCACTAATGCTCCCACTCCCATTGGCATACAGTGGCCAATGTTTGCCACTAGATGGAAGTCTTGATCTTAAATTCATAGTGTCTAAGGACATTTTGAAATTCTAAAGACTTGTTTTCTAGTCATTTAACAGATTTACAAGAAATGTAATGTTATTTAAACATTACTATGTGGAATAAGTAATGTTTTCTTACCTTTTTTGTTCCCTGTCACATCAGAAGGACATAAGCACAAGAAAAAAAAGATGTAAATATCTCAACAGAAAGAGTTATTCAATAAGTTAAAGTTGTTATTTTAAGACTTGTCTATGACAAAATAAAAAAAGTGAATATTACATAATGTTAAGTGGAGATGATTGTAGTTATATAACTATACAAGAAGATCAACAAAGGTTTAGTACAACACTGTAGAGACAGATATAGGCTGAAGCACAGAAATTTATATAACAATCTGGAAAAATCAGAGGAGGTAAATCGTTGGGGTCTCGGGTACATTTTCTTACAGGCCCCTCATACGGAAGAAACAAACTTCTACCTCGTCCGGTAGAAGTTTGTCTCTGTATAATACATTTTGTTCTTTTAATCGACTTTTCAACATTGTTTGACATTATTTGACACTATTATTTTTGTGTACCTATGGTAACTGGTTGGTTAAACCCTTGTGTTGTCTTCCAGTCAAAATTAAAATTCAACCCCTTTTTTTTGAAGTTTTTAATCAACATTTTTAAGTTTTTCTCACATTTTGGTCCCTTTTTTCAACACTTGATGCTTTTTTTGACGTTTTCAACACTACGTAACACTAACTTACTAACTTTAGTTTTACAGTTATTTTGAGAATTTATGGTCAATAAACTTAATTTATAGGAAATTATACCCAATGTTTGAGTTAGAAAAGCAGAAATTAGGAATTTTTTAGACCAAAATTAAAGGAATGTATGTTGATGGGTAATCACAGATTGGAATATGTCAACTTTTACAAAAACACGTCAATTTTATTTCTCTAAATGCTATAAAATTGAAAAAGACACCCCAAAATTAATGAAAGGGGTAATTAAAAAGAATATTAATATAGGAAAATGGGAGAATTTGACCCGAGGACAACATGAGGGTTAAGTCTTGCCAGATTTGGCCTCTCAATATGGCGGCGCCCTCTTGTTTATGTCCCAGAATGCACTGTGCAGTGAGGTCGGTTGCCAAGCCCAATACTGTAGACCAAACATACATGCGCCAGTTAAAGCAGCAGTTTTGAGTAGATCTAACACTTAACCCCTAGTGCAAGTACCCTATATTTTAAGAGTGACGGACGCTGGCCACTTTAGGAAAACGTTCTGTGTACAAACTATCAAACCACAGCTTTAGTAACTGCTTGAGTTGCATTACATTCCATTGGGTAAGAGGTGTTAAACTGTATGTCTTGTCTCAGGCATGTTAGGTTTACTTTAGCATAGTCTTGCTTTGCCGGACCTTCCTCCACACACTGCGAAGAACACAAAGAAAGTGGACGGAAACAGACATTGGCAAAAAGAAATAAAAAAAGTTATTATTTCAGACACGTTCGTCAATACCCTTGCCTTAGATGATCAGATTACATTTTTTGACAGATCTATTCAGAAAACTATGAAATTCCAAAAGGTTCACATACTACCACTGTAAGCTGACCCTAGAGTACATGTTTGAAAATGAGAAAAAACAATTATATGACAAAGTCATTTTCGGCAAGAACTTCCTGTCCCTATTTCCAAGGTAACTTTTGTGAAGAGACACACAAACATAATAGCAGGTGTAAACACAATAAGCACATTCTCCCCATACTGGCCCAGGATATGATAAATACGGTACAAGAAAAGATGAAAAGCAGATGTGCAGAGCAACACAGCTTTGTTACCAACCTCTCATCGTCCATTTTCTTCTTCATCATGTCTCTCCTCCAGGCCGGCATCGATGCCAGGCGTGCAGCTTCCTCCTCAACCTGTAGAGGGACAGAGATAGGGGCCAATAGCAGTCAGTATGGATTTTAACTAACAGCCTTTTATCCTGCTTTGCATGATGACATCCTCTGGTGAGATATACGGCAATTAAACAACAATAATGTATATTTGGTGACCGGCCAAGTGTCTTTTATTATTTAAGGATCTAACCATGCTAAATACTTGACCCGCATCAGCTTCACATACATGCTCAGTAATTCTTCTCTACATTACCACAGTTGCACCACACCATCATAAGCATGTGGCTAAAGATTGGATCAGTGTTCTGTACTGTCACAGTCATCTTCACTCCTGTCACTCTATGGGGACACATTCAAGCCCTTCAAAATTCAAGATGCTTTATGAATCCCACAATCGGGAAATTCACATTAATCACATTCATGTAACTTCATGCTGCCAGTTGGGTCTGGGTGCTCCAACTAATATTGTTAGGACAAAATGGATTAAAATCACATTAAACACCATTTAAATGATGTTCAAGACAATAAATGGTGTCCCACAGTTGTGTATTGCATCAAACAATTCACATGTGTAAAACAAAGTCATTAAACACACATTTTAGTTTTTAAATACTTACATCAATTCATGTTGCAGTTTTTTGGCATTTCCAGGGTCTTACTCAGCAAAGTTATTTACTCAAACCTGCTTACTGAAAGCTGGAGTTAACTGGAGTTTCTAGGTGGTTGTAGTACTTTTGAAAACCAAAATCAAATTATTCAAAGGTTTTTTTGATGTGTTTCATGCCTGTAGGGTCACATAAACCCTTAAAATGCTGAAGAGGGCAGGAAAACACTTAAAAACTAGTGTATAGAGCATATGGAGTACTGTGTAAACTGATTTATGCACTTACTACAGAAAATAGAGCGCATACACACACAAAATAGATACTTGTTTTTTTTAGAATAAAATGAAGGCTTTTAAATGGACAGGACATTGTTTTACAGGAGGTTCTCAGTGAACGCACACAAACAGAAACTGGATCCTTTTCTCTCTTTCAGGCTGTAATTGGAGGTGAAGAGAAACAGGGCAGCCATCTTGGATTTCTCATCTTTGTCTGACAAGATCCTCTGACTACAGCATTTCACTTGCCACGGAAAACATTCCAGGTAAGATTATCTACACAGTAAATGTTTAATGATTCCCCTGGGAATAACAGAGAAAGAAAAAAAAAGAAGAAAAAAAACAATAGCTGTGGGATATGCTAATAAGTGCTAATTAACAAAGCTGATTTGCAGTGGCCATTTACATGGTCAAATGTGGGTTATGTGTTACTACTGGAATACTGCTTGCTGCTGCTCATCCCCAAGTCACAGATCAACTTGAGTTTGGTACTTTCAAACAGTTTGTGAAAGCCAGCTAAAAGTTTATTTTCACCATATTTTGTTAGGTTTTGGTAAAAGGATTGCTTAAGCCCCACCGTGTCCCCTGAATACAGCTTGTTAGTCTTACGTTATATAGCCACAGTTTACATGTAACTTGCTAACAGTGCTATTGCTAATGAATGATAACTGGCAACAATGATTGTTTCAGGTGACTGAAGTAGAAATTTCTCCCTGACAGTGTAAACAAAGTATTTTGAAAGTGACTGGATTACAACTTGTAAACGCATATGAATTGTACCTGGTTTTACACCGTGTTGCGTATTTTAGGATTTGGAGTATTCAATCAGCTGATTACACCATTCAATACCAGCTATGTTATAAGAACAGTAGGTAAGGAACTTAAACAAATATTTAAAGTATGTTGTATTGCAGTGCTGAGTGAGTGCATCAATACAAACCAACTTGTAATTTATCAATGACTTATTTAATATCTTAGCTCAACAATGCACTGCCCATTTAATTCACATTAAATCACTCACATTAACATTAATAACATCAATAATTATATCCTCTGTCCACACAACTGTCTTTGAGAGTTAACTAGAGCACTGAATGGCGATCAGATGAACATAGAGAATACAAGCAGACTTCACACAGGAATCAAAACGTTCCTGTTAGAAATAAAATTCTGCTTCCCAGCCTATACCCAATGGAACCCAGAAAGGTATTAGTTTTTGGGGCAGATTCATATGAGCGAGAGAGAGTAGCCATTACATTGCATTAGCCTGGCAAGCATCCATTACAATCAATAACAGATGCAATAAAAGTTTTCAACAGGCCAGTTTCTCAAAATTCTTAATGTTTCAGGTAAAATTTGTATAACTTGTGATTCTGCCTGTACACCCTTCTGGATTATTCTCAATTGTGTTCCTCTGAGTGGGAAATTCTGAATTCACGTTTATAAGCCACATTAATCTGACTAATATTAGTAAACGGCAAGTTGCATTTAAAAAGTAAGGCAAATTATTTTATTATTTTAATATTAGAGAAATCATGAGCTGGTAAGTGGCAATTTGTGTAGGGTTATTGCTGCTAAAGATGGTAAAGGAACAGCTTATTGAATACCTATATATTTTTGCTAGTGGGTCGCTGTGAGTCATGAATTTGGCAGTGCGAGTCAGATTGAGTCTTGATGCGTCTATTTCATGCCTGACCTGACTTCTACCTGAATCAACTATAAAAAGTTACACAACCTGTTAGTTTTTTACTGCATAGTTTTATATTTGGTTAAACCTTTGTGTGTGTGTGTGTGTGTGTGTGTGTATTTACTGTATATGTGTGTGTGTGTTTGTATGCATCTATCTATATATATATACACACTGTGTATTTATGTATATATACACACTGTGTATTTATGTATATATACAGTATATATATTCTGAGTGTTTCTAAAACTTATATTAAGGACTAAAATAGTCTACACAGTCAAAGTGAAGGGCCTTAACGTTACCCGTCGCCACATTGTTTACAGAAAACAAGCCCAATACAGATGTCACTCGTGGCAATATCAATGTGCTTTGTGTGGACAAAGCATGTAGTTAATGTAACTCATTTAGCAACTGGCTCTCTGCTTCGTAACGGTAATACTCCACTGCTTGTTTGTCAGCTAATAATCAACTGTAGAGTAGCTACACCTTTTTAGAGGATCCCTTGGTAAATCAGCCTCTGCTGGGTCGAAAATGAAATTGTAGAAAAAAAGGTTAACACCAACATTTATTGGCAAAATCCATTGTTATGTCTACAAAATGATTTTAGAATATAGCCTAGTATACTTTCAAGTTCAAGTCACCACTACCTCTGGTGATATACTGCACACCGGCATTGCCAGCTGACTGCTTTCCCTTTTGGACTGTGAGTTGATCAAGATTCACTGTAACCGCCTTATGGTTCCTATAAGCCATGGATAGCATGTCAGCGGGTGGTACTGCTAAGAGGGTTATTTGAAGGTAATCTTGATGCTGCAGAAAGGACTCTATGACAATAGTGTGGTTCTTTGCTGCTACATGCGTTGCAGCGAAGGATTACACATTCAAGAGTTTGGTGTTGGACAAAGACTGGTTCTCCCATTGGTACGTTTGTCATTAGGATTATTTAAAATGTATTTATATGGCCTGATTTCTATTCAAATATTTAAAATGTTCTGTTGGCCATGTGTATCAGTTGAGTAACCCCAACAGTTAAAGTAGAATGTTTTAAAAAAGAACTACTAAAATCATGTAATCACAAAAATGTCAAACTTTATTTTAACAGCAATGTAGAAACCAAATAATAAAGGAACATGCATTTAATTTATAGAAAGTTTGAAAAATATTTCAGATCCACTCAAATTATGAGGGAACAAAAAGACAGAACTGACTTCATCGAACTTCAATTCCTCAAATTTTTTGCTTAATTTATATGATAATAGCTTTGTCAAATGAATACTTTGCTGATAGAATTTTGCAATTTCTGAGTTTTTAATTACTAATTAAAAATCTCTGATCTGTTTTTTAGACCTTGCATTTACCATACCTGTTTATCTATGTAGTCTACTGTATACTGAAAGGAACACATTTTATGAACAACAGCATGAGGTCACAGTCTTAAAGAAAAGCCATTTCTGAACCACAACGCAAGCTTAAATGCTAGCAAACCCACTGGAGATCTTGATTGTTTGCCTTTTGATTTCAAATAACAAAACCCTAAAAATGATTGTAATGTTTTTTCCTCACTGGGTTAAGAATGAATGGATATTATTTATTAAACTGTCAGTATTTTATTTATAGTGGCCTTAGTCTAACCATATACTCTTTGGAGTTAGATTTTGAAGTGACTCCCTTGTATTTCAAACATTGTAAATCACTGAGTTTTAAATATAAACAAAGTGTGCAGAGTTTTACCAGTTATGTCCATTACAAAGATAACCTGAAAACACTACATGACTTTTATGGCAAATCTTTTCCTTTTAAAAACTTTCCTAGTAGTGTGTCATGGCAATCAATCATACTAGATTCAAAAAGCCCTTGGTTCAACACAATTCAAAATGAAATGAT
This sequence comes from Etheostoma spectabile, assembly GCF_008692095.1. Lineage (NCBI taxonomy): Eukaryota > Metazoa > Chordata > Actinopteri > Perciformes > Percidae > Etheostoma > Etheostoma spectabile. Next base: position 14,871,757 of record NC_045739.1, on the reverse strand, counting down.
TTTAGAAAATTTGTGTGTCTGACATCACAAGCTTTATTTTCATTCACTTCAGCATATGCAAATGGTAAAGTCAGTACAGCTAAGTGGATGCCCTTTGCTGCAGTTAAGTCCCTTATGTGACATGGCCTCAAAGCTAACACACCAGATTAGTTTCTGTTCTCGGCATACTCCACTTTGCAGGCTAGTTTCCCTGATCCTGCTCTTTATGCATTTCTTCTCTGGTTGTACAGGTAAACTGGACTTTTAGTGGACACTTAGTCCAAATAGTTGTTAGATATCAAAAAGCTCAGCTTCCTTCTCTTTCCAAAAAGCAAAGCTTCGGTCAATGTATCTGATGATCTCCTCATTGCTAAACTCTTTTAGCTCATAGATAACTTTAATTGAGTCGTCATTATGTTCATCTCTGGTTGAAGGTTTATCAACATGAGGTTCCTCAATGATTTTAACAGAAACAGGTGGAACGTCTTTTACTTGATCTGGTCCTGAGCTTTCTTTTGTGTCCTTCAGAGTCTCAGCTTTTGCTTCAGTGTGTTGTACAGTTTCCATTGTGAAGCTCGGCAAATGGTCCTGCTCTGAACCTATTCCATTAGAAACAACTGATTCCTTTGATGACGTCTGCTCACTAGTTTTTGCATCCCCTTGAGTATTTTCCTCCAATAAGTTCTTAAGGATTCCCTGCTCCACGCACTGGCAATTGTCAGATATGGCATCCTGGGATACAACAGGTGATGATGGAGAAACATTTGATTGTGAGGCTGGTGGGGAAGGTTGTGGTGATGATGCAGGTGGAGCAGACTGCACATTTGGAGGTGGGGGTGCAGAATGGGTAGGTGGTGGAGGTGGTGGAGGATGCGGAGGTGGGGGCGGGAGTGATTCGTGCATCATGGACATGTCAGAAGACGTACAACGTAAAGAAGCTGTCAACACACCTCCCCCATCATTTGAATCTTCAAAATATTTGAGTTTTATGTCTTCAAAACCATCCACCCAGTCTCGCTTCCCTCTCTCAATTTCCTCCATCACCTCCTTGTGAAACTGCCTTATGATCTCCCATTTATGGCTGCCAAGACGGTCAAACATCTCGTAGCACAAGAGGTGGCGGAATTTGCGCTCACTGCGAGACATGTTCATTTCTAGCAACTGGAAGTATCCAAGCATGAAGAGGTCAAGGGTTAGGCTTTCGTAGCTTACAGGAGACCCGTTGATGTGTGGCAAGAAGTGCTCTGGCCAGTAGATCATCTGGGCACGACTCAGCCTGCGGATCTGGCGTGTGGGCACTTGACTCATGATTGTCCTCCAGTGGCCAATCAGATTCCCTACTACATGCTTTGACTTCATAAAAAGGAAGAGTTTGTAGTCTTCACTCTGCATTTCCCCACCAATCTGTGCACTAAATTCATTGTAGTCCTCCCAGCCCACGTCTAAATGATCTGCTCTCCTGCCAGTATGTTTAGTCTGATAAGATTCAGAGATAGTGTACTTTCGCCAGTGTTCAAGGAACAAGAAGACAATTCTTTCTTTCCTCATTTCAATGCATTCCTGGACGTAGCTGAGATCTGTCTGCACCTCCAAGCTTCTTGTTAGTTGATCATTATTTAAAATGGGGTCTACAGAAAGAACCTGATTGAACTGTTCAATGTTAGCTTGAGCAACCACCTCAGAGTTTGCGTATGTGTGAGGAGCATGAGATGCGATTATAATTGGCTCTTCAACAAACGATAAGGCTGCTTTCTCCACTGAAGTTAAATCTCCATTGGGATTAGACTGAGAGACCTCAGCAGAGGAACAAGGGACAACATCCTCACAAATTGTCTCTGGACGATAACTAGACTCACTTACCACCGGAAGTGACCTCTTGCGTTTGTACACCCTATTTGCATTATCTGCAGACTGATGATTCTGAATTTCATAATTGGCCTTGAGGTTCTTTACTGAAACTCCACACTGCTTTATCTCTTTCTCCACATTTTCTCTTGTTGAGAAGGACTGAGATCGTCCAATAAAGCCGGTGCCACCGGATTCCGCTGGTTCAGACTGCCCTGTGCTTACATTCCTTGCCTCTAATTGAGAATATCCAGGGCATATTAGATCCAAGATGTCAATCTCTTTTCCCCCCAGTGTGGCAAGAAGAATGGCCATATTCTTGAGCAGGGTAGAAATGTTGCTGCACCAGGCTGGAAGATCTTCAGCTTGGCCATGTACCTGCTTTGGATTGACTGAAAAGTGCCCTTGATTGAGGGCAGCAGAAACTGGTAGGAGTTGGTGAAGCTCCTGCTCTAGTTTTTCCAACTCCTTCTCGACTTCTGATACCTTGTGCATGACCTGCAGGTTCTCAATTTGCTTTTCAATACGGTTTAGGTCATCCTCTGTCATCAGTTCCCCAAATGGGCCCAGAATGGCATTGTGGATGTGGGAGTAGTGCCATTCCTGAGGCTGGTAGTGGCCGCTTGCCGCAAACTAAATCAAAGGTCAAAGGAGACCAAAAGACAAGAACAAAAGGGGAGGGGGAGGGGGTGTTCCTTCAGCTCGATGTTCCTGGTGTGAACACACACTTCAGTGCAAATCCATCGTGACACACATGATTTACATGGATTTAGTGGTGCAATGGCACTGCCTCATTACAAGCACATGGCTTTCTACTTTTATTTTGAGTCAAAGAGAACAGAGACAGATTTGTCATATATATATATATATATATATATATATATATATATATATATATATATATATATATATATATATTAGTTTACACCATTTCTACAATCGTACTTTTTTGGCACTTGATTGCATTTCTTTTACATCTATCATTCCCTCTTTCTCTCACCCATTTTTATGAGTCAGGTGTTTTATGTTCTTGATAAGTTTAAAAAGTAACTACACAACTGCTGAATATTCTGCTTTTACTGCCATCATCTGTCTGCAACCGAAATATGATATAACACTGCACTATTTCAATGTTACATCACTGTTGGGTTCTGGCACCAGTGCAACAGTCCACACCCAACAGTGATAGGAAACCACACTGGATGTGGTTCAAGGTGCAGCAGAGTTGAAACTGTCAACCTAAAGTGCAACAAAGATTTTTCTGATTAAGAATGTATCATGATCTTCTTTCAAAAAAAAAAAAGTATTTTATATTTTTGTTATTATTACTGGTAGTGTGAATAGGCTCGGCATCACACCACTGAATCAGCATGTAAGAACTTAAGCCGCAAAACTCCATCACCAAACATCAGCCCACACTGAGAATCCATTAGTCAAGTGTGTTAATGTTGTGATGGGCATTATAGCCAAGTATTCAAGTCACTGCACCCCAAAGAGTATCATTCATTCTATTTATAAATACTGTAAATGAAAAAAGAAACATGCATAGAGATAAATAAAGAAACAAACAAATATTTAAAAAGTTAAATTAGTGAGTACATGGTTGTCTACATTTAAAACTATTTAGGTCCAATGCTGTTTTGCAATTACTAATAGTTATCTTTCAATGTGTTATTTATTTATGTTCAGCTTAGTTTACTACTTTAGACCCAACAGCCAGTTATTCTAGTGATGTCCCTGCATCTCAACAAATAAACAAAACACTAATTTTCCCCATTACTAAAGGACATTAGATACATTTCTACCTGCTAGATTATTTAAGTGTTTAACATTGCAATCCTTGATTAAAATTTAATATTAACCAATCAAATTTAATCAATCAATCACATATTGCATAGAGTCCTAACAAGTGTTCAAATTGCTACAGTATGAATTACTAATTAATTGCTTGACTAAATACACATAATATTAACACACCGCAGTGACTATTAGATTAGTGGATGTAATTTGATTCTGAAGCCAAATAATCAAATTTTTGTGAAACAAGTTCAGTTCAGCCATGTGAATCACTTTGGCCATATTATGTGGTCTGAAGTATAGGTGAATTATGAAGTACATAAGGCAGGTGACAACAATTAAACTGCAAAAAGGCTCAAAGTGATCATGTCCCTTGCAGCAGCTCATCTGACAATACATGAACTCTCCTTTAGCTATCAAGAAGGTATAGATGCTAAATAAACTTGTAGTCTTAATTCCCAATGGATGTTTTACCCTCATTATTTGACCAGTCAAAAATAAAGCAAACCTATGTCATGCACGAATACTAAAATCACATTCATACAACCTTATTGTTAAAAAAAGCAAAAAAAAAAACACTCAAATCCAAGCACCAGCTATCCCCTTTGTGTTAATTATTTCAAACTGAAGCAATATGTAATCAAGGTTACAGAGCAATTTAAATTTACTGAACCACAAATGGGATAGCTAAGACACGATAACACTTCTAGATCTTTCGAAAGCTTTGCAACATTAGCCTACCTTGCGCTTGTGCTCCTCCTCCTCTTGCATCTTGACCTGAAGTTTTCGCACCATCACCTGCCTCTTCCATTCAGGGATCGCTTTTCCCTGTTCATCATGAGTGGGCACTAGTGCCTCCACATCTGCAAGGCTCATCTTCCGCCCTGATTCTGCTCCTGCCGTGCCGGCTCCGTTCCCATTGATCACAGAGTTGGAGGACAGTTTCTCGTAGCTCAAAGAGGTTGACATGGTCCTGGCAGATCCGGAGCCAGTGGGACTGGGGCTGGGACTAGGGGTAATGGGTGGAGAGGTGACAGAAGTATTGGATGGTGGAGGGGATGAAGGCTTGGCTGGTGGGCTAGATGTGCGGGTCTCTGGTGGAGATGCTGTGTTTTCCTGGATAAAAATAAAGACACCAATGGACAAGAGAACATGGGGTGTAAAATACTGGTAACCATTGGATTTTTTTAAAACCTGTCACCACAAAATCATAAGAAACATACAGTTAGAAACCCACATTAGGCATTTTTGTGTAAAGTTAATGTGTCGCAAGTTGCACGTCGCTTATGTTAATGGGTTTGGAAAATGTTGCGGATCCATTTAAGTCAGTGTGTCTTTACATTTACTTGGACTTAATTAGGAATGAAGACAGAGTGACTGCTGAATTTCTAAAATTACCAAAATGACCAGTTCTGCATTTGTAGTCAGTAGTGCTGGAAGGCTGTGGACCTACATTGTTGCCTGTGGGTCCGCTGCTGGAAAAGACAGTGGTGTAGCCTTTACTTTGAGGTGTTGGCTTGAGGCTCTTTCCTGCTTTGATCTCTGCCAGTAGCTCCGAGTTGTCACCGGTGGGGGACATCATGTTGAAAGATTTTGTGCCTGCAGACAAAAGGATGGATCCGAAAAGTGAAACCAGGTAGTAAAGACAGAATAGATGGAGAGAGAAACGGAGAGAGTGAGACACTGAAGAAGAGGGAGGGAGAGAAGGGTTGGGTGGCATTTCAGTGTGTAAATATTTCATTCGATCAGGCAGGTAACAATGCTGACTTCGAGCATGTTGCACAGTGTTAGGAGGCCATTATAATGTACTGAGCCACTGTCTCTCAAGGATAAGCTAAATAAATACATTTTTTAGATGTGTTTACTTTGATTAACATTTGCCTTTAAATCCCTTGGGGTTCAGGGTTTTCTTAAGACATGTCTTTCTGTAACACAGTTTGGATTATTAAATTTTTTTCCAGCTGCCAAACTCCAGTAAATACATGTCAAAGACATTTCAAATTAACCAATACAAATACAGCACATGGGCAACTGTTGCATCAATCAACAATTGCAGTGAGCCAGGATTAGATAATTCAAAACTATTTCACTACAGTGACCCAAAAGAGAGGAGGCACACAATCTCTGTCACCTGACCCATACACAGCTAAGCTACTATTGAACTTTTAACTTTTTAAAAACTTGGTCTATGGTAAAATGCATGCATGCTTCCATGGACCCTAATCTGCTTATATGAGGAACAATACAACAAATTCAGGCAGACTAATACCTCCTCTGTTGGGAATGCAATTACAAGGGAACTTTGTTTTCACTTTTTAAGGACAGACAAAATGGAAGAAAGTGCAGGCAACGTTAAAGTAGCTTACATGTGAGGCCACATTTAGTTTTTCAAAACATCAATATTTAAAAAATAAAATAAACACATGATTAACCAAATACAAATATATTTCAGAGGAAAAATAACATGGTAGCTATTTAATTGCATCTATGCAACAAATGTTTAAGATGTGGCTGAAAAACGCTCTGATCAATTGTGATAATGGAATGTACAACTAATTTTTATAGCAGCCAAACTTAAACACTGTTTTAAAACATTTACATTTCACATAAATTGGCCCAAACACAGTAAGAGCCAACAGCTACCTCACCTGTTTTAGTGAATGTAAACCTCCAATAAATAGAATATCCTTAGTCCCTCATTGATTGCTCATTGTCTACTTGGGGAATGAAGAAAAAAAAAAGTCCTTCCGTAAAAATGTTCCCTGTTGAGGCGACCACAATGGTCTAGCTGGACACAGCCTTGCTAGCCTGACACCCTCCTCACTCTCCCTTGCTCTCCCTCTTTCTGTCTCTCTCACTTGGGGAAGAGAGAGCAGCTTTCTATTAAAGACCCATCATCACAGTTGGGGGAAATCTAAAGGAATCACCAGTAACTGGAAGTGACAGCGAGCCATTGGCAAGCCGGCCAGGAATTAACACGCACACATGGACGCACGCACACACAGTCACCATTCAATCCCCAGCTTGTTAGTCTACCCTACCAGACCAATCCTTACTGCAGCAAACCTGACACAATTAAATCGTACACGCATTCATGACATGCATACAGTCTCACCTCACATTTACTAGAAAAAAGAAAAGTAAGAGACTGGTGACCGACACGCCTGACTTTTATACAATGTGCTGTTACACACTGTAACTGTGGCCTGTAAAACATTTCTGATTTAAAGGAAGTGGCAACTGAAACCTGACACACTTTACAACAACCTGTGACAGCTGTCCCGAGTTAGTTCACTGTCAGTTCACAGATACTGTATATTGTTCAATAGATCTCAATTGCCAGGTGCAATGAACGCTACCAAACTTTTCTAAAAATACTCTTATTTAAAACGTATGTAACTGTATCAGGAAAAAAAGATTTCTAATTTTGGCAATATAAGTAGCCTACCTTCAATCATTTCCCCTCATATATCTTCATTGTAGAGTTTCAGAAACGCTTGATTTTCCACAATCAGATGTGTAAAAGGCAATATATTACACTAGGCTAAAGTTGCGGTACTTGTATCTATTTGAATACATCGTAGTATTTGTGCGTCAAAGGTTGTGTGTAGCTAAATTCTGTTTAAGCTTAAGGGTGTGGACTTGGCAGGTCTGCCATGGTGAATGTAAAGGAGGGTGGAGCTGTGAAAGGTAGGGAACATTTGACAAATAGCCCTCACGATAGACATCACAGCACAAAATGTTTCAAGTCAAAGTCAAGCTGCTGCATCTGTTAATAGTTGTGCTGTTGCAAAGCACTTCAGATAAAGATGGGTCCTGTAATGTAAAATTCTTTGTCTTGTTAATCAATAGAAAACAATAAGAAACGTCTAAAGGTCTACAGCCACCTGGTTTGTTGCCATCAAAATGAGCATCTGATCTGTAAATTCATCTTGAGATCTCAGAAGTGTTGGCGGCTTTCATTTTATGACCACCTAACTGCCGGTTTATTACCTGATTTAAGACTGTAGAACAAATCATATTATGAAGAAGCACACACGGTTCCTTAGCACTTCAGATAAAGATGTGTCCTGCAAAATATTAAAAGTATAATCCTCTTTCCTGTGTTGATCAATAGGAAACAATAGAGAATGTCTCTCTCATTGTTGCAGCCGCATTTTCCATCTACTACCTGGTTTGTTGCCATCTTTACAATGACCATTTAAGTTGTAAATTCATCTTAAGCCCTAAGATGTGTTAGTGGAGTTTAATTTTATGGCCACCTAACTGCCTGTTTATTTCCTGATTTAACATTGAAACACAAATCATGCCATTAGTAAGCACACCCTGCCCTTTAGCAGTAAGTATTTTATTGGTATCCTACCATTAGGCAGCAGGTGGAGCATAATTAGTAAGAAAATTGGATATTTTATGAACTAAAGATTAAGATGCCTACATGGAGCAAGCAGTTTACCGCTTAATTGATTTTGCTGTCTATTTCTGCTTTATTAAAAAACTGTACTGTGTATTGAGCTATGAGTTGCTTGTCAGCTAAAACACAAAGCTGAATTCATATTATACTGTAATTGATCCTTCACAAACATTTGTTTGTGATAATGAGCTTCCTCACATGCTGTGTCCAAGAATCTCACCACAATTCTCCTTCAATCATCTGTTCCCTATGTGGCTGTTTTACTGTAATCATTTTTTTTTTTTATTCACAGGGAACTTTGTAGAGTTCACTTCTATCGACTATAGGGTGACACAGGTGTTCTTTTGGCTCTCTGACCATGGTGGATCTCAGCCTGTCTACTACTTCTATTTATTTTGAACAAAGGGCTTTAAGTAAATCAAAATATACAATTTCCTTTATAATTGATGTGATTTTTTTCCTTTCTAAAAAAGTATACATTTTTTAATGATAAGAAGGAAAGTACAAAGGCCTAATGTGCACCCCAAATTGGATTTGTGTACAATGAATGAACTGATTTAGTTGAAAGACTCTCTGGTTTGTGGTCCGTACTTACTCTTCATAATTCTTTGAGAGGCAGACATATCCCCACCTTGACAGAGCAGCAGTGAGGACAGACCATGGCAGGCAAAAACAGAGGAAAACAAACAAAAAGAGAGGAAAACAGGTGGAGATGGAGCCGATGAAAGAAAACAGTAATACAATAAACAGAAATGTACATTAAGGGGTTAATTGGGGGAAAATAAACTTGGAACAGCATTAGTATACTGTTGTTTCTTGCATGTTTTATCCGTTGTTACTCTTAATGCTACTGCTGTTTTACATTGGAGCCCCTGTCGCATGCCCAGCCATCTTAGAACTGTTTTTTTTTTTACAAATAATTGACAAATAATTGCTATTTTGGAATGTTTTCCTCCTCTTCTCTAAGGTTCAAGTTTTGATAGTGCTGGGCAAAATTATGTGGATTTCTTCGCTATGACAGTGTGTTGTGTTTAAATTGCTTTAAAGTGTGTTATTTGTTATATAGTTTACTTAATTGTGTATTTTGGTTTATTACTAATTAGATCTTTCTGAGGCATTCTTACTGTTACCATTTTCTGAGAAATAGTTATATGCTCTGGAACAGATAGACTCATGGACTGATCAACATGTACACTGTCAGACTGCTGAATCCAGGGCAGCCCAAGGCACTTACGGAAGTGGATGAACTAGTTTTCAAGGTAATGGTAGCCCTACATCATTAATTTATAATCTGTTATTTAGGATGCTAGGGTCAGACTCAATGTATCTTTACCAGTGAGATTAAATTGTGCCCATTAATACCAGGGCTCTGCTTTCTATGAATAATTGTACAATTATTCAATCATACATTTCACCAGAAATGTGTTGTATTTTTAGTGCCAGAAATACGTAGGAAATGGAGAGAAATAAATAATTAAAGGATGAAGAAAAAGAGAGGAAAAAAATAGTTAAGGGACACTCACTTCCTGATGAGGAAGATAGGCGTCGCTGGTTGGTGGAGGTGTTACTGGCAGAGTAATTCTGCGTGGTTGGCGTCTCCGGGGGCAATGGAGGAGGCGGAGGGGGTGTTGGCGTCGGATTGCTTGAGGGAAGAGGAGGCGGAGGTGGAGGTGGTGGGGGCGCAATTGATTCTTCTGTGTTGCCATTCTCTGAGCTGTGGGCGGGGCTGTCGGTAGGCTCCTCCAATAACACAGAGCCCTGTTCAGAGACAAGGGAGGGACGGAGCAGAATTATTCAGTCATACCCATTAACTTTCTCCAAGCAACCACATTGGTGTACTCTCTTAGCCAATATCTGGTTACTGACAACAGTGATGTGACAGGGGCCCATAAAGTGATATTGTCTAATAAAATTTTAACACCTCTTAATCATTTCACAACTTTAACAACATTAACAACTTTGATAATTAAAATCCCAAAGCTTTTTTTTAGCCTCCTGAAATCACTGTGATTTTGCACTACATTTGCCAGATGTTATGTGTTTACATGTATAATTAAGTTAACAAATCATTAAGACATTAAACAATTAACACCTGCTTGATGAAAAATAAACCCAAATCAAAGTTATAATTTAATAATTAAAAATGTTCAATTAAACAGGAAACCGTGACTGAATTTGTTTTCCCTGTTTTCATAGGCATGCCAGTTAAAACTCCTACTGAGCTAAGTGAGCATTATATTCTTTCATGAAGACTTGACAGTGACAGATGTATGCAGACCCTATTAGATGTGTCTCCCTCCGCCTCATGCCATAATCAACTCATAAAGACATAATACCCTGTTGCTAATAACAGAGCTAATATGACCTAATCTCTAGGGGAAACACTGAGGGAAACAGTGGGAAGATGCCATCTGTCACTGCTAGTGATAGTGCTTTAACCCCCATGCCCTGCGCCCCCCAGCTTGCACGTGTCTGACACTCTGAAAGCGTGCCATAACTCTTTTGGAAGCAAGTTAATTGACCGTGACATTTAACTCGACCCGCCCCTCCTTAGTTCTCCAGACGCGTGCTCATCATTGTTGCCCCCTATACTTTTCAAACCCCCCAGAGAGTTGGGAGGGTGAGCAAAGGGAGAGAGTGGGGGTCCAGATGGTTCTTGGCAGCACGTGCCGTTGCTCCTGTTGATTGGCTGCCCATCTGCCAGGGTGCCTCTGAGACCAGGAGAGGCCCCACGGAGCCTTTAATTGGCTCAATGTGGATTGTACCCTGTGTCACCCAGAAAGCCCCCACTACTGATACTCATGAGATTATAAGAACACCTCTCCAGGGACATTGATGAGATTCTAACAGACTCTATTCATCGAGCTGCCTGTGTAGATATGTGGCAACAGGTGGTTTGTGAGGTTTCAGTATGTATGGCTATTTGAGCCAAAACAACCCAAATAATCAGCAATCCATTAGTTGTTAGAAGCCTTATCAAAATGTTTACTATTATATATTGATACAAATAAAAATGACAAGGTGCATTATATTTTACATATTTTGAAATTTGAATCAAAGGATATACTAAAAAAAAACAGCATTTGTGGTTATCAGGAAATCACTGAGAAAGTGTGACTAATTCCACACAGGGAACCTGAATGTCAGGGTTAAAATAACATTTTCAAACAAAATACAAACATACAACTCACAACACGAACAAATACCTTTTACATTTTCAAACAAATTTGTTTAATGTGATCTTAAAGACTTGTTTTTAGATTAACCTCCTTAAAAGAGCAAATAACGAGCATGCAATAATACAAATACTAACAAATCCAAAGGATATCACTAGCTGTCACTAAAACAAGCTAACTTTGAAAAAATTGAAGTGAAAATACATTTATTGGTATTGATCCCTTGTCATTGGTGACTTCCTGAAAGTGATCTCTTGTCTGGAATTGTCCTGAGTTTGTTTCTATTGCATCTTCTTGAACAGTTTACACAACAGGGTGGAGACTCAAGGCAATGGAAATGAGGGAGAAGTTTGCATCAGGTGGCAAACAAAAGCTCAGGAGAACACAAGACTATGTAACCTGCTGTGTGGTGTAATGCACAGGCAAATAGAGCAGTCACTGCGGTAACCTAATGCCAACACAACATCAATCAGCTAAACCTCACCCTGACCTTATAAGGAGCCCACACAACCCCAAACAGTACAACCAGTGCACAGTATTTTAACCTTTTACAAACCCTATACCAGTGTCCATTAGAGTTACAGCCAATATACTATTGTTATTCAATTTTACAAACACTGTAGCAGTGTATGCTAAAGTACATTCCAATCCATGTCATAATTGATCTTTAAAAAATCTTTACAATATCAAGCCTTTTGTGAAATGAGCAGCTGCCCTGATGAACCAACAAATCTGCACCTTATCAAAAGGACATGACAATTAGGTTTGTTAGGTAAACTAAATTTAAAAGATTATTTCCTAGTGGAGGTCAGATGACTGGCAGTAAACAGTGTAGATCATCACCAACATGATAAAATAAAAATGTATTAGTATAATACACCAATAAAAATGCAGCACATGTCCTATTAAAAGTAAGTAATGCAGTCTCAATATGTCTTTTCATTAACCACCATGAGTAATATAATAAACCACTTACCATTTACAACTTTTAAAGAAGGGTGGCATTTTCCTTTCAGTCATCAGGTCAGTGCTTGTTGGTTTATGGTAATGAAGGTGGACACAGAAGAATACAGACCCTTTGTTGTGGTAACCTTTCCACACATATTGATGTCATAAACGGCAGAGATGTGGCTTACCTCCTCGTTGGGTGCCATGGCTTTGCTCCCTCGGGGCTCGGCTGTGTCGCTGCCCAGGGCCTTGTAGTAGTCCCCAGTGCTGGGCTGTTTGCTGAAGCTCCTTGACCTCCTGTTTGAATCCACACGCCGCAGTTTGTTGTGGTTTTCTCCAGGAGTCAGTTGCTTAACAGATGACAAAATCAGTGAGAAAAATGTTTGGTTTAACCTACTCATTAGCTTTTAGTTTTTCAAATTAAGTTTTTATTAGCCCAGATATAATAAATTCAACTTTAGCCCATTTAGACATGAATTTCTGTTAATTGATTAGTTGATTGGTTTAATTGGATAAAACATCATCTTTTTTACATACAAAATAAATAGAAAAAATAATCAAAACAATCGGCATATTAATCAGTACTGAAAATAATCCTTATTTGCAGCCCGAAGTGAAATTAGCTAAAAAAGACAAGGTAGTACATTTCATTACAGGAAATGTAGTATTCGGAGGATTTATTTTGCAAAACATAGTAGTTACATTTTGTATAGATATATACAATATATCTTGTATTCATTCCTAAAAAAGAAAAGTCAAAGAAATTAAACGTGATGAAAATGATGGTTCTAAAATTATAATTGCAAACCAGTGGTGGAAGAAATAAACAGATCCTTTACTTAAGTTAAAGTACTAACACCACGTTGTAAAAATATGTTACCATTGGGAAAATGTACTTAAAGTATTAAAAAAAGTAAACATCCTCACATTTTAGAAACTGGAAACAATCCAAAAAGTTCTGTGTTTAATCAGCTAATCATCTCAGTTGTTTTTGTAGGCCCTTATATTGTTGGGTAATTTAATTTATAATAGAACATTGTATTTTATAAACTACATGTGTTTTGTGAGGAAAAATCCTAATGTGTAAAGTAACTAGAAACTAAAGCTGTCAGCTTAATGTAGTGGAGTAAAAACCACTATATTTGTCTCTGAAATATGGTGGAGTAGAAGTAGAAAGTGGCATGGAAAGAAAACACTCAAGTAATGCACAAGTACCTCAAATTTGTAGTTACATAAATTACTTGAGTAAATGTACTTCGTTACATTCCATCGTCATTCATCTTTGGTTGACAAACCGAATTGTTTTAGTATTACTGGGTGGTGAATGGAAGGACATGGTTTTATTATGGTTAAACCGTGCTATATCATGTGTGGGACAACAAACTGTAGGACATATTTAGTAGCTTTTGTTCCCAGATTAGCCCTCTCGTGTGACCAAAGCAGTGTTATTTGAATAACATAACAAGGCTTTACTTCAGTTCTAGTAAAACATTAGCGTTGTTTCTTGTAGACTGCAGGGACACAGAACACAAGAGTTCACATGCGGCTTTTGCACCAATGCAAGAAAGATACTTCTGTCCACAGAGCACATTAATTTGGCCCTTTTAGATAAGCCCTCACTGTCTGCTCTGACAGAGCAGAGATCTCATACAACTGGACCTGTAAAGGCAGGATATCAAACTCATGTCAGTCTGAAAGTTTTAAATGTATTCTACTCTGTGAATATATGTGTGAGACTGTATGTAACCAGCCATTAGAAGTAGATAAGCTCACCTTGCATTTTGATGACCTAATAACTAACATGAAGAAGCCTTCAGGTCTAGCCGTGTCTACATTTTCATAATGCAAAAAGCCTTGCATTTGCATGTAGTACTTGGCTAAACATTTTTTGCATTAAATCTTTTTATAGGCATTACTTTTTTTCCAACAGTGTGTTACAAAAATGGTGCGCAAACATGAAAGCGGCAGCCCCTTTTCACTTCATATTTTTTCAAGAATCAACATTGGAAGTTGTTAATTACAATCATGCCCTAGTATCATAGTAAAATGTATAGTTACTTTGCCTTTCAAATCCAGGGATCAGCAATAGACCTGCATTCATTTACATTTTAATGCTTACCGACACCATGACCTCTCACAAAATCCAGACATCAGCCTCAGACGTCAAGCAGATGTTGATTGTTAACGTAAGCGGAAATAATAGATGGCTGACCACTGACCTCTCCTCAATTGTGGTGTCATGTTCTGAGTTCTTATAAGACTGTTTAGTGTTGTTGACTCATGTCTGCTGTCAAAGAAATGGTGCCTGAGCACTCATCAGCTGGGAGGGTAATGTGAGCAGGGGAGCACTACAGATGGTTTGATTGTCATCCTCCAGGGACATGGGTCAACAAAAGCAAATGTACAAAGCATTTTAGCTGCGCTCCTCCCTTCCCTCACAGACATACAAACACAGGCAGTCTGCCTTTCTCCTCATTATACGGATCTGTCTGTCAGCAACAAGTCATGGTAATATATATATTTCCTTTTTTTGTATGCATTATCAAAGGTTGTTTAGCCTGGCTGTGGTTTGAAATGGTTCAACACATCTACATGTAGTATGCAAAAGCCTCAGATAATGAAAGGTCATACACAATTAGACTGTTAATGCCATTTTAAAATGATTAAAACGTTTGCACACAAAGGAAAGTACAGCACATTCATTGTCCAACCATAGAGCAGCTCAAACAGCTACAGTACCTGGAGATTTGCCAAAATACACAAAGCAGCTCATAATATATTTTCTGTATCTACAGCACAAACTTCCACATGACATCACTTTTGCCTGGTTAAAAACAAAGCTCTCTTACTCCTCTGATAAGCTTACCTTAGCGCAATGAGTTCTCTCCTGCAACTCTCCCACAGTCTGGATAGAGCCTCACCCACAAATGTCAGCGGAGCACAGAGAGTAGCTGTCACCAAATGCAGAGTGTCACCTCCTCTCTGCTCAGTGCTGTGCCTGTCACTCTACCTGCCCGGTCACTTTACCCAGAAGCTTCATCAATAACCTATCAGGCCGACCACAGCAGTGGCAATGATGTCACCACAAGCCCACAGAACAACCACTCCCCGACCCTGCCCCAGTGCCTCTTTTGCAAAGCACAAAGACCCAGGTGCTGCCCTCACCATGGCTGACTGCAATCAAATCTATCAGGCTTTAGGATTATTAGGGTATATTGTAGCATTCACTGCCCTGAATTAGCATCAGAAAATAGCCTAATCGCAGATGAGATCTCAAAGTCCAAGTTTTATGAAGGGACTTAAAGGTCGGTCTATGAAATACAAAACGTGAGAGGCAAAGCAGGCATTTGTTTGGCTGCTTCACACAAAACATTTGACTTCAGTCAAGGCAAATACAGACAAATGAGGAAGAGAAGCCGCACCAAAGAAGCCTATGTAGTAAAAAAATGTAAAATATAGAAACCTGAAATTTCCTGTATTTTCAACTGGTTCAACAACATTAGTTTTCTTAATATCTTTTCTACACACCAACATGTCTACATGTTGCAAGATTGGTCCATCTGATCAGCTGTATCCCTGGATGAAGTTACTGTTCCCTGTCTCTACAGCGCCCAAGGTAGATTGTTTCCCCAATGTATATGGTAGACACTGATCTTAAGTAAGTGTGTGTGTGTGTGTGTGTGTGTGCGTGTGCGTGTGCGTGTGCGTGTGCGTGCGCGCGTGCATGTGATCTGAGCACTGGCTTTTGTTAAATTGTTAATTAGGACGAGGCCCATGCTGGTCACCTAGGTACAGAGAGGTGAGGGGGTGGCACTAATTAAAAACCCTCCCACATATCGCATGCATGCACACACAAACACACACAGAGCTTACCCTGGAGACAAGACACTATTGCTACCTGTGTGGACATTATAACAGCAACTGACAAACAACTAACTGCATAGCAGATCTAACCACATAGCCTCTGTCTGAGCATTTTTTATATATATATAGCTATATCTATCAGCTGCTATTTTGCTTCTGTTATACTTACAGAAAATAAATACTAAAACAATGATTATTTGAAAAATATACAACTTTGTTTATACGATTGGACAGAGACTTGTTTCCTGCTATCTCATTGTAACTTATGGCAACAACCAGGAGATACATTTTTCATGAGGTTAAAGTGATCTCCTGAATTGGTTATTTGTTATAATTACAACTCAACTACAAAAACGTCACAACCAGTTTTAATGTACTTCACAGCACTGAACCACCAAGAGCAGCACTGAAACTAATGCTGAAGCCAATTTTAATTGCTGCTCCTTGTCTGCTTTTTAAACACTTTTGAGTGATCTGTAGCCAGATTAATTAGTGGAATTAAGACCAAACCAATCACAACAACCATTGTGTGTGTCAAGCATGCCACGGTAATGAGCATCTTTTGTTAGCCTTGTTAGTCATGCTAACACAATAACATCATTGTAGGCACCCAGACAAGGCACATTGTTGCACAAGAGCAAAAGCCCAACTGGAGCAATAGTCCAACTGATGAGACACAAGGGAAAATTGTAGCTAATGGTCAATTTATCCAAAACACCCTGATGCTTCTGCCACATGACACTCTACTTACTATTTCTGCACAATAAAACTGTTTGATGGGCAAGTACAAACTAAGATCCAATTTAACATGTAATTGTCAGGAGATTTCCCTCTAGATGAGGAAATATTTGCACAGCTCTGAGGCTTGACTTGAAAGTGCTTGAACTTTTGTGCTCAAGCAGGCCCTTACTGCCTTTGTCCTTACCTCTGTCTTGCTGGTGTTGCTGTCCACGTGTCGTAAATTGCTTTTCACCTTCAAGAACTCAGCCGATGTCGGCTCCTGAGGGTGCTGTGGTGCTGGGAAGCTCGGAGGTGGAGGGGGCACTGGTGGAGACTGGGGAGGAGGCGGGGGTGGATAGGTCGGTGGGGGTGGGGGCTTGGAGTCTGCATCAGCAGGTATCTCATTCTTCTTGGGTATGTCAGAGCCAATGTCTGGGTTTAGCAAGTCCATATATGCCTGCATGTCTGAAATGGCTGACTCTGATGCACCTGTAACAAAGACATGGTTCAATTAACAAAACAAAGCATTAAGAAACCCTCTCAACATTTACTCTGCTTGCTTATCTTAATAACATTAAACATGAATAAGAAACATGAGTTACTCTCGGTCCAGCCCATCCAAAACAAACTTATCTGCACACAGACCACTAGGGTGCAGCACCAGTGTACCATGCACCTGTGACATATATCAAAAGGAAGCAAACTGCTGCATGTTAGCTTCACTTCAGTAAACTGGTGAGGGTTCCCAATTGCTAAGATGCTACATTTGGCATGTACAAGTAACAGCAGTCGAGAATGTATGGCTAAACGACTAAAGATTGCAAGCCTGTGTCACCTACAGTAACATTCTGATTATTAGCTGGTAAGAAATAGATTTGACTGTTGAGCTAGTCATCATTTGTTACATTAAATATAGTCTAGTCACATTGCTGGTTCACCTTATAAAACAAAATTCTAATTTTTACTACATGCGTTGCAGACCTGTGTGTGCGACTGAGTTCAGCTGCCCGGGCAGGCCTCGTGCCACTGTTAAGCTGTTCCTTTTCTCGCCAGTGCTGGACTGGCTGGAGTTGGCTGAGTCATAGTTGGACAGGGAGCTCGATGGTGAACTGATGTCAAAGTGTGCAGCCTGGTTGGCAGGGGGCATGGTGGTGTTTGGGGACGAGAGGCCCGAGTCCGGCTGCTTGTATTCGAGGTCCATTGAGGGGTCCCGAGACAAAACACGGTGCTCCACACTCTGTCAGAGGATGAACTTCATTAATACAAGCGTCCTTATATATTGGTTTGTTGAACTGCCCAAGATGTGGATATGACTTCCACAGAAGTAAAACCAACAAAACCATTAATTTATTAATTCATTCTTAAGTAATTGGTAATTAATAAAACATGTCTGGTAAATTTAATTTAGATTTAAAACTATACAGCGTCATTACACAATTGATACATTCATCAGTTCTAAAATCTCACTTCCTCTCATTCCCTGATGCTTAACATGAGGAGAACAGCATGATGAGTTTAATTACTGCACACTAATGAAACTTCTCACAGCTGATCAAAAAAGCTCTGGGGCCCGCTGCTTTTCCCACAGCGCAGGATTCAGTTGCCTGCATGTCCCTGATGGAAAGAGTACAAGAGGGAGGAAATATGTTTCCCACACACCAAAGAGAGTTCAGTGTGGAGGAGTTATTATTCCTCTGGCCGCTTGGGGAGACCAGTGGGTTGAAGCTGTGGAGGCCACTGTTAATCAAGTGTTAATAGCTCTGCTAATTAGTAGAGAAAAACATGTTGGCGCAGAGACAGTCTTGTGTTTTCCAAGGTTGCATTTTGGCTCTGAGGGACTAACTATGGAAGAATTGGAATTATTAATTATCATTAGAATATAAAAAATCTGATGTTTGACTAATACAACACAGAATTTGGACCATAGTTTGGTTGTGGAAGATGTAATCACTACAGTAGACATAACTCATTATAATTTCATGCAGAGCTGGATTGAAGTGGAAGTTGGGTATTGGTGCTGTTGATAGAACAAACAAGGCAACAGTTCACATGCCATGCTTCACGAATGTTCTCTGCCTTGAACAAATGCTGTATGGTATTGTTTTGAGTTCCCATTACACCAATTAGGGTTCCAAAATGCAAAAGATAAATTGATAAGACATACACTACCGGTCAAAAGTATGGGGCCATTGGGCACCCAGATAGCTCAGTTGGTAGAGCGGGTGCCCATATATAGGGGTTTACTCCTTGACGCAGCCGGCCCGGGTTCGAATCCAGCCTGCGGCCCTTTGCTGCATGTCACTCCCCCTCTCTCTCCCCTTTCATATCTTCAACTGTCCTGTCAATTAAAGGCCTAAAATGCCCAAAAAATAATCTTAAAAAAAAAAAAGTATGGGGCCACTTACAAATTTCCATTCCACTCGATGTTAGACAGAATACCATCTGATCTGAGTGGGGGGCTGATCTTTAATGCAATATCTACATTGCCCATTATCAGCAACCATGCAATATCTACATTGCCCATTATCAGCAACCATTCATCCAATGTGCCAAAGGCCCATTCTGTTCACTAATCTGATATCATTTAAATAAAACTAACTGAGAAAACATTGGAGAACCCTTTTGCAATTATGTAAGCACATAATGTAATATGAAAACTGCTGCGCTGGTTAAAAAAAAACAATGCAACTGATCTCAACTGGTATTCTGTCTATAATGGAGTGCAATGGAAATTTCGAAGTGACCCCAAACTTTTGACCGGTAGTGTATGTCCCCAAGTTAGACAAGAACCTAACAGCAGTGTCTGAGACATTCAACAAAAAGTGAAGCACCAAAAACTGTGGTTCCTAATCTTGAAGTCTATTTATGACCATGTCACCCGGTTATGTCCCTTGTGTGGGCGTAAATTACAAACTATCTGCACACAGATAATTAGGAAACAGTCCAACCAAAGAATGACATTGTTTTTTGGATAGTTTCAATTGGATATTTGGCTTTACAAAGATGAAAATATCCAGATACCACAAAAACAGTGGAGAAAGAAACACAGAAATATATTTCTTTTTTTTCTTTTTTATATGCTTTATCTCTTTAATCATCTTTTTTTTTTTTTTTTGGAACCCCCTTAGATTTGTCCAGCGTGACATTTGGGGTCCCAGCCCCTAGGTTGGGAACTACTGACCTGGAGGGCTGCAGATGGTGTTAAAGAGCAAGTAGCACATCTTTCAGTCAAAATAAGGAAAATCCAATCAGTAGAGTTTGAGATATTGTTTATGATGTAAAAACAATTAAATGTTGTATTGTTGTTAATGTGAATATTATTAGATATAAAATAAAGTATTTTAAGGGGTATTTTAATAAACTACCTACACGTAATGTTTCTTTTTACTTAAGGTTTATTTCTTAGATGGGATGTAAAGTTTGTATAAAATAAAATACTTTGATCCTCACTGATAATATCCTGTTAGGCCTGGCCCCATCCAAAGGAAGGGTAGATTTGGTCAGGATGCACAGCTGTTTCTCTTACCATGTTCTCCACAGTGCGCAGATACTTGGCACACTGGGAGTGGCCGTTGTATTCAGCCAGGTCTGCTGCTGTGAATCCATCCTGGTCCCTGATGCCCAAGTCCACCCCATTGACCACAAGGATCTGACAGCACTGGAGAGTGACATGAGAGAAACGAAGAAGGTGGTAAAAGTCAGATATGAGTAAGAATGGAGAAAATATTGCTTAAATCAGTTAGAGTAAATCTAACTTGCACAAGAACTTGCCAGACGATTAGTTCTGCAGAAAAGTTAAAATCATTTAGTGAATAATTACACAACTCAGAAGTAGACCACAGTGTTGACATACATTCTAGTTTTTGCAAATGTACGCTACAATACAGAACTTTACCAAGTATACCAGAGAAAAATATTGTAAAACTATTTGTTATATTTACATTTTATTATAATAAAAATATCCATAACTACATTTGAATTAGTTATAAGATGGGGGTGGCAGTAGCTCAGTCCGTAGGGAGTTGGGTTGGGAACCGGAGGGTAACTGGTTCAAGTCCACCAAAAAAAAATTACGGACCACTTCACCGCCTGGGCACTGTCAGGTGCTCTTGAGCAAGGCACCGTACTCCCCCAACTGCTCAGGGCGCTGGTTCGGCTGGCAGCCCACTCACTTTGACATCTCTCCATTAGTGCATGTACAGATCCTGAGCATTTGTGTGTGTGTGTGTAGTTCAGGACTGTGTGTGATAACTAACAAAGTGTGTACACAGTGTAAATTGTAATTTTAATAAACAGATTAAAAAAAAAAAAAAAAAAGATCCTCACTAGGTGGATGCAGAATATGACCTGATTAGTAATTGACAATCTATTTCATAGACATATGTACACAGTGTTGCTCATTAATAATATGATCACTGATATAGATAACAGGAAATGAAATTTGCTTCATACATCTGAATACGTAGTGTAGGGTTGATATGGTTTGTTTCTAAATGATGGGGGAAACCGTCCACTTCATTGTTAATACAAAGCATTTCTGGTAATCAAAATAAACTTGGAATAGTTTAAAGCGTCTGTTTTGAAACCCCTGTCAAGTGCCAAGTGGAAGCCAGACTAAGCTGCTTGTTCTCAGAGAAAGCTTTGTGTTGCCATATTGACTCATGTCTGTTAGCTTCTTAATAATGTTCTCTCTGGGCCAAAACTTGGGCCAGCACCCTGTAATTCAGAGTTTGGGTCAGTTTCCTTTGAGTTCAATTTCAAACCCTTCTTATGCAGTGCTAATGACAATGTGCAAAAAATGCAATTCTCTCCATGTTTAATACATCCAGCTTGTGCTGAAAAAGCAGACTGACCAGACTTGACATAACAAAAGGTTAGTCAAAATATATGGTCGAGTGGTGGTAAAACCATGAGCTAGAGGCCATTCATTCAAAACAGATGGTTACATGTGAGACTCGGTATGGATATGTGAGCAGCAATAATCATAATGCTCCAACATGAATATTGGTTACATACCATTGTAATTTATAAGGCTATACAGGTGAAACTCAAAAAATTAGAGTATTGTGCAAAAGTTGATTTATTTTCAGTAATTTAACTTAAAAGGTGAAACTAATATACAGACTCATTACATGTGAAGCGAGATCTTTTAAGCCTTTATTTGTTATAGCTTTGATGATTACGGCTTACAGCTCATAAAAACCCCAAATTCAAAATCAAAAAAAAAAAAGAACAATGCAAAAGAGCTGAAGGCCGCTACTGAAGCATCCTGGTCTTCCATAACACCTCAGCAGTGCTACAGGCTGATAGCATCCATGCCACGCCGCAATCAGGCAGTAATTCATGCAAAAGGGGCCCAAACCAAGTACTGGGTGCATTTGCATGATTATACTTTTCAAAGGGCCAACATTTGTGTATTTAAAATTCTTTTTTCTATTGATTTCATGTAATGTTCAAATTTTCTGAGATTTTTGGGTTTTCATAAGCTGTAAGCCATAATCATTAAAATTATAACAAATAAAAATTTGGAATATATCCCTTTGCATATAATTAATCTATGTAATATTTAGTTTCACCTTTTATGTAAAATTACTGATATAAATGAACTATTGCACAATATTCTAATTGTTTGAGTTTTACCTGTATAGAGCACTATAGAAGTAAAAAACAAAACATACCTCCAGTTCACCGTTCTCTGCAGCGTCGTGAAGCGGGCTCCCTCCCCAGTTGTCAGTGACAATCTCTCCGCCGTGCAGCAGCAGCCAGCTTAGCACCTTTGCATGGCCACGACTGGCTGCAAAGTGCATGGCCGTGGCGCCGTCACTGTCCCGGTCTGTCAGGCCGATTTCTATGCAATTCATCTAAAGGAGGGAGAATAATGATACAAGTTCTTCTCATCTCATCAAGTCATCTTCTAAAACATTAGGAATTAATGAAAGCTGCTTTTGGGGAAAAAGGTAGAAAAACTTTGCCTTCATAGTTCATTAAAAACATGGTCAGGACACTTTTAAACATGATGCACGAAAGTTCTTCTGGTGTTAATACAGTGTCATTTTGAATATGAAACTGCATTAACTGTATTTAGAAAGGGATGTGGATCTAAGAATAAATCAATGTACTCTATTTGTGTACAATACTTGTTCTGTAGTGTTCTGACATCCCAACATACCAGCCAGACGATGACGGTGTTGTGGCCCATCTGGGCAGCAGCATGCAGAGGTGTCATCCCGTCATTGGCTCTGATGCTCGGATCCGCCCCACAATCCTTGACCAGGTACTGGACGACCTCCAAATGACCCTCCTGGCAGGCCAGGTAGAGCGGCGTGGCACCATTCTTAGTTTGGGAGTTGACAACGCTGTAGGAAAATTAAACCGTAACATTAAGACACATGGAGACAAAATATCTTTAATGAAAGTTGTATGATGCAGCCTCTTCATCCATTACTAAACTGGAATGAAAGAAGAGTTACTTACACCTATCCTCTGCATCTACTGACACACACGTACTTAAAATTCTGGATTTTAAATGCAACCCATTGGAATTTTGGTTGTGTGATTGAGCTTTATGATATCTGGGGTACAAACAGTCATGACTGGAAAAAGGCTTTACTAATTTAATGTCCACACACACAGTTGTCTCACATAGTATCTTTAGCTTTAAATACAGAAGCAAATTAAGTATGAATAAAATAAATGTTATTTGTGTATATATATATATATATATATATATATATATATATATATATATATATATTTGGATGCATGGATTATTTACAGCAATATTTTCAGGCCAAATAAACTAAAGAGAGCCTTGGTTTCAAATGACAATGCAACATTTAAATTGAATGCAAAACCATGCACCGAGCAACACCAATTTGCCTCTGTTGTTGTGCCTAGAAAGTCACATTTACTAACTTATGTCACTTAATTCTTGTAGTTTGTGCTTGCTGTGAAAATGAGCCATTTAATTTCTTATTCAAAAGATTCTGTTTTACCAGGCTTCAATTCTGGCAATTTTAACAACGAGACAGTAAAGCTCTGCATTGAGACCAAAACACATGTTATTGTAAAGTGGACCTATGGCCAAGGAAACATAATACCAAGTTAGCAAGACATAAGCGTGGTGGCAGCCCACCATTGGCTCTTAACCAGATTACTTGTTTTTAGCAGTACCTGGTCAATCTTTTGGTAGCAAACCGCTCCGAATGCAAACCAAATACGAATAAATGCTGTTAATGGAGATTTCTAAATGTAAAAATAAATTTCATGGAGCCTTCTTGTAGCTTTTACTTTTGTTTTTCCACCCAAAGTCTCAGTTTGTTGTTGGAGCAGCTGATGACAACACAGCCCAGACAAGACATCTACAGACACTGCTATCAATTCATTGTTTATACAATTTCAGGAGTCTGATCACAGAAACACATTCATCCAGAAGGTTAGATGTGTCAACGTAGTCTGAAGGACACAGGTAACTGACAGGAAAACATCCTGTCAACATATGGCTATTTTGAGAGCAGACAGCTGTGACGCTGAACCAAATCCCGCTCTCTGATTGTCAAAGGTCCTTAGCCCCGCCTCCAATGCAAAAGCCCATCCAATGCCTGTATCCCTCCTCGTCCCAGATCTTTTCAGCCACAGTGAGAGGTCAGAGAGTGAATGCTTTCCCACTAAATCCTATAAGGGTATGCTTTTTTTGGACCCTGACAAATGAGCAATGAGTCTCTTAAGAGGATTATTACTCCGCTGGCTTTGCCCGACTTGCTTTATGCTCAACGAAGGTGTACCAGTGGTTAAGACCGGCTGAGTAGGTAAAGAGGAGCGTAGAAGGTAAAGGAAATGAGAGGCAGGGCTTAAGTGGACGGATTGATCTTGTAGACACAAACATGACCCTGC
Source organism: Etheostoma spectabile (assembly GCF_008692095.1). NCBI lineage: Eukaryota > Metazoa > Chordata > Actinopteri > Perciformes > Percidae > Etheostoma > Etheostoma spectabile. The sequence continues at coordinate 14,847,124 of NC_045739.1, read as the reverse complement.
CAAACTTTCGTTGTAAAGAATTTGGCTCAAGGCCAAAACTCTGGTGACGAAAGACCTTGCATTAAAATAACGTGTATGACAACATGTTCTGGTCCAAATCTTAACATGAAAGGTTGTATCTGCTCATAATTATTTAGGTCCTATTCTGAGTAAGAATGTGTCTGTGGAATTGTCAGAAATGGATATATTTGAGGCATAGCTTTGTCCCAGTACAAACGCTAGAATACACAATTGAAACCTGGGGGAAAACAAGCACACTTTAAATATTTCAAAAATAGGTAAGAAAGAAGTAAGTAGGGGAAGTAATCAACAATTCTGTCATCAGGAAGTGGACAGACCTGTTAATAATTTATAAGTGTAACCAAAGTGGACTGAGGTTCACCTGCTCACTTGGACCTGTATAAGAGAGAAGTATACATTTGTCATTAATCCTAACCACAGACTTTGTGAGAGTGACAAAGTTGAGTGTATTCAATGTAAGATCAATATTATTCTAACAAAAGCACACGCTGCCTGTCACTCTCCAAGGTGAAGAGGGTTGAACACTCTACAAAAGAAGTACTTTTGGAGAACAGGTGTGGATTTCAAAAAGCTCAGAAAGAGGTTAGCCTTGTGTGACGACGGAGCTAGCAAGTGGCACAAGGGTCGCTACCTCGTCAGTCACTTAGTCACTCAAAGGGGAAAAAAACACTTAAGTAGCAGACATTTGATATATTTGTAGTTCAGCTCCTATGAGTAATTTACCTTATTAATTGTCTGTACACTGCCCCCTCCCTTCCCCCCATGTACACGGCAACAAAGACCAAGGCTTTCTTTATTACTAGCAGAGTAATTGATGTCACACTAATGGTCTTCTTGCCTGATGGATGTTTGCTAGCTTCTCAGTGGTTTTCCTGTCTAAATAATGAATAATGTTGTGGGAGCATCTATGCTCTTTAAGCCAAGTTTATTGACATATTTCATAATGGAAATGTAGTGATTAAATAATATGCAGCTCCTATCAGTATATTTTAGAGATTACTGTTAACAGGAGACTTAACTGTTAACAGGAGAGCCCAAAAACTACACAAAGACAATGTTAAAACACAGACAACAACAAACATGTAGAGACACACAGGGACATTTAATGTGGTCCTATGTCAGAACAGTTCAGGGGATTAGGGTATGATTCCCACTGGTGCTACACATAATCAAAACTAAATGAAATAGCCTTGTGTTCAGCTCAATACCAATGCATATTGCCAGTTTGTCTAATGAGTTCTTAAACTTGTAGGGTGCCCAGATAGCTCAGTTGGTAGAGCGGGCACCCATATATAGAAGATGCCTGCTCTGTGACGCAGCAGGCCCGGCTTCAACTCTGACCTGCGGCCCTTTGCTGCATGTAAGTCCCGCTCTCTCTCACCTTTCATGTCTTCAGCTGTCCTGTCAAAAATAAAGGCCAAAAATAATCTTTAAAAAACTGTAGAAGAGCATGTAATTCTTAACTTTAACAATTGCACTTCTAAGGTTTTAACAAGTTTCGCAAGTTTAGTATGCAATCTGCAATTGTTTCTGGTGGAGCTACAGGAAAAGTAGTCTATGCAGACTCACTGTGGCATATAATGATGCGATGGGGCATCCAGATGGCATAGTGCCAGACAACTTTTTGTAAATGCTGGTGCTTTTACACGCAAGGCACTATTGAGGCAATTAATGTATTTATTTGTGTTGTTTAAATGAGTCAGAAAATAGGATCATAGAGGCTCTAACAAGTCCTAGGAAGAGCTGCTTTTGATTCTCATCTAAACTCAGAAAACACAAGCATTACAGCTTGCATTCAAATTCTTAAAATTACATGTTTACAAATTATATTTCTTTTCTACAAGTATTGCTATGGACCTACTTGTCAGTCTGAATTAAAGATATATTATAACTTGAAAACAATAGTCTTACGAAGTCTACAGTTGTAATACTGTGGGCCCTCTGTTTGAAAGCATCTCAAAATAGCACGTTACATTGTTTTTATCCAATCTGTACCAAGAAGTTATTAAGAAGATTACTGCTGAAGAAAATCCATTTGCTGAGGGAAAAACTCTACTCACCTATTAACCCCTTATTCTCCATGTCTAAATGTTAGTTTGACTGCCAACTAACAAGTCATTGCTTGACAACATTGAACCTCTTTGTGAGCTGCTACATGGACACATAATAACCATCTGGCTGACATTAGAGGCCCATTCTAAGTTTCTTCTAATTTTACCAACACAAATTACCTTCAGAAAAGAAGCAAGAGTGTAGCCGTATCCTTAGAAAATACTCTGTTTTACAGCCTTCTTAATCATTTAATTTTGTCATCTTTATAATCTTCATAATGTCTTCTTTTGGAACTTTATCTTTCTTTGAAGGTTAAGGAAATGAATGCTACTGAAGTAATTTTATGCTTGACTGTATCATCCATTTGAGTTATACAGTACTCTTGTTACAGCAACTGTTCTGTCAACAAGTCTATATATATATATATATATATATAGAATATAAAGAGTATCTTGTGAATCTACCCTTTTTAACTGCATGTTGAATGTATGGCTTGGCCAAAGATCTACACTATGAATACATAACCTGTCTGTATGTGTCTCTTACTTTCTTTCCCCACACACACACACACACACACACACACACACACACACACACACACACACACACACACACACACACACACACACACCACACACACACACACACACACACACACACACACACACACACACACACACACACACACACACACACGTTTGTGGTTCCTGTTTAAAGGAAGTGGGACACTGCTCATTTCCACAAGAAAACCTATAGTTTACCATGTACTGATGTTTTTTCACACGTCTACAGATTCATTCATTTACTCTTTTGTGTACCAATGGCTATCAGCATGGGCACAGCAGCACATGAGCTTGTTGGTTTTAGTTCCTTAGAGTGGACGGCGAAAAAGCTACCAATTCAGATGTAGCTTAGAAAATCCAAACAAAGCTGCATCTGTGCTGTGCCAATTGTAACACAAACAAGACTGTGATTACTTAATGAGTACAACGTGGTAAGACTTCTACCTTGAGGCTTGTCTATACTTTACAGAGGACTTCTGACCTGGACACTTGTCATTTAAAAGAATATGTTTGTCGTGTTTCACTTGTAATACTTTCATCCTATAATAATAACTATACAATAAAAAAAAAAAATGCGTGCAATGAACTCAGTGGCTCCTACAAGCACTGGCCTTTCATGTTCAGGACTATTGTTATTACCAAACCAATGAGTAGGTGTGACAGTTGTAGTTTTACTTGCGTTTCAGTGCTTATAGTGGTTGCTCTAAATGTTGTATCAAGGAATTTCAGGGGAACTCTTGTAGATCATTGCATTTTCTGTCATGAAAAATTCAGATTATATAAAGATAAAGATCACATGTAGTCACATGTTGGTACCAAGCCCTAATCCTCAAACTAGCGCACCAGCCTTCATTATTTTGGTCAAAGCTAATGTGGAAGTATGAGGTCTTGAAATAAATGGTGTATCTGAGGCTGAAATAGAAACAGAATTTAAAACCATTTGTTTAGTGTAATGTCTCCAAAAGACTTCTCATGTTGGTCTGGTTTACTGTTTACTACACATTAGTAGGTTCCCTCTGTGCAGCAACACTCTGATCATGCTGTACTGTCAATAGGCTGCCAGTTACTAGTGATGATGTAACAGAGGGGGGCACGTTGTCCTTGTGATTTTTCAAGCAGAACAAACCCTGAGCCATCTAATTACCTCTTAAAACTTGCTGATACAAATTAGCATGTAATAAACCTTGAAACAAGAATGCTATCTCTCTCCTGCAAAGTACAATTCTGAACAATACCTGAGGCGAGTGACTAGAAAGCAGCCCATCTATTCAAACCGATTTGTTTTCCTCATTATCTTATCGCTGGTTGGGTGCTACTGTGCGTTGCTGTGGAGATGGTGGTAAACAGCAACGGGGTGAGTGGTGGTGGAGAAGAGTGAATGGGGCCCAGCTATCAGGGAGCAACCATGTCCCTGAGGCTCATTAAATTTTCAGCAGCTATGCACCTGTCTGGGGTGCAACCACACAATATTGGAGGTGGAGAGCACAAGGTTAGTGGCTGGAGTCTGGACAAGCTGTTCATCCTGCTCACGTCATCAAAGTCAAAGCAGTTCAACAAACAATGCCGCTTAGCTTAAGGACCATGTCGTAAATTAATTACATTTCTATTTGTTTATGGCAGCAGTTAGTGATCATTGTTGATAGCTGAAGTGGACACCTGCAGAGAGAACATCCATTAGCTCAACAGTTATCTCTATATTTTCCTTTTTTATTCTTTTATAACCAGACAGGTGTTGCTATCAATAATGCTAAACTGAAAAACAAACCAAGCAAGGTACCAATATTCTTGCCAACTTAACGTTAGCCAGATGGACCTGTACATGTAATTCACTTTAATCTCACTAATATAAAAATGACTAATTCAGGTTTTAAAAACATAAATTGTTTACCACTTTCTGTAGGGAAAAACTATCTACAGCCACACTACTGAGAAGCCACTGAGCAAGTCACTGGACGCTACCTGTACACTTCCCCATATGTGTCAGTCAATAATGTTTTGGTATACACATGTTTATTACCTTTACGTGCATTGGTACAGCACAAAAAAGCAGAAGAAAAAAGCCAAATTTGACTTCATTTTACACAAAACTCAAATTAGGTCGGACAAAATTGTTGGCACCCTAAACTTAATATTTGGTTGCACACCCTTTGGAGAAAATAACCGGAACCAATCGCTTCCTATAACCATCAACAAGCTTCCTACACCTCTCAACTGGAATTTTGGACCACTCTTCTTTTGAAAACTGCTCCAGGTCTCTCAGATTTGAAGGGTGCCTTCTTGCAACAGCAATTTTGAGATCTCTCCATGGGTGTTCTATGGGATTTAGATCCGGACTCATTGATGGCCACTTCAGAATTCTCCTGCGCTTTGTCTCCAGCCATGTCTGGGTGCTTTTTGAGGTATGTTTCGGGTCATTGTCCCGCTGAAACACCCATGACCTCTGACACAAACCCAGCTTTCTGACACTAGGCCCTACATTATGGGCCAAAATCTTTTGATAGTCTCCAGATTTCATGATTCCTTGCACACAGTCAATGCTCCCAGTGCCAGAGGCAGCAAAACAACCCCAAAACATCCTTGAACCTCCACCATGTTTGACTGTAGGTACTGTGTTCTTTTCTTGGTAGGCCTCTTTCAGTTTTCTGTAAACAGTAGAATGACGTGCTTTGCCAAAAAGCTCTACCTTAGTCTCATCTGTCCACAATACGTTCTCCCAGAAGGATTGAGGCTTACTCAGGTACATTTTTGCAAACTGCAGTCTGGCTTTTTTATGCCTCTGTGTCAGAAGTGGGGTTCTCCTCGGTCTCCTGCCATAGCGCTTTTTCTCATTCAGATGACGACGTATGGGTCGAGCTGACACTGATGCACCCTGAGTCTGCAGGACAGCCTGAATTTGCGTGGAAGTGAATGAGGTTGTATCCACCATTCGAACATCCTGCTGCATACTTTCATCAATTTTTCTCTTCCGTCCCCGTCCAGGGAGATTTGCCACAGTTCCATGGGTTATAAACTTCTTGATTATATTGTGCACAGTGAACAAAGAACTTTAAGATCTCTGGAGATTGACTTAAATTGAGTGTTGATGTTTTCAACAATTTTGTTCTTAAGTCCTCAGACAATTCAGCTCTTCTTTCTTCTCTAGCTGGTGTGGCACACACACACACACACACCACACACACACACACACCACAACACACACACACACACACACACACACCACACCACACACACACACACACACACACACCACACACACACACACACACACAACACACACACACCACACACAACACACACACACACAAACACACACAACCACACACACACACACACACACACCACACACCACCACACACACACACACCACACACACACACACACACCCACACACACACACAACACACACAACCAACACACACACACACACACACAGGACACAGGCACACAACACCAAGGTGTGAAGCCAACTTTTATACACTCTAACTGGCTTCAGTTTTGATTTCTATATTGGCAGCACCCGTTACTTGCCACAGGTGAGTTTAAATGAACATCACATGCTTGTAATGAAATTATTTACCCACAGTTTTAATAAGGTGCCAATCATTTTATCCAGTCCATTTTGGGAGTTTTGTGTAAAATGATGTCACATTTGCCTTTTTTCTTCTCCTTTTTTGAGCTTTTCCAATGCACTTAAAGGCAATAAACATGTGTATACCAAAACATTTGTCATTGCAACATTTTTCTGG